>NC_140177.1:104723845-104988791 GCF_963971535.1 Notolepis coatsorum
AGGTCATAGGTCAACTGTGTCATGCTAGCATACAGGCACAGGTCATATAGATACCAACAGTGTCATGCTATAACAGGCACAGTCATAGATACCAACAGTGTCATGCTAGCATACAGGCACAGGCCTAGATTCACAACCTCAATCACACCTATCACACCTCTCACACCTATCACACCTCTCACACCTCTCACACCTCTCACACCTCACCACACCTATCACACCTCTCACACCTCTCACACCTCTCACACCTATCACACCTCTCACACCTCTCACACCTATCACACCCTCACACCTCTCACACCTTCACACCCTCACACTAACACAACCCACCCACCCTACCACACCCCCACACCACCACACCCTCACACCACCACACCTACACCCCCTCACACCCCACACCTCTCACACCTCTCACACCTACACACCTCACACACCTCACACACCCACACCTCTCACACCTATCACACCTCTCACACCTCTCACACCTACACACCTCTCACACCTCTCACACCCCCTCCTACACCCTATCACACCTCTCACACCTATCACACCCCTCACACCCTCACACCTCCACACCTATCACACCTCTCACACCACTCACACCTTCACACCTCTCACACCTATCACACCTCACACACCTCTCACACCTATCACACCTCTCACACCTATCACACCTCTCACACCTCTCACACCTCACACCTCTCACACCACACACCTCTCACACCTCACACCTATCACACCTCTCACACCCTCACAACCTTCACACCTCATCACACCTACCACACCAATCACACCTCTCACACCTATCACACCTCACACACCTATCACACCCTCACACCTCTCACACCTATCACACCTCTCACACCTCTCACACCTCTCACACCTATCACACCTCTCACACCTCTACACCTTCACACCTCTCACACCTATCACACCTCTCACACCACACACACCCTCACACCATCCCACCTATCACACATATCACACCTCTCACACCTATCACACCTCTCACACCTCTCACACCTCTCACACCTATCACACCTATCACACCTCTCACACCTATCACACCTCTCACACCTCTCACACCTCTCACACCTATCACACCTCTCACACCTCTCACACCTATCACACCTATCACACCCTCACACCTATCACACCTCTCACACCTCTCACACCTCTCACACCTTTCACACCTCTCACACCTATCACACCTCTCACACCTATCACACCTATCACACCTCTCACACCTCTCACACCTATCACACCTATCACACCTCTCACACCTATCACACCTCTCACACCTCTCACACCTCTCACCCCTCACACCTCTCACACCTATCACACCTATCACACCTCTCACACCTATCACACCTCTCACACCTCTCACACCTATCACACCTCTCACACCTATCACACCTCTCACACCTCTCACACCTATCACACCTATCACACCTCTCACACCTATCACACCTCTCACACCTATCACACCTATCACACCTCTCACACCCCTCACACCTATCACACCTCTCACACCTCTCACACCTCTCACACCTATCACACCTCTCACACCTCTCACACCTTTCACACCTCTCACACCTATCACACCTATCACACCTCTCACACCTATCACACCTCTCACACCTATCACACCTCTCACACCTCTCACACCTATCACACCTATCACACCTCTCACACCTATCACACCTATCACACCTCTCACACCTCTCACACCTATCACACCTCTCACACCTATCACACCTCTCACACCTATCACACCTCTCACACCTCTCACACCTTTCACACCTCTCACACCTATCACACCTTTCACACCTCTCACACCTATCACACCTATCACACCTCTCACACCTATCACACCTCTCACACCTATCACACCTCTCACACCTCTCACACCTATCACACCTCTCACACCTCTCACACCTCTCACACCTATCACACCTCTCACACCTCTCACACCTTTCACACCTCTCACACCTATCACACCTCTCACACCTATCACACCTCTCACACCGATCCCACCTATCACACATATCACACCTCTCACACCTATCACACCTCTCACACCTATCACACCTCTCACACCTATCACACCTCTCACACCTCTCACACCTATCACACCTATCACACCTCTCACACCTATCACACCTCTCACACCTCTCACACCTATCACACCTCTCACACCTATCACACCTCTCACACATATCACACCTATCACACCTCTCACACCTATCATACCTATCACACCTATCACACCTCTCACACATATCACACCTATCACACCTATCATACCTCTATACCCATTCTGCAATCTGTTAATAAAGTTGTACTTAAGTTATGCTTTTACATTATACTTACTTAATAAGTGAATAGTTCCAAGTCAATCAAAAACGATGAGTTTTATTTACTCAAAACATAATGCGGTTTACAGTCTGTATCTACTTAATTATCTTAAGTTGTACTTAATTTATGCTTTTACATTATACTTACTTAATAAGTGAATAGTTCCAAGTCAATCAAAAACTATGAGTTTTATTTACTCAAAACATAATGCGGTTTTCAGTCTGTATCTACTTAATTATCTTAAGTTATACTTAAGTTATGCTTTTACGTTATACTTACTTAATAAGTGAATAGTTCCAAGTCAATCAAAAACTATGAGTTTTATTTACTCAAAACATAATGCGGTTTTCAGTCTGTATCTACTTAATTATCTTAAGTTGTACTTAAGTTATGCTTTTACATTATACTTACTTAATAAGTGAATAGTTCCAAGTCAATAAAAAACTATGAGTTTTATTTACTCAAAACATAATGCGGTTTTCAGTCTGTATCTACTTAATTATCTTAAGTTGTACTTAAGTTATGCTTTTACATTATACTTACTTAATAAGTGAATAGTTCCAAGTCAATCAAAAACTATGAGTTTTATTTACTCAAAACATAATGCGGTTTACAGTCTGTATCTACTTAATTATCTTAAGTTGTACTTAAGTTATGCTTTTACATTATACTTACTTAATAAGTGAATAATTCCAAGTCAATCAAAAACTATGAGTTTTATTTACTCAAAACATAATGCGGTTTACACTCTGTATCTACTTAATTATCTTAAGTTGTAATTAAGTTATGCTTTTACATTATACTTACTTAATAAGTGAATAGTTCCAAGTCAATCAAAAACTATGAGTTTTATTTACTCAAAACATAATGCGGTTTACAGTCTGTATCTACTTAATTATCTTAAGTTGTACTTAAGTTATGCTTTTACATTATACTTACTTAATAAGTGAATAATTCCAAGTCAATCAAAAACTATGAGTTTTATTTACTCAAAACATAATGCGGTTTTCAGTCTGTATCTACTTAATTATCTTAAGTTGTACTTAAGTTATGCTTTTACATTATACTTACTTAATAAGTGAATAGTTCCAAGTCAATCAAAAACTATGAGTGTTATTTACTCAAAACATAATGCGGTTTACAGTCTGTATCTACTTAATTATCTTAAGTTGTACTTAAGTTATGCTTTTACATTATACTTACTTAATAAGTGAATAATTCCAAGTCAATCAAAAACTATGAGTTTTATTTACTCAAAACATAATGTGGTTTAGAGTCTGTATCTACTTAATTATCTTAAGTTGTACTTAAGTTATGCTTTTACATTATACTTACTTAATAAGTGAATAGTTCCAAGTCAATCAAAAACTATGAGTTTTATTTACTCAAAACATAAGAACACGTCACACGAACTCAAGACATTCAAGTTAGTAGAACTTTCATAGAATATTGAGTATACCCTACTCAAACATTGATTATTTTGAACGTGCGGGTTTACAGTGTAGCCTGTAATAATCCCCCCCAGAAATCTACTTTGCATTTGATATATTACAAATATATGCCATCACAAACACTGGCATTTAAAGGGTTAGAATTATAAAATGAATATGTGGTGTTATGATCAGGGCTGAAGTTGAATAAAAGATTGTATTATTTTCAATCTGACATTACAAAAAAACTGAAAATCCATGTTGTTGCTAATCATACATATGCTAGCCATCACAAACACTGGCATTTAAAGGGTACAAATAAAAAAAATCCTGCACCAGAATGCAGGAAATGAAGTCTTTGTAACAAGAAATGTCCTGGTGGGGGACCCCCAGACCCCCTGCTTAAAAAGTGGCCTGACTGGGGCTATATTTTGCACTATATTTCCTGGCCTGAATGATTTCCCCAGTCCGGCCCTGGTTAAAAGCCTCCAATGCTTATTAGTGTGTGTGCGTTTGAACGTGTGCATGTTTCAACCATACATTTCCATTTATATAAAAAAAAAAAAAAAAAAAAAAATCTTTTTGCTCCTATAATAGTGGGGGTCGCGGCTCTCTGACACCGTTATTTGGGGGTCGCGGCCTGAAAAGTTTGGGAACCCCTGCTCTAGCCCATATGGTCAAAGGGGCGTGGCACTGAATGTGTTAAGGTAAGATCAAATCTTAAAGTGACCAAGCGGCAGCAATAAAAGTGATGAGTGGATTGTTAGTCCACTGGCATGCAGATGTAGCAGCCTGAATATTCTACAAAGTATTCAGTAGTGCTAACTAACTGTTACTTTCCCTGTGTGTGTATAACGTGTGATTTACAGTGTTCCTTTGGATAGCCTAACAGTGTTCCTTTGGATAGCTCGCCCAGTCTAACGACGAGGTGAGGTGCTACTCTTCTCCGGATGCAGTATGGATTACTAGCAATAACATTGAGCCCTTTTTCCCTTTCTGGAGCGGTCCTTGAGTGGGACCAGTGGAGGTTGCCAGCAGGGGGCGGAGTGGCAGTGGTGGCAGGTGGAGCAGTGGAGAGAAGCAAGCAACGAGGAAGAGGGAGTTACCTGGAGGCGAGGGGAGCAGGAACATAGATATATATATAGAACACTAGATAGCTTAAGGCGGAGTCACCAGCGTCACTGAACCGCCGCCATCTTGCCCAGGTCAGCCTTGAGTGAGAGTGAGTGAGCTGCACAGACAAAAATACTCATAACTCGCTGAAATATTGACGGATTTACAAACGGGTTGGTTTGCTATAAACATCAAAGATGTAGTTATGATACTGCATACTTATTAAAAAAAAAGATTTTAAAGATGTTTTTTTTTACAAACCGCTTGAATCATAGCCACGTTAATAATGCTTGTAATAAACCAAACCGTTTGTAAATCCGTCAATATTTCAGCGAGTTATGAGTATTTTTGTCTGTGCAGCTCACTCACTCTCACTCAAGGCTGACCTGGGCAAGATGGCGGCGGTTCAGTGACGTCGCTTTTCATTGGCCGGCAGCGCGGGTAAGCTATCTAGTGTTCTATATATATCTATGAGCAGGAAGCTCTCTTCGGCATTGGACTTGGTTGTGAACGGTCGCAGCCACAACGGGCGTGTGCTTTGGAATAGCCCCGTTGAAGAAGTTAACGAAGGAGAGCCCCGTCGGAGCGAGCGGCGGGTGATGAGACATACTTGCTAGTGACGGGTTATCCTAGAAGTATCAGCGATAGTGTGTGAGTAAGAGAAACCGAACCCAAGGACTAACGTCTAGAGCTAACGAGACTAACGTCTAACGTTATCGGGTTATAGTAGTTACTGTGTGCGGTATAGTAGTATGCTGCTAACGGCTCCGTCTGACTTGAGTAGACTACCGGGCGCGAGGTGCTGAAGAGACCGGTGGTATAGCCAGCCACGTTGCGTTAGCAGTGTAACCGAATAGCAGGAGGGTGCGTCGAGACCCAAAGCTTAGCTGTGTTTAGGGTAGCCAAAGTATTAGCTCACGCGACAGAAGCAAGCCAGCAACAGCAGCGGTGGACGTTTCCCAGACGGTACAGAGGACGCCTCTTCCCACCAGCAGAGGACGCCATACAGCAAGCTCCGCCAGCTAACCACTGCCTGCTGTTCGCCCAGCCTGCTGGCTGTGCTCGCGGGATCACCGACGCCATCTTGTCACCCGGACGAGCGGTGACAAGAGTGGGTCCGCCATCTTGGCTAAGTACTAACAGTACCACGTGTATCAACAGCAACGTCCATTGAAGTGAACGCTAACAACCAGTGTCTAAGGGGTACCCCGAACGATTTAAGCCGGCTTAGGTTAGGTTTTCTTTGGTAACGTGGGCCCACATTTACTTGGTTTATTTGGTTATTTGTTTATTTGATTGTTTGATTCTTGAATTCCCAATGTGTCTACATTTTATGCCTGGGTTTCCCCAGTACAAGCGGGGTGTTTTAATGTATTGAGCACTCGGTGCCTATGGTGGGAAGAGCTTCCCCTACATTGATAACAAGAGCACCCGGTGCCATATATTAAGGATTAACATTGTAATGGATAACCTGCCCAGGCTTCGATAAAGTAGACCTAATTGGGATCATTGTGTGTGTCTGTTTCTTTAAGTTCCATTTGCTGTCTAACCTCTGGGTAAATATTGTGACTGCATAATTATTTAACCCTTACACCCCATTTACAGAATAGCATTTGAAGGGTCTATACAGGTGGTCAAGGAAGGGTACTGCTTAAAGGGAAGCCCAATAATACTTTTGAACTGACAGTCACTGGGTGTGGGAGGGCTGTCGGAGGTACTGAGGGAGTGAGGGTGTGTGGGGAGCTACTGCTGACCGCCTTGGAAGGTGAGGGAGACCAGAGTACCAATCCCCAGGTTAGTAAATCCTGGGCCCCATCCACTCCAACTGCAAGCCCTCCAGAACGACATTCCGGGCCAAAGACAGGGGTACATATAGGTCGAATACTATAGTATCCTACTACCCAGTGTCTGTGTACTTCTACACAGACATAACCTTCACAACAATAGATAATACACAGCAATAAACAAATACACATTAAAATAGGTGATGGTGCAGCTCCCTTCCTCAGAGATTGATTGATTGATTGATTGATTGGAAACTTTATTAACAGATTGCAGAATGGGGTACAATATAGTACGGCTCAATACACACAATTGTTAAGGGGATGCAGACCCAGAGAAAGACTTTCGTCTTGTTTACATCAGGGTCCCCCATTTTCAATTCATAATGACATTTATGACATACACAACATACAGATATACAGATATATATCATGACATTTATGACATACATGACATACATGACATACAGTACTGTTACATTTGTGACATACAAGATATGCAAATATACAGTACTGTTAAACAGAGATCCTAACAGAATATATATATACGAGGGGGCGGAAACTGTACATTGGGAGGGGGTGGGTGGGTGGGAGGGGGTGTTTGGACATTTACGGGGGCCAGTTTCGATCCCATTATACCATTCTGAATAATGTTTTTGCGAGATGATTTCCAGAATGTATTGATTTCATAGAATGTGTGAAATAGGCCTATAATTAAAAACAATTAAAATACCGCTGCTGGCGGGACAAAACCTCATAACTCCAAAAACCCAACTTTTCAGCAGATGAAAAAAACGAACACCGATTTGAGGGTGAATAGAGTTAGGAGGTTTAGACAGATGATTGGTTTAATGCTTTCCCATTGTTTAAACTTTGTAAAACCCACACACACATATGGAGGATGATCTACGGAGTTGATTTATATAAAAAAAAAAAAAAAAAATTTAAATGGAGTTATGAGGTTTTGTCCCGCCAGCAGCGATACATTAAACTGGTAAAAGAAATGCTTTTGAAATGTAAAATAATAGACCTAAAATGCTGATAATAAATCATATTCAGCCTATGGATTTCCTACATACTGCACGACACCTGTTTGAGCTGCGTGATGAGGCGCGCTTGTTTCTGATGGAGAATGCGTCCCAGCTCGCTGCCCACCTCCGATGCCGACTAGATATCAATTGAGGGGGAATACGCACAGCTATACCTACCTATTTGAAAAAAACATTATCTGCACTGACTTATATAAAAAAAGACACTGCCTCCTGTACAAGTCGGCCACAGCAGAGGGAAGAAGGTAGCAGGCCAACCTATAACCTCTGCAGTGGTGGCAAAAGTGATCCCCACCTACACTCCTAACAGGTAGTTTCAAAGCACAATAAAAACACATACATTTGGTAATAAAGGCAAAATGGTGCTCATTCACAGTTTATTGAAAAAAAATGTTTGCACCGTCATGCAGTTTGATGTGAAAGAATAATAGCCTAGGCACAACATCCGATACATTTCTACAGTGAATAGTTAATACTATGCATAACACAGTTAACCGTAACATGTATCTTTCTGCCTTTAGGAAAGAGTCAGGAATCAGTGAGGAAATATATAAGACACAGAGGAATGAGAGGCACACCTATAAGCTACATCGTTAACCAGACCCCTATAGGTAGCAGTAGGTGGAAAGGTGTGTCCTCTCTGACACAATTTAAAATTTCTTTATCTTTGATATAGCACGTTCAACATGTATCCTGTGTGCAGCAATTTTTTTTGTCAGGCAGACATCTGTAGAGGGCATCTGCCTTTTTCCTCTGACGAAGGGTGGGATGTTTATTTCAAGTCCAATTTCTTGTAGGTCATTTTTTATTAAAAATCCTTTATCTACCATACGCCCATCCCCTTCCTGCAGATAGCCATGTTTAAGCAGATTTTTCATTAGCTTAATAAAGTTGCTCTGCCTAACTATTTCTTTGTCAGACATAGATCCAGTGAAAAGAGTTGAACAAAATATTACAGAACCTCGTGGATCACATGCTATGAGGGATTTCAATGTGTTTGCAGACTTGTAGGTTGAGTAGCTCTGGAAGTTGGGGTTTGACTTTTTTTTATTTTTAACTCTGTACAGTCTAATATTGCCATCGTTGTAGGAAATTCCTCTCTGTACTTTCCTGGCATTTGTGCCATTATTATGTCTCTATGAGGCCATGCGGGTAGTTCCCCTAGAACTGTGAACATGTAGTCCACCCATGTGTTGAACAAAGTACCAACACTACGTTCATCAATCATAAATGCCAAATCTTTTGTGTTAATTTGCCAATCACTTCTGCTATATATCAATGGGACTGAAGTTTGCTGTGCTGTTTCACTGCTAGGTATACTAAACACAGTACATAGATTGTTGAATTGATCATAAGTGAATCCAGTGGCATATTTCAAATAGGCTGGTACACGGCTGTGCTGCAAGACCTCTGGTGTTAATCTATTTGGTACTTGATTATGTCTCAGAACAGTATTTATACTCGTCAGTGATTCGATTTGTGCTTGTTGATTTCTCAATCTTTCATCTCGCTCCTCTTGTCCACCTTCCATTGGGGGAGGCTGCTCCACAGGCCGGCGCTCCTCATTTGGAGGCTCCTCCACACCCTGACCTTCTTAGAGAAGAGAGAGGAGTAAGAGGGGAGGAGAGAGGGGTGATGGATAAGGGGAGAGGGATGAGGGGGAGAGGTGAATGAGGAGAGAGGGATGAGGGGGAGAGGTGAATGAGGGGAGAAAGAAATGAGAGGAGAGAGATATAAGAGGAGACAAATTACTCCTTGATGTTTCTAATTTTTTCTCTCGCTGCAGCTCCCACTGTTGCAGCTCCCACAGACCAACCCAGGCTTGCTTGAGGTGAAATGTCCCTTTGCAGCAAGGGACATGACGGTAGCAGAGGCAGCCACAGCCATAAAAGATTTCTATGTGCGTAAAGACGGAGAAGACATGCACATCTCAGAGAGGCACAACTGTTATTACCAAATTCAAGGGCAACTACTACTTAGCGGACTCAACTTCTGTGACTTTGTACTTTTTACAAGAAGAGATATATATATTGAGAGAGTTCACAGAGATATTCAGTTCATCAATGACATGATTGTAAAGCTGCACACATTCCATGATGCTCACTTTAGTCCAAAAACATAAATCAGACCTCTTTCATTGTCACTCATGTCCGGTCTTGGGTTGACCTGTGTCGTCTCTGTGAGGGCAGTAACATCTCCAGCACACCTCATTCTGTGAAAAAAACACAAAAAGCTGAGTATTAGCTAAGCATAGACAGATAATAATAATAGTTCATTTATGGAGCATCTTTCATACATAAAATGCAGCACAAAGTGGATTTTATTGACAACAAACATAACAACTTTGACAGATCAACATTTGTATTTGCCTTGTCAGGGATAAAACGAAAAGTCCAGGACTTATTTACATCGTTGTTCCTTGTTGTTACTGGTTTCAAGTGGCACTATGGCATCTGAAGTGCATCGAGCATTCTTAGTGCATAATCTAAAGTGCATGTAGTAGTATTCATGTTTCAGTTTTTTTTTATTATAAAAAAAGCATCATTCATGCTCATTGGTGCATTAACACATTAACTGCCACGCTTATATCCATCAATGTTTGATCACTGCGACCAGTCTAAGCCTATGGAGATGTTTACCTTCTTTGCAGGGCTATAACTTTTTAAATTGTATTGCTAAATTGACATTACTATGGCCCATTCAACATCGATTATCTATCGTTCAGGATGTAGGAACGTTTTACTTTTTCATTCACACATTTGTAGCAGGGTGGATTATCCCTGCTTCATGGGAACTGTGGGGTGCGGTCAATAGGTAGCGAGACACAGTAGCACTCTGGCCGGCTGCACCTCCGTCTTTGGGGTCCGGAGCGTCAACTGGAGGCTGGCAGTGGGGGTGGATGAGGCCCAGGGTTTACAAACCTGGTCCGGTACTCTGGTCTTCCTCCCTCTCTCTGGAGCAGTCAGCAGTACTCCCCAACACACCCTCACCCTCCACAGTTGCCCCTTTTTCCCTCCCACACCTAATGACCGGATGGTAGAGAAATAACTTGGTTCCCCCCGCAAGCAGTACCCTCCCTTAGTGACACCAGAACCCTTACAATGGAAATGGAAAAGGTAGAATAGCAAGGGGTTACGATTACATATATTACCCGTAGCAAAGGGTTAGGGTTAGGGTTAGAAATAATGAAAGACACACACAGTGCTCCCGTTCTGGATGACTGTATTGTAACTCAGCCTAGTTACAACAAAGCTACGGCTGGTGATTACTGCACCATGGGTATCCATACAATAATTACTGGCATGAATTATTAGCATAAGTCAATTACAGTATCACACACAGGCACCAAGTGCTCTCAGGTACCCAGACTATACGCTGCCCACGTCTGGGCGGACCACAGTATTCACCTTCTTTAAGGAATTACACTCCTACTGTCCCCGGTTGAGAATATAGGGAAGGAAGGGGGAAGCATAGGGAAGAGAATAAAGGGATTCACAGAACGGGAATTATTTAGGAAATACACGCCTTATCACGCTCAAAGAAAAGGAATAAAATAAAAGAGTGAGCCCACAAAATACCTTGCAAAAGTCCTATGCTAATACCGGTATATATTGTCTGGGGTACCCCTATTGAACTGTGGTTAACAACGTTAACTTCGCCCGCGGGCAGCACCACACTGTATACTGTATATGGAGTCGGGAGCATCAATGCTCGTTTGTACTCATCCGAAATGGCCGCCTCGCCACTCCACTGTTGTCCGGGAGGCAAGATGGCGTCGAACGCTCTCGCTAGGATGTCAGCAGGCGGAGCTAGCAGAGAGACAGCGCTGGCTGAGCTGGTGCCGGCGATGACGACCTCTGCTGGTGGTAAAGAACTCCCCGTGTCCTGCAGGCAGCCTGGAGCAGGTGTGCTGCTGCTCTCCGGTGCAAACAGCTGTTGACGCCCGGGCAGACTGCTTGGAGGTCCCGCACGTCTCTGGCACGCAGACTATACCGTCACTGTAACTAGGTATAACACGAGCAATGCTACTGTGATCCTTAGCCGCACGCTACCTATACCGCTCACTGTAACTAGGTATAACTCGACTGTTAGTGCCTGACTCTGCACTTATTGTTCATATCATAACACTGGTACTGCTAGGATATCGTATCCACTAGCCAGTACTTCCTATCACCCGTCACTGTTCCACGGGGCACTCCGGCATAAAGTCAGCAACGGGGCTATCCAGAGCCCCCCCGTTAGACGTGACTTCTCGTTGTCAAGTTCACTGCAGAAGAGAACGACTTCCGCTGCACTCCTCCCTTTATCATCTCTCAGCTCTCTCCGCCACTCTCTGCCTGCTACTGCCCCCTGCTGGTCCCGCCTGCCAGTCACACGGGGAGACGCACTGTAAAATATGAATCAATACTGTCATTTATGATCCGTATTCACATGCTCTTTGGACGGGGACGTTTGTGTCATTGTTCGTGTGAATCAATGACACTAGTTAGAATGTCTTTGTGTACAAAAAGGGATATAAACACAGTCAGCAGTTCTGAATAATATACCATATTTTCCAGACTGCTACACATTCATACAAAAATACCGACTAGAATATAAATATGTTTTTATCGTTTTCTACAGTAATTCCTAGAACGTGAGATATAGGCATAAATGCATATTATCAAATGCCGTTTGATACCGTTCCACGCTATATTAAAAATTTCAACTGTACATGGTCCTAAACGTTATGACTGATCATGCGCGCGGGGGGGGGGGGGGGGGGGGGGGGGGGCGATTATAATTCCGTGATCGTCGTTAAATGCTTCATGTAGTATGGGTGATATATAGATCAGAGCAGTTTGTATGGATAATAATAAACAAACAGGCTGAAAGTAACGTCAGCCTCCTCTTACCGTTGGGCGATGACACTGGAGCAAAAAGATCCCAGTTATTTGATGGGGATCGAGGCGATCCATTTCCGGTTTGTATAATAATAATAACAGCCCAAATCATGTCGATTATTGAGTTATGGCAGCGATTGCTACACATGGACGTGTGTCTTGAGTCCCGCAACGATAAGCGAGTGGCCGGACGTATTTAGGAGACGCACCGATATCCAACTCGCCGATCATCCACTAGGTGGCAGTATTGAAGCGTTGCAGAGTTGTGCCGAGTCCCACAGCATCAGACCAGCCTCCGTGAGGGAAATATGAATACCATGGCGAAAATATAAAATATGATCAAAATAACGTCGTACACCGTGATCTGGCAGAATTCGCATGAACTTGAAATCCGATGTACGACGTTTTTGGCGCAGAAAGTGTTAAAAACAATTATTTTCATCAACAAAGTGCATAGAAACATTACTCATCGGATTATCGGCGTTGACGAGAGGAAACGGGTAGCACGCGTGTGCTGGAGCTCCTGGTCAAATAAGTAAAAAAACGGATGAATAAAGACCCGAAAAGAAATAAAAAATGGAGATGCAATCAAGGAACAAGGAGGAAACAAGGAATGAGAAGAAGAGAGAAAATGAGGGATCTCTGAGAAGGGAGAATCTGAAGATACAAAATCCCCGTCGCAAGGGAGAGAGGGACCAGGTGGAAGGAGGAGGTGGGCCGGCCGCGCTCGACAGGGAAGTGCCAGGATGGGCGGTCTGCATGCAGGCCGAGATATTGGCATATATGAAAACAATGATGAAAACAATGACGGACGCAATATTGGCGGATATGCAGACAATTACGGACACGATAAGGACCGATGTCGGGAGGCTGGGGGAGGAATTGAAGACGGAGCAGGAGGATATCGGGGGAGAAATGGATGCGGGACTCGAAGCGGTCAATGAAAAGATGGTGGAACAGGGTGAGAGCGTGGCGACGTTGGAAGGGAGAACGGCAGAGGCGGAGGAATGGGAAATGAAGATACACGAAGTACTGACAATTGCAATTCTACAACAAGAAAAAATAAAGTTAAAGCTGTCGGACATGGAAGGGAGACCGCGGAGAAATAATACCCGGTTATGGAGATTGGAGGACGGAGTGGAAAGGGAGTATATGGCCCTGTATGTGGTGATGGAGATTCAGAGAGACCACGGGGCGCTTGCGCCGAAGCAGCCCGCTGGCAGGCCCCCCGAGAGCGGTTACTATTAACTTTTTGAGATTTGAGGTGAAGGAAATGATAAGGAGACGTGAAGGAAGAGACGAGGTGAGACACGGGGAGGCGAACGAGAGGAGTACATAAAGAACGGATTAACCACCCCAGCTATAGACAATAATGCCCAATGGAACACATACACGAATGCGCACTATAATCACTGCAGATGGAAATAATTAGGAGGGTAAATATACAACACATAGAATAATTGGAGGAGTAAACATGCTACACACAGAGAATGGAGAACTATAATCACACAGAGGTTTACACACATTGGACTGGGATGAAGGAGAGTCAATGGAACATGCGACTCGAATCACGGGAGGACTGGAAGGTGGGGGTCTCGGAACAGGAGGAAAAGCAGACAGAGAACTTTGACCAGGAGTTCTAGCACAATAGACAACACTAATGTTGGACAATTATAGTGAGAGGAAGGGGGGCCAAGACATCAGGCACCCCTCGCCACTAGGCAGAGCCCTCTCAACAGGAGAGCCAATACTCTGCACCTACCAGCAGGGGAGAGGGGGAGACACATGGATCCCCCGTGCACCTTGGGAGCGATTTATGTAAAGTATATATGTTTTAAATGTGCACATGGACAAATATGAAGGACAAGAATTCAAAATGTTGGACATGAAGAGAGGCTTGGAGAGCCTCCTGCGGGGGGTATCTTAGTCTCTGGGGGGGGGGGGGGGCTTCTCCAGTAGGAGGGCTGATCCCCCTCCAAACCGCCAATGTGCTTATTGTATTGTTAGTTTCATTTGTGTGTGGTGATGTCGGTGACATGGGAGGTACAGTGGGTTTCCTGGGGTCCTCGGCCATCGTGCCTGGGCGGTCAGGTGTCGGGACCGGGGGGGCACCGGGCTTGGCGTCGCGGGGGGTCGGGGGGCCATTGAGGCATGGTGCTTAGACCTTCTGCGGACCTGGGCTTGGGGCTCTAGTGGGCCAGGGGCCTGGCGGTCTGGCGGGGGTGGGTGGGGGCTCTGGGGGCTCGGCTCGGTGCATGGTGGACCAGGATATGGGGGTGTTCTATCTCTCGGGGAGGAGGGAGGGGTCTCTCACAGGGGGATCAGAGAGGCTGGACTTTGCCCGGCGGGGCCCTGAGTGTTGGGGGGCCGATGGGCGTGGGGTGGGGCTCTCGGGGGCATGGGGAATAGCGGGCTTGGCTCGGTGGGGGGGAGTCCCCTATCCTTTCCTCTACTGGGCCTGGCCCAATTGATTCAAGGGACCCGTGTCGATGGGGGCCCAGCTACGGGCGCAGCGGCCTAAGATATGGGGGGCGCCAATGGGCTCAACTCAGGGGGGTGGGGGTCAGCGTTTAGGCGGTTTGACCCGGAAGAGTGGGATCCCGTGGGTTGTGGGTTGGCTGTGCGTGGGGTGGGGGGCTTGGTGGCATGGGAGGTAGCGGGCTTGGCTCGGTGGGGGGGAGTATTGCCCCTCGCCCCTCTACTGGGTCGGGCCCAATCAGATTCAAGATGCCCGTGTCGCTGAGTGCTGGACCCCGCGTGGGACGGACCTGGGATGCGGGGGAGCCCGGTTTCTAGGGGGGGAGGGTGGGAGGTTCCTCTGGCGGGGGTCTGGGAAGATGAGCGCAGCCGAGCTCAAGGGGCCTACATCATTGTACTGTTGTGTTATTGATGTTATTGTATATGTTGTGTTGTATGTCTATGAGTGTTCAATAAAAATGTAAGTTTAAAAAAAAAAAGAAACATTACTCATCGTTCACCAGAGGTTCACCAGAGGTTCCTCCGGTGGTTATAACAAGTTTGTCCTTAGCCTTATTTTTTAACCCATTAATATGGATTCTGTCTTGTTGCCTAGATGCAGTGACAACCTGTTGTCTGTTAGCCAGTTCTTTATACTATCAATGGTGGTCACTACATTAAATCTATAACTATAACTGTCCTTGTTGGTCATCATTTCCACTGTTATGCACCTGGCTGACTGGCAGCTAATGTTAGCTAGCTGGGCTGGATATACGCTAGCTAGTTGGCAGTCAAAGTCAAACGTTAGCAAAAGGTAATTGACCTTACCTTTGAGCAAACATAAGTGTCCTTGGTAATGGTCTTCACATTCAGTTGTGTATGTGGTTGATGACACAACAGAATCCACCGCTTGCATTTCTCGAGTTTTCTTTTGGGCTTCGGAAAAGGTACAAAATATAAATCAAATCAAATCAATTCAAATTTATTTGTAAGGCCCGACAACACACGTTAATGTCCCCATGGGCCGTACATGTCTTCTTTAAACAAGTCAAGAAGAAACATAACAATAAGTCAAGAACAGAACAAGAACACCATAAGGTCCAACAAATTTAAAATAAATGCAAATAAATGAAAGAATGCAAGCACTCCCAGGCATACCCCATGCGAAGGTAAGGAAAAACTCACTAAAACCTAACAATAGGGAGAGAAACCTTAGAAGGGCCATTCAAGGGGGGATCTCCCTTCTTAGATGTCGGTGATAGTAGTGTTGCAGACTAACAGTTGGTAAGCATGCACTCAAGTGTGTAGTGAAACACAGATGAGTGCATGCAATAGCAACTGAACATTTTTAAAGATTAAAGATAGAGCTGATAGCGATAGCAACTGAACATTTTAAAAGATTAAAGATAGAGCTGATAGCGAATCTATTTGAGGCACAGGGGCGGCGCAAAGAGGGTTGCGTCCTCCCCGTCTTAATCACGGGACATTCAACACTCCGGTCATTGCTCCGAGACAGCCGGAGACAGGGAGATAGGGGGCGGCGCAGAGAGGGTCGCAACCTCCCCGACATCATCGCGGGACGTCCAGCACTCCGGTCACCACTACGAGACCGCCGGAGACAGGGAGACAGGAGGGCACGCAGAGAGGGTCGCATCCTCCCGGCCTTCATCACGGGACGTCCGACACTCCGGTCAGCACTCCAGGACAGCAACTCACAGGGAGACAGGGAGACGGGACAGGCGTTAGACAGCTCGCGTGATTGTAATGGGCGGACATAGCAATAGATACAAGTGGTAAGCATATATGTGAATAGAGTAGATATATGAAGTAAGCATATTATGTGAATAGAATAGAAGTACTTAACCCAGCAATGAAACCGCGTCGACGGACCAGTTGACAAGACCACGGACAGACGACGGTAAGTAGCTGATCCATGGCCTCGGTGGTGCATGTAGAGCAGTCACTGCAATCTTGGCCAAGACCCAGAGGCATCCATCACCTTAGTCAGCACTAGGAGACAGGCACTCAGAGAGATAAAAGCAGACATGGGGGAAAATAGACATCCTAACTAAACTAGACAGATTAATCTAAAGGTCAGTCCCCGACCAGGTGAGATCAGGGTAGGTTGAAGGAGAGAGAGAAAAGATGGGTCTTAAGCAGGGATTTAAAAGCTTCGACAGAGCAGGTGCCCCTGATGACGGCAGGTAATTTGTTCCACAGGTAGGGAGCGCGGTAGACAAAGGCTCTGTGGCCGGCGGATTTCTTTTTAACCCTAGGAATCGATAGAAGCCCCGCATTTTGTGAGCGCAGAGCACGAGCGGGCGAGTATCGGGAGATGAGATCGGATAGATAGAGCGGTGCAAGCCCATTTAAAATTTTGTAGGTGAGGAGTAGCACTTTAAAGTCAGATCGGACTTGAATAGGAAGCCAGTGTAGGGCGGACAAAACTGGTGTGATGTGATAAAATTTTCTAGTTCTAGTTAGTATCCGCGCAGCCGCATTTTGCACGAGTTGAAGATTTTTGATGCTTGAATTAGGTAAGCCTGAAAAAAGTGCATTACAGTAGTCCAAACGTGATGAGACAAAAGCATGAATCAGGGTTTCAGCATCAGCCAGAGTTAAAATGGGGCGAATTTTGGCGATATTACAAAGATGGAAGAATGCAATTTTGGTGACATTTTTATATGTACATTAAATATACTCCATCCAGTCTTTCAGAGTCCCTGGTGTCCGAATTACAGGTACCCCACGCACAGCGTTTCACCATCAGATATTAGGTAGATAATAACATAGAAACTGAAGTCTTCACAGTGGTTTCGATCACAGACGTTTGGTTTGATGCGCCCTACAAATGGCTTTTCTGTTGTTGTCCGAGTTTTCTCCCAGCGAGGATTTTCGCTGTGATATGATTGGACAAATTCTATTTGGGGCGTGGTTTAGCGACAGGTCTATTATCCTGAGTATCAAGTCTGGTTCGAATTAACGAGACTGAATCAGCGTTCGAGGAACAGGGAAAGCCCGGATTCAAACAACGGGTTAATTGAATCTGGATAATGGGACTTTTGATCGACTTAGTTGAACCAGGTACGGGGAATAGGGGTCAGTTTGTTTGTGAGAGGTTTCCATACTATGAGACTATGTTGAATGTGAGAACGGTGTTCAATGTGAAATCAGTTGGTGATTTGCAGATCATGGACAGGGTGCTCTAGCTGGTGTTAAAGCTTCTCAGTTTCCTGAGAAGAGTGAGGCGTGCACATGCACACACACACACACACACACACACACACACACACACACACACACACACACACACACACACACACTATCTCTCTCTCTCTTTCTCTCTCTCTCTCTTATCTCTCTCTTACACACACACACACACACACACACACACACACACACACACACACACACACACACACACTATCTCTCTCTCTCTCTCTCTCTCCCTCTCTCTCTCTCTCTCTCTCTCTCTCTCTCTCTCTCTCTCTATCTCTCTCTTCCCCTCTCTTACACACACAAACACACACACACTATCTCTCTCTCTCTCTCTCTCTTACACACACACACACACACACACACACACACACACACACACACACACACACACACACACACACACACACACACACACACACACACACACACACACACACACACACACACACACACACACACACACACACACACACACACACACACATACTGGTGAGTGGAGGGACACGTCACTGCCTAAAACAAATACATATTTATTTCATATTTCATGGAAATGTCAGAGTTGAACTCATGCAAACTGTAATTTCTTTGTAGTAATTCAAATTTGGTCAAACTTTCATTGGCTCGCTGACTGCCTTCTGGTTACAGAGCAGCAGCCCACAGACCCAGGGAGAGACCCACAGCGAGCGAGCTAGAACAGTAGGAACATTGAAGAGGTTGTACCTCTCTTAAACGTTCGTTGAGATAACACCCTTTTCCTGTTCAAAACCGCAACAGCGTTCAAAGGTCCCACAGTTACTCCGTTTCAGTGAGAGGAGACCCACCGTTAAACAGCTGTTAGATGCATAACAGTGATACACTGATAAACTGCTAGATGAACTACAGTATGGACTCCAGGCGTGAAATTATGCCAGTAATCACCAATACACACACACACACACACACACACACACACACAGGCCATCAGGCTGCTAAACGAACAATAAACACTATGCAACAACCATCAAATGCACACAGCACACACACCCACACGCACACACTCACTCAAACAAACAACACACTGCAGCACCCACTCTCCACACTTTAGATCACACAAACACACTTACACTTTATATTTATTGATAAAGGATTTGCACTACAACTCGTACACCTACTGTAAATTGTACCTAAATTGCACCTCATCCCATTTCTGCCTTGCACTATATAGTATTGTATATTAGTACACTGCACAGTATTGTATATTATATGGTAACTCAGTTACGTCTATTCTGCATCGAACATTGTACATATGTCTAAACTGAACACTGTGACCTCATTTTTTTTACTTCTAATTTTACTGTTATTTTATTTCATACTTATCTTGTCTTGCACAGTCTCTGGAGCGTAACAGTAAGAAGCATTTTGTATAAAAGTATTCTGTACTTCTGTATGACAACTATTAAAGAAACTTGGAAACTTGGAAACTTGGAAACACACACACACACACACACACACACACACACGCACACACACACACATAAACACAAAGCTGAAACTACCGTAACAATCAAATATATTAGAAATATGTGAATAGGTTTATATGGTCAAATAAAAATAATACTAACCTTCGTACTTTACTATCATGCACTTTGCCACTAAATAATCGTCCTTGCCTATATTACTACATACTATGCTAATATGTCTCTACTACTATGCACTCAAGACTGTAGCACTCAAGTTCAACACTGTTTGACAAACATTTGTTACTTAGCTGCCAGAGTTGTACCCTGCCTGCTGACCTTGTACGTCGCTTTGGATAAAAGCGTCGGCAAAATGACTAAATGTAAATGTAAAACAATAACTGAAGTGCCGGGCGGCTACGTGGCGTAGTGGGCAAGGCGCTCGCCACGAATGACGGAGACGCTGGGCTTGCCTGTTCGAGCCCAGCGCTCCACATTGCTTTCAGTTTAGCTGGCCGTCCATACTAATACACATTGGCCGTATTAGGGGGTGGGAAACTGATGGGTGGGGATCGGGCGTTGTGGACAGCGACTCCTACAGGTCGGTTGGTGCGCCTGCGCAGTAGAATCAGGAAGTGTCGGGGGCAGCGTGAGCCTCCCACGCGTTACTCCTCGCCACTGAGAGATCGAGCTGCGCAGGTGAAAAGATGCGACTGCTGTTACCTCAAGTACCGGAGGGGACTTGTGCTATGTATGACTTAGTCCACATTGCAGCCGGCTTGTGGGAGGCAAGAAACAGCGTTCGTGACAGGGGAGGGTTGAATTGGATGATACGAAATTGGGATGGGAGACAAATATAGAAAATGGGAGAAAAAGTGGATAAAAAAAAAAACAATAACTGAAGTGCCCTACTTATGAGAGAGATAAAGTAATAAAACCATCGGCCCATTATCTTTGTCATGTGAGTAAAGCGATGGACACGTGATGTCACAAGTGATGTCACAAATCGCAAAGACACCATGATTGATCAAGGGCACATCGCTGGATTTAGTGGCTTGGCCGGCACCTATTATTATTATTATTATTATTAGACAACATAAATTATCGCATGGGACATATTTGGCAGGGCCTGGTATCTCTGCTGGCAGCTTGCCCACAGGCCACAACCCTTTCTGTCCGAGACCAGGCAGCAGACTGATGCCCAAGCCACTGTACAGACAGAACTGTTTTTTTTTTTTTTTTTTTTGGTCTTTTTCCCCCTCCATTTTCCTCCGATTTTCTCCCATCCCAATGTTAGTCGTATGCCAATTCCCAGTCCCTTCCTGGTCGCTGCGCACTTACCCCCCACAGTCAGATCATCTGGGAGAGTGGAGGCTACCACGTGCTTCCTCCGACACACGTCCAGCCAATCACCGCTTCTTTTCACCTGGCAGCGCGGATTCTCATTGAGAGGGCGTAGCGTGTGGGAGGACCACACTATCCCCCTCACGTCCAATCCGCGCTTAGCAGGCGCCCCGACCGAACTGTAGGAGTCGCTGTTTACAACGACCCGGACCCACCCCGCCAGCTTCTCCCACCCTCTGATACAGCCAATTGTATCAGTGCAGACGGCCAGCCAAGCTGGTGACAACCCCGGAGCTGTGACAGACAGAACTGTTCTGACGGAATGGACTACTGTTGAACTTTTGCATAGTCAATGTGGGGTCACGCTCTTGTCCCTTCAAGCTCTGAAATAAACACTCTAATCCTACTTTGGGTGCACATGTGGAGCAGGTTTCAATACGTATTTCAGGGCTTGTACAGACTGGAGCGTGCCCCCATTGACTTTGCATTCGTTTCGTGTATCCAGGATTAGGAACAGCATGGATTGTGCTGAGAAAGGACTCTTACTGATCGACAACATCATTAGTAAGTAGGAAATAGGGTAAGGGGTCCAAAATTCTGAATGTTTCTTTTAAACTGGTCTCAAATCAGCACTCCTGGGCCCTATTCTTCATACCTGGTTCAACTAAGTCAATCAAAAGTCCCATTATCCAGATTCAATTAACCCGATGTTTGAATCCGCGCTTTCCCGGTTCCTCAAACGCTGATTCAGTCTCGTTAATTCGAACCAGACTTGATACTCAGGATAATTGGGCGCGGCCGCCTCAGTTGAAAAGACAGCAGATGTCGATCGCAGAAATCCTGATTTTCTAACAGCATTGATTGATTGATTGATTGATTTAAAACTTTATTAACAGATTGCAGAATGGGTACAATACAGTACGGCTCAATAGCCTCGCCGACAAGTTAAATGCATAATCTATAGGCTAATTTTAAGTCCCTCATTACCCCAATCAATCAGATTATATTTCTTTAAATGTGCCTGCTGGCAGTAGGCTTAATGGAATGAATAATCGAATGAGATTTATTGCTAGCGAAAATAATTAGTTCAACTCTTTCAGAATAAGTAGATACAAACAGCCCAAAGAGTATCTAATTGATACAAATTAATAGATACTTATGAGGATATCTGTACTGTATGCGCTCGGCTTAGGTATCATGTACTTTATATATAAATACATGGTTCCCAAAATGTTCAAGGCGCGACCCGAAATAACGTGTCAGAGAGGCTTGGAGGGAGGCTATACAGTTTCACGATTAATCAGGTTTTAATCTGTTTCGGACATCCATACATGCATTTAATTGATTAACCTTTGGTTTATACCAGTGACACCTCATGTTCATCATCAGATAACACTAACAGTGCTTTAACAGATGCATTTTCTCAAATTCATTCATGTCAACGGCTCATTCAATTTCTGAAATCCGTCAAACAGCGCATCTCATCAGACATTTTAATCCCAGTTACAATATCACAATAACGTGTGAGTGACAGTGATACAATTAAACAATCCACAGATTCAGATTCCTCGTAATTCATAATCCACAGTCCACGCATAACTCGCTTCAATTTATGTATGAATGAAACACAATCCGGGCGCTCCGTTAAGCAAATACATCCACAGCCGAGAATATGAAACTAATCAGAACCACGGGATTCACATTTGCAATGCGCCGTTATTAAAATAACCACATGCAGTGTGTATCGTGACTCCGAGCGCCGTATCCGTATAAATACGACGTGCATTATTTAGGACAAAGTAAATCTATAGGCTGAATATGATTTATTATCAGCATTTTAGGTATATTATTTTACATTTCAAAAGCCCCCTCTAGAAGAACGAAGCACAAAAACATAATTCAGAATGGTATAATGGGATCTAGACTGTGAGAATTATTTCAGGAAGCGAGCTGGGATTTCTTTGCGAGGGTGTGGCCATGCAGGTTATCGAGCTAACTGAACTAAACCCTGCTCTGGAGCAGGTTCTAACTTCTCGATCTGTTGTGTGATGACACCCACTCTACCTGCTAATGGAGAGTCTGTTGACTCACCAGGAAGCATGGTGGAGTGGGTGGCTCGTTAACTGTATGAGACTCACCTGTGCAGTGCAGAGCTGCCTGCACCTGAATATACAGTATGTGTTTAAGCATTACATCACGCGCAGGAGTGGTTTGTGAACAATAAACAATGCCTAGGGGTGGTCGTTAGACCCCCCTAGGCATGGTTTATTGTTCACAAATCACGACTGCAAGTGGTGTAATGCTTTTATACAACTGCCATATTCATCCAACCTTATTGCTATACAATAAACACACATTAATCGAAGATTTATTGAAAAAACCATCCGCCAGAAAAAGTTGTTCCCACAACTACAAAAAAGACAAGTTGCCTCCATGTGGAAGCAGCTTGAAGTGCATCCAACCAACTAACACATCCAACTGTGTATTATTGGAATGATTGAGAGAAGTTGCCTCCATGTGGAAGCAGCTTGAAGTGCATCCAACCAACTAACACATCCAACTGTGTGTTATTGGCAAACTAACACATCCAACTGCCTTTCAACTAAGGCATCCAACCAACTAACACATCCAACTGCCTTTCAACTAAGACATCGAACCAACTAACACATCCAACTGCCTTTCAACTAAGACATCCAACCAACTAACACATCCAACTTTTCTTTAGTTTTTAATTATGAAGTTAGTGGTTATTGGAATGATTGATTGATTGATTGATTGATTGATTGAAAATTGTATTACCAGATGCAGAATGGGTACAATACAGTACGGCTCAATACACACAATTGTTAAGGGGATGCAGACCTACTTTCTATAGAACTTCATTCTTAGATGCTTCTATAGAAAGTAGGTAAAACAAATTAAAACGTTTTCTTTGCCCTATAAGAAAAAAAATGTTTTCTTCGCCCTATTTTTTTATTTATTTTTTTTAGCCTAAACTTAACCAGTTGGAAACCAGGGGTACAGTAATAAAATTAGCAATCAACCAATCAATCAATTCAATAGACCATGCTCACTTAAAACAGCGCTGCTTCTCTCTCAGTCTGACTCCCCCGCTGTTGCAGACAGGTGTGTGTGTGTGTGTGTGTGTGCAGGGGCGGACCTAGCACATTTGGCGCCCTAGGCGAGATTCACCACTGCGCTCAATTCTATAAACACTTGACCGATACCCATCAATGCACAGCGCTCTAGCATGTTCTGACTGTGAACACCTAAAGCTGAGGCTCAGACCGACCGACCGTTTTAGATTTTTGGCTCATTTTCCCTTATGTTAGAATTTTTTTTATGTAAAAAGAATGGTTGCAGATATAGAGGGGGGCGCCAAAACTGCACAGAGAAAAAAAAATTTAAAAAAAAATTAAAAAAAAGAAAATAAAAGTAAAAAAAAATTTAAAAAAAATAAAATGGGTTTTTTTTTTTTTTTTTTTTGGCGCCCCCCTCTGGGTGGCGCTCTAGGCGACCGCCTATATCGCCTGTAGGAAGGTCCGCCCCTGTGTGTGTGTGTGTGTGTGTGTGTGTGTGTGTGTGTGTGTGTGTGTGTGTGTGTGTGTGTGTGTGTGTGTGTGTGTGTGTTGTGGGTACGCCAGCGTCGGACAGTGTGAGAGTGAACGCTGCAGTCAGTGGGAAGGAAGTAGAAATTTAAAATATAATTGCAAATAATCAATCAATCAATCCGCAATTTTTCTTTTGTTCTAAAATGACTCATGACCCATCAATTACATCATCCAACATTGTTTAAAGGACTAAGACATTCGCCTTGACAGAATCGCTTCATATTTAGTCGTTATGATGCTATCAACATATCCATTTGTAAAAGATTATGGTCCGCCATCTTGATTTCTCCCGGAGTGAGCCGGCGGAGTGATATGTGATTCGGTTGTGGGCGGGTCCTGGGCCCAGGACCGTGGATTGTTCCCAATAAATACGTGTAAATGGACTGTTTCAGCCAATCAGAATCGAGAAATTTGCATGCCGTTGTATAACTCTGTCTAATTCCCTCTCTGTCTGCTTTTCTCCACTCCTAGGCTCAGGTTGTAGCTACACTCAACTGGGAATCCTTTGACATATGGATACTAACACTTACACCACACACACCACAGCACACTAACTCACTCATCCACACACTGCATTCACTACTGATTCTGATACATACCTATTTGTTTATGTCATTATTGTTTGTTAGTTAGGATTAAATAAATTCTTTTTTGTTAAATTGTTATCACGTGTGGACTCCCTATTTGTCATAAATTACCTGTTTGTGACAGTTGCCATAGGGATTTAGACAATCGCACGTCAGGGAACGGAAAGGTCTGGCTTAAGTCAAGCTATGCTTAAAATTATCCGGCTAACTCAGTTAGCTAGGTACGACTCGAGGAACAGGGCCCTGTTCTAAGATACGATATACATATGGTCCAAGCCGGAGTCAAATCAACCTATAGGATAATATGAAAATACATAGAGGAGAAGATGGCCCTGGATAGATCAGATGAGTTAACTATTTATCTATTTACTAATATAATAACTGGACTTTGAAGAAGTCTTTATTCGGCATGCAGGCAGACACACATGCGATGGGCAGCACACACACATGCAATTAGTTGGGTGGCCGATGCGATTGAGTCTCTGCACTTGACCCATCCCGTCGTCCTTCCCCCCCAAGGGCAGCCGGGAGCAGATAGGGGTGTCGGTGAGGGGCCGCGCCCCAGGGACCAATCCCAAGTACTCCTGTCCGTCTTCGTCAGGGACGCAACAGCGTTAGCGATCTGTTGTGCATGTTTTTCCATTGGGTTTCTCTTATCGGGGGGGGGGGCCTTGCAAGCACGAGGAGAACATCCACACAGAAAGGCCTGGGAGATACCCCACCTGGGTACCTGGCAGCCTGTAGCTGTTCCGCAACCGTTCCTACTTCCGGGGTAGGCCTGATTGGCCCCGACAGGCACGTGACCCGCCGTGGCCACGCCCCGCGGCAGCCCCAGGAGCAAGCGCGCTACTGCTGGAGTTCGCTGCCTCCACGATGGTGGAACAAACTTCCCACTAGTCAGGACAGCCGCATTTTCCACTGTCAACTAAAAACATAAATAAACATAAATAAAACTAAAAACTATATTTTACTATTATGTACTTTGCTACTATGTCTATATACTACTATCTACTATGGGCTATGCCTATATTATTTCATACTATGCTATGTCTAAAGTATACTACTATGCACTCAGAGTGAAGCACTCAAGTTTGACACTGTTTGATGAACAACACCACTTACCCTTAACACATTGGGTGCCAACGACGAGAAATCGCGTTTCTTTTATTAGCGATATCCATTCATTTTTCATCCATCTAGCCCAGGGGTGGGCAATTATTTTTCCCGGGGGGCCGAATGAGCAACTGAAAATATGTTGGGGGGCCGGGCCAAAATTCCAAACTCAATTATGCATAATATACATTTTATTTCTATATAAAAAGCAGTAAATGGCATTGTTTTGACCCCTGGTAAGAGTGTATGTTATTATTTGGCAATTAAAAGGTGAGGTTAGCTTTCAAAAATATCATTTATTCAAATAGAATTTATTTCCAAAATGATAAACAAAATGTGAAACATTAATAACAAAGGGCATTTTGAGTTTCATATACTATTGAAACAAGGATTTTCTTAGCTTTCTAAAGACATCACATCATCTTATAGCAAAAATAAACAAGACATGTCACTGAACTGTGTAAAGAAAAGTGTCCCAGTTTTGTAGCCTTTTTTTACTTTACATGCCTATATTAAACATTTAATGTTTTCAGAACTGTGCAAAAAAAAGAAAAAAAAATATCAAGTGTCCCATTTCACTTGTTATATTTCCACATTTTAGTGTTCTTCAGTTCTTTTTTTCATTCAGTGTGAGAAATCCAGTCTCTGTTGAGCTTTAACAAGTCCATCAAAGTCAGGTTGCATGTCTGAGGTGGAGATGCGAAGCACAGCTGCCAGATGTTCATCAGTGAGAGAGGATCTGTACCTGGACTTGGTAAACGTCATGACTGAGAATGTCTGTTCACATATGTAGGTGGATCCAAAGAGAACCAACATCTTCTGAGCATGTCTCCTAAGCGTATACTGTGCGTGTGAACGTTGACATGAAAAAAAAAAAGTAAAAAAAAAAAAAAAAAAAAAAAAATTTTTTTTTTTTTTTTTTTTTTTATTATCATGTAATCTTTCGCGGGCCGGTCAGAATCATCCCGCGGGCCGGATCCGGCCCGCGGGCCGTACAATGCCCAGGTCTGATCTAGCCTCACGTTATCATTGGGAATGGCTCTGACCTCGAAAAGGGCAAATACCGCCCCCTATCGTCTCCCGGATGGTATTGCACCCATTGGAATGGAGTTGATGGGAATGCATCAGAAAAAAAAACTCCGGGCTCCACATTTTACTTCTGAAGCATGTAACCTGAGACTATTGCATCCACTGAGGGCACTGGAAGAAGCGTCGATTATGTGTTTCGAGGTATAATGTTGGATCAATAAACGCGATCGATATTTGGAATGGCGATCAGGAATTGGATTAATCTTTTTGCAGAACATCTTATCTGAGGTACAGTAAGGACTTTATTTTACCAGTATTGGGTTAATCAGAGTTTTTTTTCACAGCGTTCACAACGTGTCTCCTGTGTGTGTACAGTGTGTGCGTAACGTTAGCGCCAGGCACGGCATAGATAATCGATTTTTCAGCCCGCTTTTCTAGCGTGCATAAGTACACATATACTATTGATAATCTAGCGTTTATTTGAAAACTATTCATAAATCAGCCAAAAAATTACAACGTGTTGTGTGTATTCCACTAAAGGGCTATTACTGCAGAATATTTTTTTCTTTCTAGAAATTTCCAAAACTATACTCGTATTCAAAACGGTATAAAACGGAAATGTACTGATGAAAAAACAATCTGTTTTATACATGTTGACTGCAAGCAAGTCATTGATAAGCGACGGGTGTATTAGACCCATAGCCAATGTTCCCTCTAATTTTTTTTCGGTCTGAGCAAACACTCAAACCTCCTGAGCAGACATCAGCAACTACTGAGCAACATACGTCACCTGCCGATTAACCGGTTAGTTGATAAGCGGCGGTTTGTAAAAAATCTGAGAATCTTAATTTCCCTCAATGGCTAACATAAAAATATATACATTTTGCTGATACACAGAGAAATAATACAAAAAGGCATATTATATTCCTTAATCAAATATTTATTTGACCATTGATTGACGATACAGAGCAAAGTCCTTACTTTGGCGGCAGCGGTGTGAGTCGCGTCACTAACTTTTGTCTTTTTAGGAGGCTGACTCGTCATTATTTTATTAAGTGAATTATAATGCGACTTCAAGGGTGACCATATTGTGATTTTTTTTTAAAGAGGACACTGCCTTCAGCCTCAAGATACTTAATGATACTCAAAGTTTACTCAAAGATGCCTTATCATTATAATATATTTAAAGTATGCCTTCTCTGTATGGATATAAAATTATTGTTTATATTATTTTATATAACAAAATAATATCTCTCTATAACCAAAGTTACTCAACATGCTGTATTATGCCTAAAGTAATCTATCTGACAAATCTCAAGAAAATAACTAAATCAACCTATGACAAAATAATATATATTTTCAAGTCTTACTGGACAAAATAAACAACAAGAAAAATATGAAGTAATGTTCTAAATAATACCTCTTCTGTATTAGAAAATCCATCTTAAAAAATATATCTTTGTATCTTTTCAATGTAATGTAAATTATAAAACAGTAACCTCACAAAGATACTAATTTAAAAGTGCACTATATGCAGTTTCAGATTTGTTGAAATTAGTGTACTAAACTAATTTATTACACACATAATCCTTAGAATGATTGTATCATAACAAGCATCTTATCAAACCAAAACATCATTTTGAGGCATCAAAATAGTTTTCAATTATTGTCTTTCTCTCTCTGTATAGCTGCATTCTTCAATCAATTCGGTCAACTTTGCCATCAAACTCTCGCCTCGCACAGCTTTGTTTGTAATGTTTTTCTGTGTCCATGTGAGCTTTGAGATCGCCAGCACCTTTATTAGACACAGAAACATATGGTCAAGCTTTGCACACGTTGCACTCCGCTTCCAATTAGTCTCGACCGGGATGATAAATTGGGAATTTTCTCTGCAGTTCATCTGTAATGTACATTTTCGCATTTCCATTGTGAGTCAGCGATGCTGGTCAGATCTGTCCACTTCCTCATCTGTTCTGTGTGTCTGTGTGAGAGCGCAGTAGCGCCGCCCACAAGGCACTTAAAGCGAGGCTTCTCTTGGAACGTCACACGCAACAGGTTACCGTAGTATTCGGTGCAACGCGCCAGTCAATTTAATTACATGCATATTTTACACAAACGCTTCTGTGCGCGACAGATTTCAGATGTGCGCGGGAGCGTTTTGCCATGTGCGCGCGCGTGCACGGGCGCAGCTTAGGGGGAACATTGCCCATAGCCATAATTTAAGATATAGTTTAAGCGTTCGCAAATGTGCTCGTCCTCTCATTGATTAGAGTGGTGGCAACCAAGCGATAATTCGTCATTCATCATTGGCAACCAATAGTCTGCTCAACCATTTGGAGTAGCAAATTTTTTGTCACTATCTCTCATTGAAAAATTTGTTAAACTTAACTGAGCCTTATTGAGCCATCTCTACCATTCGGTTCACGTATGCTATGCCAAAAAGATCCACTAGATGGCACTCTGGTTTTTGACAGTAGCCTTCCCACTCAGTGTGCTACCAGCAAGTTAGAAACTGAAAAATCTCTCCTGACATGTGGACAATTTTTGGCTGGATTTTCAAAGGTAAGCTTAGTTTTTTTAACATACTATATCATCTAACACATTACTTAACATAATTATGTAACTTGATGCAACAAAAAAAACGTTTTATAAGGGTCAAAAATCTTTTTTTTAAAAGATGCTCTACCAGACGGCTGAGTGGACAATTTATGGTAAAATTTAGCATGGAGAAAAATCTCAACCGTTTGGTAACAGTTTGGTGAAGTTATGCTAATCTCATTCAAATTGACAATTTTCTATGGAATAATAACACTTCTGTTGATGCATTATTGTTAATATGTTACATTTATACTGATTGTGTATGATTTTTGTAACAAACATGCTGACATTTATATAATAGTGCATTTCCCCCCCCCCCCCCCCCCCCCTTCTGGTTTCTGTGTTTTACAAATAATAGATGGATGTTAAATTATTTTATGGTTCAAGGCCACAGGGTTTTCTGGCCCTTGTACCAGAAGATCCTCAAGACTCTGAGGCTGATCTGAGTGATGATCATGATGACATAATAGGGGATCCTGATTATCTGCCCAAACAAGCAGAGGTGATTGGGGATCTTTCCTTTGAATCTATGGATGAGGAGGAGATGCCCTCAACAAGCACATCTGCTAAGAAGAAGAAAAAAGGGAAAAACACCCTAAAAACAGTCAACATGGAAGAGCCGAATGACACCCCTGACCCAAGGTCACCCCCAGGCACAAAGAAGAAGAAAATGACAGAAAAGAAAGAAAAAGAGGCCAGGAGAATCTGGAAGCATGTAGATATTGAGGAATTCCAGGTTCCTGACTCAAGTTGTCACCCCAGATGCTGTTAAGACACCCTTCCAGTACTTCAAAACACTCTTCACTGATGAGATGATTCATCATATTGCTCACCACACCAATCTGTACTCTGCCCAGGAGTTGGGGGATCCAGTCAAGACTAACCCTGGTGAGATTGAAGATTTCCTGGCTATGCTACTTTTCATGGGCGTTTTCCACTTCCCGGCCATCGAGGACTACTGGCATCCCGAATCACGTATCAACGTGATAGCTGATATCATGTCGAAGAGGAGATTCATGCTGTTACGCCACTACATTCACTTCAATGATAATCAGCAGTATGATGGCAGCCCTGACCGATTTTACAAAATCCGGACCCTTTTTGATATGCTTCGTGAGCAGTGTCTCCTTATCCCATCCACTTACAAACACAGCGTGGATGAAGTCATGGTGTCATATAAAGGCACAAGGGCTGGCACTCTCTGTCAGTACATTGCAAATAAACCTGCCAAGTGGGGCTTCAAGGCGTTCTGCCGTGCCAGTTCATCTGGCATCATCCATGACCTACTGCTCTATCAAGGGCTGTCCACATTCTTCAATGTTGATCTAAGTGAGGAAGAGCAGGAGCTACCTCTAGGGAGCAAAGTGGTGACGACGTTATGCAAAACCAAAACACAGCCACGGCTTTCAGTTGTCTTCTGTGACAACTACTTCACTGGTCCTGAGCCTGCACAAAAATCTGGGTATCAAGTGCATCGGCACTGTCCGACAAAACCGCATCGGTGGAGCTCGCTTGATGGAAGACAAAGAGCTAATGAAGAGAGGACGTGGAGCTCTTGATTACACGTCTGCTGAAGGGGTACTTGCAGTCAAATGGTATGACAACAAATGTGTCACCCTCCTGAGCAATGCCTGTAGGATCATGCCTCTTTCAACTGTCCAACGGTGGAGCAAAGACGACAAAGCGAAGATTGCGGTCCCATGCCCATCGCTCATTCCTGCCTACAATCAGCATATGGGTGACATTGATCTTTCTGACATGCTGGTTCACCTGTACAAGACCCCATCCAAGTCACGATGATGGTACTTCCCCCTGTTTGGATATGCCCTTGACCTGTGCATCTCCAATTCGTGGCTGCGCTACAAGAGAGACTGTGGCCTACTGAAGGAAAAACCAATGCCTCTCAAAAGGTTTTGCCTGGCTGTGGCCCACAGTTTGAAAAAGGTCAACAAGCCAGCACCCAGAGTTGGCCGACCATCCTCTGCCTCTCCACCACACATGTGAGAAGAAACGCCTACCGCCAAGACCCCCATGACCACAACCGGACGTGCGCTACGACAACTACGGACATTGGCCACTTCACACTGACAACCGGGGCCGGTGCACCCTCTGCCCAAAGGGTGTGTCAAGATGGAAATGTGGGAAGTGCAACGTTTTCCTGTGCTTGATCGGAGAGAGGGAATGCTTTGCAGCATACCATCAAAAATAAAGTGGATATGGTTCCCATGGGTCCTTTTTTTCTTTGTGCATGTCGTTTGAGAGAAAACAAGTCTTTGAATTTGTTCAATGCAAGAACAGAAGTTAAGTTATTTTGTGTTTTTTCACAGCACAGTTCAGAAGTTGGACATGTCCCATGCGTCCGTTTCTGTGAATTTGAGAGGGGTAAACAAATAGAGGCCTGATACCTTTTTGAAAACATGTATCATTCAAAGTGATTGAATTGTACAAGTGAAGTGAAGTTCTTTTGATAATTTACACAGACCAGTTGAGAAGTACTGTAGGCCTAGGTACTAGTTCCTGTATGTTTTTGACAATACAACTGTGTCATTTCATGTGTTGGAAGTTATTTTGATAAAATAAAATGTACTTGACATGACTTGTTTTCCAGTAATTTAACTTTTTCTACTTACTTGCTTACTTTTCTTGTATGTGTAGGTATTCAATTATCATATAATTGTTATTATACATGTATCATTATGTATTATGTACGTTTACCATCAAGCAGCATCTCAACCATTTGGTAGTGGCCTATATTTAAAAAAACTGGGGGGTCTATACAAGTTGTTATATTGTTATAAGTGCCCCAATAACATAAAAAATACAAAAGAATTTTTTTTACATAGTTGTTTTCTTGGAGTGAACATTAAGTGCCAGAGATGTAGGCCTACCCCTCCTGCTGACTTGTTGTATACAACGTGTAAGTCACTTTGGATGAGTGTTTCAGCTAAATGATGATGCTAAATGCTTACAACTCTCCACGACGATTGAGGGTTGCTAACTGGTGGCCGTGAGAGCCCTTTTAAACAAAGCCGTACTGTATTGTACTCATTCTGCAATCTGTTAATAACATTTTTATTCAATCAATCACCTGCGCGGTGATTGATTGAATGAAAATTGTATTAACAGATTGCAGAATGGGTACAATACAGTATGGCTCAATACACACAATTGTTAACACTTTCCGTGCCAGCAGGGGGAGCCAGAAATAGTGCTTGAGTGCCAGCGCTGTAGTCAAAGGAAGGCGATCACATTTGCGAACGCATAAACTATATCTTAAATTATGGCTATGTGTCTAATACGCCCGTCGCTTATCAATGACTTGTTTGCAGTCAACATTGTCGAAACGGATTGTTTTTTAATCGGTTCATTTCCATTTTATACCATTTTGAAAAACGCTAGTTTTTAGAGAATTCCAAAAAATTAAAATAAATCTACAGGAATCGCGCTTTACTGTAATACACAAAACACGTTGTCATTTTTCGGCCTATTTATGAATCATTTTCAAATAAACGCTAGATTAGATTGATAGTATATGTGTACTTATGCACGCTAGAGAAGCGGGCTGAAAAATCGATTATCTTATTTCCTGATCAGCACACACACACTCACAGCCACACACACACATATGGGACACGCTGAGATATAGGTGAAAAGAGCTCTGATTATCCCAAGACTGGTAAAAATAGATTCCTTACCTCAGATCAGATGTTCTCCAAAAATATTATTCCAATTCCTGATCCAAATATCGATCGTGTTTATTGATCCAATGCTGGGTACTGGAAAATACATAATCCACGCTGTTCTGAGGGTGGGCAATGACTGGGATCGTCTCCGGTTACATGCCTGACAAGTAAAATGTGGATTCCGGACTCTTTTTTTTCCATCCATTTCATTCAGTCCAATCCAATGGGGTGCAATACCATCCGGAGAGACGATAGGGGGCAGTATTTTCCCTGTTCGAGCTCAGACAGATCCCCACTGGTAACGTGAGGCTAGATTGATGAAAAATTTATGGAAATCGATAATAAAAAAAATAACGATTAAAAACGAGATTTCTTGTCGGTTGGCACTCAAAGTGTTAATAAGGGGATGCAGACCAGAGAAAGACTTTCGTCTTGTTTACATCAGGGTCCCCTGCCTGTTCCCCAGGAGAAAAGGAGAGCTTTTCCTGGTGCCTGAGACTGGACAGATATTTCAGTAGGGATATTTCACTTTAGCAGAACTTGTCAAGTTTCAGCAGTCTTACCTATATAAGTACATCTACAAGTAAACTAGTGACCACTGCTGTCCCTGCCATCCGCTGTCAACACCACCATTCCTCCCAGGTGTCTCAGGCTCCTCATTCACTTCCATTCATTTTGGGGACCTAGTCTAAATTACATTAGATTAGATTATATTACATTACATTACATTACATTAAAATGTATTGTCATTATACAGCACAAGTACAGTACAACAAAAATACATTTGGCTTCTAACCAGAGTGCAAATGTAACAGTAAAGTGCAATAGCAATATACAATGTACAGGTGATTACACTGGATAGAATACATATACAAAAGTAGTACTGAGTAATAGTGCTAATCAGATGTACGTACAGTGTACGTATAGTATTATTATGTACAGTGATAAAGGTATAAAGACACTATGGTAGTAAGTCATACTAGCCAGCGATATGACAAGTAAGAGTAGGTAAGGGATATGTACAGATATAGATATAGTATCACCCCAGGCGGCCGGGTAGCGCAGCGGACTAAGCGTCTGTCTACCACCACAGGTGTCTACATCACCTCCGGCTTGGCCGACCGTCCACACTAACACAATTGGCAGTGTTTTTTTTGAGGGTGGGAAGCCGGCGAGGGTGGATCCTGGTCGTTGTAAAAACAGCGACTCCTACAGATCGGTCGGGGCGCCTGGGAGAGGTAGTGTGATCCTTCCACACGTTACACTCCCCCAGTGAGAGTCTGCGCTGCCAGGTGAAAAGAAGTGGGGATTGGCTACACATGTGTCGGAGGAAGCATGTGATAGTCTCCGCCCTCCCAGACCGACGGTAGGGGGCAGAGCACGCAACGACCAGGTAGGGGTTTGGAAATGGGCATAACGACTAACATTGGGATGGGAGAAAGATGGAAAAAGAAAGGGGAAAGTAAAAAAAAAAAAAAAAAAAAAAAAAAAAAATTATAACAATAATAATAATAATAATAATAATAATAATAATAATAATAATAATAATAATAATAATAATAATAATAATAATAATAATAATAATAATAATAATAATAATAATAATAATAATAATAATAATAATAATAATAATAATAATAATAATAATAATAATAATAATAATAATAATAATAATAATAATAATAATAATAATAATAATAATAAATAGATATAGTATCACAGGTATGTCAAAATAATTATATGCAAGTATATACAAACAGATGTGGATACATATATATATGGTAAATATAAATAGTATGTATACGGTATATACAGTATTATTGTACATGCAATCCTACTGAATTATATGGGTCATGTGTATAAATAGGTGCCACTGGGCTTGGTGATTGAAGGGTGCTATGTGATGGCACAATGGCTAGGCTCTGCCCATATTTGGGCTTCAGCTTCCAGGCGCACCTGCAGCTAGTAGGCCATCAAGACCAGCTAGCTAATCACTATGGGATGCATGTGTTGAGAAAAGTGAGCAAATAGGGTCCAAGGGCACACGATCACTCTCTCACATCAGGCCGATAAGAGGAGAAGCCACCCGGCAGACTGTTAGGAAGTCAACACTGTTAAAGTCCGTTAGAGTAAGATTTGAAAATAAAAGGAAACTATTATTTTGGGAACCACAACTCGACTGTCTGTTGTTTTATTCTGCAACCCCTACGCCTGGAATTGCCTCAGTGTATAGAAAGGATTATATGCAGGTATATTCAGACAGATATGGAAATGTATACAATAGATATAAATATATACACATATATATATATAAATATATATATGGTGTATACAGCATTATTGTGCATGCTATCATACAGAGTTATATGGGTAGACTATAGTTTGAGGTAGGTAGTTATGATTACAGTGTAAGACAGTGAAAGCAGTAGCGATATCATACCTCTGAAGTATAAACAAGATTTCAATAAAACAGACAATTCTGAAGCAATGGTTTGGCATTTGATTTGTTATTACAGATGTATGTAATATTTATTTTATTTTACCTTTATTTTACCAGATAGTCACTTGAGATCAATGATCTCTTTTTCGAGTAAGACCGGGCCCCGTTCCATGTACCGGGATAACCGAGTTAGCCGGATAACTTTAGCTGGATAACTGTGTTAGCCTGACTTTCCGATTTCATGTACGTGGATTTCCCAAATCACCATGACAACATATCCAAAAGTTTGAGCCTGCTCGAAAGCAGAGTTCAAGTTCAAGTTAGCCCGATCACGCAGAGCCACGCCCCCGCAAAGAAGTGACAGCTCGTTTCCTGAAACTATTCCCACAGTCTACGATCTGCATTATACCATTCTGAATTACGTTTTTGTGCTCCATTCTTCCAGAGGGGGCTTTTGAAATGTAAAATAGACCCAAAATGCTGATATTAAATTCACTTTGTCCTAAATAATGCACGTTATATATACCGTGGCGACGGTGGCGCTCGCTCGTGCGATGTACACAAAAATGTGGTTATTTTAATTGTAACTGGGATTAAGATGTCTGATGAGATGCGCTGTTTGACGGATTTGAGAAATTGAATGAGCCGTTGACGTCACATGAATGAATGAGGATAAAGAAATAAAACGTCATTCAAAATAAGGAATATTCTAAACACGGGTCTCTCGTTCATTAATGTATAAACAATGAATTTATCCCATCTGGCACAGTGGCCCAGCGGTAGTGCTCAAGACTCCCAATCTTGCGACCTGGGTTCTAATCCCGGAGTTTCCAATATGATTTTTTTGAATATAATATTAATGATTATACGCCAAAGTAGCCTGGTTTTAAGTTAAAATATTATAAATCTACATGCATTGAGGATGTCATTCTTTATATAGCTCTCAACGTGCACCAAATTGAATTATTCCTATATTGCAAAAAGAAGGACCCCGGTCTTGAACCCCGGTCGTCCGTGTGGAAGTCAAAAGAACAACCCGTTACACCACAGAGTAGATAAGTAAAAGATTGACTATACATCAATGAATGAATGAATGAAAACTTTATTTAACAGATTGCAGAATGGGTACAATACAGTACGACAGTACGAATCAATGGGCAAGAAAGCCGTCTCGTAATTCTGTATAACAGTTAACTAGTTATTTTCGCTAGCAAGATCTCATTTGATTATTCAATCCAGCAGGCAAGTTTAAAGAAATATAATCTGATTGATTGAGGTAATGATGGACTTAGAATTAGCCTATAGATAACGCATTTAACTTGTCGGCGAGGCGATTGAGCCTATTGCAATCTGTCAATAAAGTCTTAAATCAATTAATCAATCAATGCCGTTGAGAATCAGGGTCTCTGCCATCGATACGTGCTGGCTTTCCACCTAAAACGGGAGCGCGCATCTAGCCTGACTCTCAAGTCTGGCTTGAGTTAACGAGACTGAATCCAGGTTTGTGAAACAGGAAAATCCCGGCTTCGAACATCGGGTTAACTGAAGCTGGATAATGGACATGTTGATCGACTTAGTTGAACCACGTACATGGAACGGGGCCCTGGCCAAAATGGCAGCAAAACAAAAACAAACATACAAATACACAAAACACAGACAGAGACATAAAAGGCAAAGTGGGGCAAGGGGATACATTTGAGCTGCAGCAAACAAGATTGAATGGGATTGGGGGAGATTGGAGGGTAGGGTAAAAAGGTAGAAAGAGGAGGGAAGGTGAGGCTTTGCAGGAGGTTGCTGGGGAGAGAAGGTCAAGTTAAAAATATAAAATATAACACCACATTATGCAGTAAAGCATCGACATTCTCCCATCTCATTCTTTAAAATGCCCTTAATTTGAACTTTAAAATCAGATATGGTAGTGAGGGACTGCAGTTTCAACGTTTTTTGAAGTCCATTCCAGGCAGAGGGAGCAGAGAACATAAAGGCCCTTTTCCCAAACTCTGTGCGGGTTCTGGGTACTGAGGCATATAAATAGTCCTTATAGTAGTATATAATATAGTAGTATAGTCCTTATAGTAGTATATAATAAGTAGTATCTTATTAGAAACATAAAAGCAGATGGGTTTAAGTGTGCTGTGTATCTCTGCCTTGCATGGAATGTGTGAGGAGTGGTTACCCATGTTGCCTGGCTAGAAGAAAGATTCCAAACATTCTGTAAAAAGTTGACAGTTGGTCAAACTATTACTCAATTAAGTCATGCAGTGAGTGGTGCTATGGTAACCGAGGACTCTGGCACGTGGCACATGTGTAGAAGCTGGTCTAATTTTTCAGACCAAATTAACCATTCTGTGTGTTGTCAGCAACTTACCAGTGAATGAAAGAAAAACAATGAATTGTATGGCAGATTATTAGATATGGATGACTTCCTATTCAAAGAGATAGGGTTCCGGTCTTGTTAGTCCTTCAAGATGGTGGAAGCGACTTTTCTTTAGATTCTTCAGTTTGAACAGGCTGACTCTAGAGGCATGTGGCAGGGCCTCAGAACAATGACAGACTACAAAGGCACCCCCCTCAAACTGAACAGTGACATCTCCTTAGCAAATGATCTCAATTCCTTCTATGAGAGGTTTGAGGCTGTGAATAACAACACCAGCCTACAAACCACGGCAATGGGGGGGGGGGGGTCTGCTGATGGAGACTCAGTGTTCAGGGTAACAGAGCATGAGGTGAGACGGATCTTTAAAAAAGTGAATATCAGGAAGGCAGCAGGACCGGACGGCATCCCCGGCCGCGTCCTAAAAGTCTGTGCCGACCAACTGGCCCCGGTATTCACTGACATCTTCAACCTGTCCTTGGAACAGGCTGTCATCCCCACCTGTCTGAAGAAGTCCACCATCATCCCTGTACCCAAAAAATCTACGCCCGCTTGCCTCAACGACTACCGCCCTGTAGCCCTCACCTCCATAGCCATGAAGTGCTTTGAGAAGCTAGTGAAGGGCTACATCTGTTCCTCCCTCCCCATCAACCTGGACCCTCTGCAATTTGCATATCGCCCCAACAGGTCCACGGAGGACGCCATAGCCCATGTGCTGCACACAGCAGCATCACACCTGGACAAGAGGCAGGGGAACTATGTGAGAATGCTGTTCATCGACTACAGCTCAGCATTCAATACCATAGTCCCCTCCAAACTCATAGCCAAGCTCAGGGACCTGGGCTTGAACTATGACCTGTGCCAGTGGGTCTTGGACTTCCTGACGGGCAGACCCCAGGTGGTAAGAGCCGGCAACTGCACCTCCTCATCCATCACGCTCAACATAGGGGCCCCCCAGGGCTGTGTTCTGAGCCCCCTCCTCTACTCCCTGTACACACATGACTGCGTAGCACAGCGGAACAACAACACCATCATTAAATTTGCTGATCTACGAATTCCAATCTGGCTTCAGAACATCCCACTCCACTGACACATGCCTTCTCTATTTGAATGACCACATCAAACAAGAGGTGGACGCAGGCAAATACTGCGGCATGGTCATGCTGGACCTACAAAAGGCCTTTGACACGGTCAATCACTCCATTCTGATTGACAAGCTAAAAGCAATTGGTTTTGATAGTCTATCAGTGAGCTGGATGCAATCCTACCTTGAGGGGAGGGAACAGATGGTGGAGGTAAACGGTACCCTATCCCCCCCCCTCACAGTGAGCTGTGGTGTTCCACAAGGAAGCATACTAGGACCGCTACTGTTCCTAATTTATGCAAATGACATGTCGTCAGCTTGTGACTGCAACTTGTTCCTGTTTGCGGACGACTCAGCCCTGCTGGTCTCTGACAAGAACAAGTTACAGGTTGAAAAAACCCTCAGCTCGGAACTAGGCAGAATCTGCATATGGCTCGCTGATAACAAACTATCATTACACATGGGCAAAACAGAGTCCATTCTCTTCGGTTCAAATAACAAACTCAGCAAGACCGACGGCTTCTCAGTTACAGTGGGTGACAATATTGTCACAAGGAAAGATGAAATTACCTACCTGGGTTCCATCCTAGAGGCTAATCTCTCCTGTGACAAAATGGCATCCAATGTAATAAAAAAAGTCAACCAACGAACTCGATTCTTGTACCGGATCTCCTCTCTGGTAAACAAGAACACCCTGAAGACTCTGGCAGGAGCACTCATTCAGGGGTACTACGACTATGCTTGCACCTCATGGTACCAAAGCACCTCAAAGGCGCTAAAAACAAAATTACAAACATCTCAAAACAAACTGGTCAGACTACTGCTTGACCTTACTCCTAGAACCCACCTCACCCCTGCCCACTTTGACAACCTAGGATGGCTTAGAGTAGACGACAGAGTACAACAACTTGCAATGGGCCTGGTCTACAAGATACACTACACGACCAAGGTACCCATGTACATGTCAAAATACTTCCCAAAGGTCAGTGAATACCACGATCACAACACCAGAGGGAGCTCCACAAATCATGTTAAACCCAGATTCGGCTCAAATAAGGGACTAAAAACGTTTCGCAATTATGCCACATCAATGTGGAACGCCCTACCCAAAGCTGTAAAGGAATGTGGATCACTACCCACTTTCAAAACCTCTCTCAAGGGACACCTACGGGAGACTGCAATTCAACACTGGCCCCTGTAAATATCCTAACCCAACCCCCTCCAATGTACAGTCATTTACCTAGTATGGTTTTGTCAATAGTTCAATGTACAATTGTGTTTGTTTGTACAGTGTCTCCTCCCCCCCCCCCCCCCTCAATGTACAGTGTTACTTGTTTATACAGTGTGCCCCCCGGCCCCCCCCCCCCCCCCAACCACCTCCAATGTAAATTACCCAGTATGGTAGTCAATATCCCAATGTACCCAACCCCCCCCACCCAACCTCCTCCAATGTACAGTTTCTACGTCAAATGTATATACTCCCTTTTCTTGACTCCTTCTGTATCACAAACAGTACTGTATTTGCAAATCTGGTATGTCATAAATGTATAGATGTAGCAGTACTGACTATCTGTATGTCATGTATGTCATATATGTCTATATGAATTGAAAATGGGGGACCCTGATGGAAACAAGACTAACGTCTTTCTCAGGTCTGCATCCCCTTAACAATTGTATGTATTGAGCCGTACTGTATTGTACCCATTCTGCAATCTGTTAAATAAAGTTTTCATTCATTCATTCATTCATGACACAGTAGTGGTGGGCCTGATCTCTGCCAACGACGAAAGGGCCTACCTGGAAGAGGTAGAGAACCTGTCACAGTGGTGTCAGGAGAACTGCCTCTCCCTGAACGTCAGCAAAACAAAAGAGATGATTGTGGACTTCAGGAGGTCGGGGGTCAAGGACTACAGTCCCCTCAGCATCGACGGGGCACCGGTTGAGAGAGTGAACAGTTTCAAGTACCTCGGAGCCCACATATCCGAGGACTTGACATGGACCACACACATTGACAGTGTTGTGAAGAAGGCACGACAACGCCTCTACTTCCTCAGGCGCCTAAGGAAGTTCCAAGTCAGTCAGAAGATCCTTAGGAACTTCTACTCATGTACAATAGAGAGCATCCTGACCGGCAACATCACCTCCTGGTTTGGGAATAGCACTGCACAAGACCGTAGCAGACTACAAAGAGTGACACGTTCAGCCAAACGCACAATTGGAGGGGGGCTTCCCACCCTCCAGAACATTTACAACAAGCGGTGCAAGGGGAAGGCGAAGAGAATTATTAAGGACTCGAGCCACCCGAACAACTGCCTCTTTGAACTGCTGCGGTCAGGCAAGCGATACCGGAGTCTTAAGGCGAGCACAGAAAGACTCAGAAGAAGCTTCTATCCCCAGGCCATCAGGCTGCTAAACGAACAATAATCGCTAAACGAACAATAAACACTATGCAACAACCATCAAATGCACACAGCACACACACCCACACGCACACACTCACTCAAACAAACAACACACTGCAGCACCCACTCTCCACACTTTAGATCACACAAACACACTTACACTTTATATTTATTGATAAAGGATTTGCACTACAACTCGTACACCTACTGTGAATTGTACCTAAATTGCACCTCGTCCATTTCTCCATTTCTGCCTTGCACTATATAGTATTGTATATTAGTACACTGCACATGTATTGTATATTGTATGGTAACTACGTCTATTCTGCATCGAACATTGTACATATGTCTAAACTGAACACTGTGACCTCATTTTTTTACTTCTAATTTTACTATGTTATTTTATTCCATACTTATCTTGTCTTGCACAGTCTCTGGAGCGCAACAGTAAGAAGCATTTTGTACAAAAGTACTCTGTACTTCTGTATGACAACTATTAAAGAAACTTGAAACTTGAAACTAGACTTTGGTAAGACTGCTGATTCTTGACAGGTTCATGAAAGTGTAATATCCCTTTAAGAAACTACAGCATCGGCTGATATTCCCTTCTGACAAACTCAAGTGAACTGATAAAACTATCTACCACACCCACATTGAAAACACACGCACACGTACACACGCGCACGCAGGAGGCAGTATGTCGGCACAGGGAGCCAGGGTTATGTCCATCTTGCCAAATTCCATCAGTGCTCTCCACACCTTTCCTATCTACCCTCCACAGACACATCTGCAGGCCCTCAGGCTGTGTGAGAGAGAGAGAGAGAGAGAGAGAGGAGAGAGAGAGAGAGAGAGAGAGAGAGAGAGAGAGAGAGATAGAGAGAGAGAGAGCGAGCGAGAGAGAGAGAGCGAGAGAGAGAGCGAGAGAGAGAGAGAGAGAGAGCGAGAGAGAGAGAGAGAGAGAGAGAGAGAGAGAGAGAGAGAGAGAGAGAGAGAGAGAGAGAGAGAGAGAGAGAGAGACAGAGAACAAGGGTGCCAGCAGGAAATACAAAGTATAGTATAATGGTACCTTTACTTGAGTATTCCCCTTTAAGGAAACTATCATTTTAATTAAATCTAGCAGGAAATGGTCTGAGCTGAATCAGAGCAATAAGCCAATATGGTATTTAGACACAAAAACACATTGATACTAACTCCTATTACTATAATACAATGCTAGAGACTGAAAAATGACATTTATAATGCATGTCACCTTTAACTAAAGGTGTGCCGCAGGGTTCAATTCTAGGTCCTGTCCTCTTCACTGTTTATTTTAATGATATTGTGTCTTTGTTGAATGTTGTCAAGCCCATCTGTATGCAGATGATACTGTTGTGTATTGTATTGCTGACTCTGTACAATTGGCCATTGAGAACTTATAACTTTCTTTTTCTACCCTCCAGGAAGCTCTTATTAAACTTAAAATTGTTCTTAATGCTTGTAAAACTAAATGTATGCGGTTTTCTAGAGCCAGAACTATGTAATATGATGGTGTACACATATCTACCGTAAAAGTGGTTCTAGCATTGAGAGAGCCACTGAATATAAATATCTTGGTGTGTGGCATGATGTCAATCCATGTGGACAACCTTGCCTCCAAGTTGCGACATGAAACTGGCTTCCTGTACAGAAACATTGATTGATTGATTGAAAATTGTATTAACAGATTGCAGACAATACAGTAGAGCTCAATACACACAATTGTTAAGGGGATGCAGACCAGAGAAAGACTTTCGTCTTGTTTACATCAGGGTCCCCACATAACCAGCTTTCCTTTGATTAGTAGGAAGAGAGTTGTTGAAGCAGTTTTCTGATCAGTTTTGGACTATGTTGATGTCATCTATAGACATGCTGCGGCCTCAACTCTTAGAACCCTGGACTCTGTCTTTCACTCTGCCCACAGATTCAATACTGGTGATAGATACAACACTCATCACTGTGTCCTTTATGAGAAGGTTGGTTGGCCTTCTCTGACGGACACTGGTATTTGATCATTTGTAAGGCCCTTACTGGTAAGCTACCTCCTTACATCACATCATTATTGGAATGTTGGAACCTATGGAATCCATTCTAGTGATTGGCTGGTCCTTGATTTATTGATTGATTGAAAAGTTTATTAACAGATTGCAGAATGGGTACAGTACAGTACAGCTCAATACATACAATTGTTAAGGGGATGCAGACCAGAGAAAGACTTTCGTCTGGTTTACATCAGGGTTCCCCATTTTCAATTCATCATAACATATATGACATACACAACATACAGATAGACAGTACTGCTATATCTATACATTTATGACATAACAGATTTGCAAATACAGTACTGTTTGTGATACAAAAAGTGTCCAGAAAAAGAGTGTATATACATATACAAACTGTACATTGGAGGAGGTTGGGTAGGTGGGGTGGGGTTGGGTGGGAGGGTGGGGGGCTGTACATTGGAGGTGGGGGACACTGTACACCAGGGCTATTCAACTGGCGGCCCGCGGGATGATTCTGACCGGCCCGCCAAAGATTACATGATAATATTTTTTTTTTTTTTTAATAATTTTTTTTTTTTATTATACTTTTTTTCTTTTTTTTTTTTTACTTTTTTCTTTTCATGTCAACGTTAACACGCACAATTGAGCCAAAAGTCACTCAATTAATGACAGATTTCATTGATAAATTGAGGGAAAACTTTGCAAGTCGATTTGATGAATTTGACATGTCCAGAGAATTGATGCATTTTGTGAGCAACCCATTTGCCAATGTAGCTGCTATTTCCACAAAAGGACAAGAGTTCCTTGCATCACTTCACATTGATGAAGGTCTCCTGCAACTTGAAATAATTGACATGCAAGCATCATCTGCTCTGAAGCAGGCACTTGAGAATGAATCCACCACAACATTTTGGATAAAGTGTATTCATGTCAAGACATTCCCCAAAATAAAAACGCTGGCAATATCTGTGCTAACAATGTTTGCTCAACATACACCTGTGAATCCAGTTTCTCTCACATGAATGCCATTAAAACAAGCAACGTGCCTCCTTGACAAATGAGCATTTGCATCACTGTTTGCGGGTAGCCCTCACTTCCTATACCCTCTTTCTCTGCCATTGCCCAGTCAAAGAAGTGCAATCGCTCTCATTAGATGTGTGTATGTAGGCTAGGCCTGTCTGCCCCCCACCCCCCTGATGTTTGAGAATTAAGAGTGGACAATAAGTGCTAATAAGATGCTGTGATTTGCTGTTGTTGCACAGACATGAAGCACTTTTTCATAAGCTCAGCTGCACTATAAATGTGTTTTTTTGTTCAAGTGTTGATGTTAGAATGTTCAGATGCACATCATGCACTTGTTTGTTTTTTATTTTATTTTTATATTGAAATGTTGAAGAGGAGATGTTGCAGTTGTTGCACAGTCATAAATGAAGCACTTTCTGCAGGAGATGTTGCAGATGTGGCACATAAATGAAGCACTTTTTTTGAAAAGTATACTACTTTTGCAATGTAGTTAAATAAAAGTTGTGAAAATGTGGTTGCATGTTGTGTCAAGTGTACATATATTCATAGCACGGGGAGGCGCCGTGGCAGTCCGGCCCCTGGCCCCATGGGTTTCTGACAATGTGGCCCCCTGAACAATTTAGTTGAATAGCCCTGCTGTACACTGTACATTGGAATACTGACAAAGCCATACTTGGTCATTTACTGTACAACTGGGTTAGGACATTTGTTTTTGAAGGTGGGTAATGATTCACATTCCTTTACAGCTTTGGGTAGGGCGTTCCACATTGATGTGGCATAATTGCGAAACGTGTTTAGTCCCTTGTTTGAGCCGAATCTGGGTTTAACATGATTTGTGGAGCTCCCTCTGGTGTTGTGATCGTGGTATTCACTGACCTTTGGGAAGTATTTTGACATGTACATGGGTACCTTGGTCGTGTAGTGTATCTTGTAGACCAGGCCCATTGCAAGTTGCTGTACTCTGTCGTCTACTCTAAGCCATCCTAGGTTGTCAAAGTGGGCAGGGGTGAGGTGGGTTCTAGGAGTCAGGTCAAGCAGTAGTCTGACTAGTTTGTTTTGAGATGTTTGTAATTAGTTTTTTAGTGCCTTTGAAGTGCTTTGGTACCATGAGGTGCAAGCATAGTCATAGTACCCTTGAATGAGTGCTCCTGCCAGAGTCTTCAGGGTATTCTTGTTTACCAGAGAGGAGATCCGGTACAAGAATCGAGTTCGTTGGTTGACTTTTTTTTATTACATTGGATGCCATTTTGTCACAGGAAAGATTAGCCTCTAGGATGGAACCCAGGTAGGTAATTTCATCTTTCCTTGTGACAATATTGTCACCCACTGTAACTGAGAAGCCGTCGGTCTTGCTGAGTTTGTTATTTGAACTGAAGAGAATGGACTCTGTTTTGCCCATGTGTAATGATAGTTTGTTATCAGCGAACCATATGCAGATTTTGCCTAGTTCCGAGCTGAGGGCTTTTTCAACCTGTAACTTGTTCTTGTCAGAGACCATGAATGAATGAATGAAAACTTTATTTAACAGATTGCAGAATGGGTACAATACAGTACGGCTCAATACATACAATTGTTAAGGGGATGCAGACCTGAGAAAGACGTTTGTCTTGTTTCCATCAGGGTCCCCCATTTTCAATTCATATAGACATTTATGACATACATGACATTTATGGCATAGGGACATATAGGTATTTAGTACTGATACATTTGTGACATAAACGGTATTCAAATATACAGTACTGTTACCCCTAGATCCTGACAGAGTATATACATATGATGGGGAGGGGACTGTACATTAGGAGGGGGTGGGTGGGTGGGAGAGAAATATACATACGGTGGGGAGGGAATATATACATGCAGTGGGGAGGAGACTGTCTGTTAGGAGGTGGTGGGGGTTTTGGGCATTTACGGTGGCCAGTTTCGAATTGCAGCCTCCCGTAGGTGCTCTTTAAGAGCGGTTTTGAATGTGGGCAGGGATTCACATTCCTTTACAGCTTTGGGTAGGGCGTTCCACATTGTTGTGGCATAATTGCTAAACGTGTTTAGTCCCTTGTTTGAGCCGAATCTGGGTTTAACATGATTTGTTGAGCTTCCTCTGGTGTAGTGGTTGTGGTATTCACTGACCTTTGGGAAGTATTTTGACATGTACATGGGCACCCCGGTCGTATAGTGTATCTTGTAGACCAGGCCCATTGCAAGTTGCTGTACTCTGTCGTCTACTCTAAGCCATCCTAGGTTGTCAAAGTGGGCAGGGGTGAGGTGGGTTCTGGGGTTCAGGTCAAGTAGTAGTCTGACCAGTTTGTTTTGTGATGTTTGTAATTTTGTTTTAAGCGCCTTTGAGGTGCTTTGGTACCATGAGGTGCATGCATAGTCATAGTACCCTTGAATGAGTGCTCCTGCCAGAGTCTTCAGGGTATTCTTGTTTACCAGAGAGGAGATCCGGTACAAGAATCTAGTTCGTTGGTTGACTTTTTTTTATTACATTGGATGCCATTTTGTCACAGGAAAGATTTGCCTCTAGGATGGAACCCAGGTAGGTAATTTCGTCTTTCCTTGTGACAATATTGTCACCCACTGCAACTGAGAAGCCGTCGGTCTTGCTGAGTTTGTTATTTGAACCGAAGAGAATGGACTCTGTTTTGCCCATGTGTAATGATAGTTTGTTATCAGCGAGCCATATGCAGATGTTGCCTAGTTCCGAGCTGAGGGTTTTTTCAACCTGCAACTTGTTCTTGTCAGAGACCAGCAGGGCTGAGTCGTCCGCAAACAGGAACAAGTTGCAGTCACAGGCTGACGACATGTCATTTGCATAAATTGGGAAGAGTAGCGGTCCTAGTATGCTTCCTTGTGGAACACCACAGCTCACTGTGAGGGGGGGGGATAGAGTACCGTTTACCTCTACCATCTGTTCTCTCCCCTCCAGGTAGGATTGCATCCAGCTCACTGATAAGCTATCAAAACCAATTGCTTTTAGCTTGTCCATTAGAATGGAGTGATTGACAGTGTCGAAGGACTTTTGTAGGTCCAGCATGACCATGCCGCAGTATTTGCCCGCGTCCACCTCTTGTTTGATGTGGTCGTTCAAATAGAGGAGGCATGTGTCAGTGGAGTGGGACGTTCTGAAGCCAGATTGGAATTCGTAGATTCGATTTTTTTCCCGCCAGGTACTTTTCGACCTGTTCGTAGACTATTTTCTCCATGACTTTCGAGATGGAGGTAAGAATAGAAACAGGGCGGTAGTTGCCTGGGTCTAATTTGCTGCCCTTTTTGTGCAGAGGGGTCACTCTCGCAATTTTGAAGTCCTTGGGGACGTGCCCCTGTTTTATAGAGAGGTTTATTATGTGTGTGATGACTGGGGTGATGGCGGCTGCTGCGTCTGAGGAATTTGGAGGGGATGTTGTCATGGCCAGTGGCCTTGTTAGGTTGGAGGGCGCTCAATTTTTTGAGTACCTCATCGGTTGTTACCATTTCAAGTTTGAAGTCGTCTTTGTGGACCCCTAGGTCCAGCAGGGCTGAGTCGTCCGCAAACAGGAACAAGTTGCAGTCATAAGCCTTGAGGTCGAGTTTGCATGGAAAAGAGTAAATCTGCATTTTACTATGATGGTCCTAGCTCATGGAATGAACTGCAACAGTCCCTAAAGATTGAGATTCACTCCTCTGACCTTTTATCATTAATCATTGTCGATCAAGTTGTACAGGGATAGGGGGCGCAGTGTGCATTCAATGAAAATGTGTTCTTTCAATGTTCTTTACAGAAAACGAGCCAAGGCCAACGAGTCTCAGGTAAAGAAATAACTATTCATTTTATCATTTCTTTTAGTAAACATTGAAAATAGGTCCCACAGACCAGAACACCACACAAGGGTTAAAGGGGACATTGTACATATCGTTTTAGACTTTTTATGACTTCCTTGAATGTTTCCTTTTTTTTTATGATTCATTTTCCAGTTTTGTGACTAGGTGACAAACTGAGCAGTACATTAAGCAGTGTTCCCGGCTCCAAAAGGCACAGCTAATAAGAGTGCTTGTGTCCCCCTTGTGATGCCACACACTCTTCTTTCAGCTTGCCACCCACATGAGAACGTTTAAACTCACCTGCAGTCAGACCCAGGCTCATTAAAACATACCAGTACTATTATCACATAGGGACCGCATTATGCGCTAAGCCTGATGGGGCATTCAGGTTCTAGCATTTTAAAAAGCTATCTGAAAGTACATCCTGTAGTTCTAAAGAGATCACAACGTTTTTTGCCAAAGATGGGGCATCTGCCATCAACACATAATGGGAAGGTCACAAGACGATCATAAATGGTTAAATGCACTGTATTTTATACAGTGATTTTATTCAAAGCGCTTTACAACTTATGCCCCCATTCACTCACACGACGACGGCAACCATGCAAGGTGCCAACCTGCTCATTGGGAGCAGTTAGGGGTTAAGTGTCTTGCTCTAGCACACTTCCAACATTCTGCCGGGAGGAGCGGGAATCGAACCTGTAAACCTTCAGATTACCAGACAACCAATCTAACCTCTGTCCGAATTCTGAAAGCGTTCTTTCAAAATGGCCACACTCTGTTGATATAACAAAGGGCATCTTGACTTTAAGATGGCTCATTTTCAAAATGAGAATATAAGCCAATATCTACATATTTCCGTAAAGTTACTTCTTGATCTGCCCATTTAGTGACCTATAGGATCAGACTTCTCAGGTCATATGACCACACTCGGCATTCATACTTTGAGATGTTCAGAATTCAACACAAGTACATTACTAAAGCAGACAGACAGTTTAAACCTATCAAGAATAAGACAAATGAAACATGGTCATTTTCCTCTGTCCAGTCTTTACTAAAACAGTGTTTTTATTTGACACAAATAATGTGTACAGACTCAGTTAATGCTTCCCAGCATAATTGGCCCAAATAAAACTAAGCACCATGACAACAGTAGCCATGGAGACTGAAGATTTTGTTGGGCATGGCTGAAGAGGTGTCTGCCCTCTGTCCTCTTGAGATACATATCCAGTTTATTTTAACTGGCTACATACACACCATCTTAAGACAGCTATGACGAGGAGCGGTGGGGGCAACTCATTAAAGGGGACATAATAATTGTGTATCTTGTCAAGAATTTTATGACTTCCTTGAATCTATTAAAGTTTTCTTTTGCATAATTAGTCTTAATTTAATTTGAATTAATTACCTTTATTTTCTATCAGCTCTTTCGTCCCTTGTAATTGAACAGTTTATTTGGTGGGTGTACCAAATTATTTTATTTTGTATTAATTATTGCCTTCAGTCTGGCTACCTCACACCCAAGAGTAAATTGGGCAGTACATTAGGTAGTTCTAATTGGTCAATTGAAGCCAATCAATTGCTAGTGTGTGTGTGTGTGTGTCCCATCACAAGCAATGACTCTTTAACAGCTTGGTTAGGAGAGGCCATGGCATTTTCCCTCAGTGGCCAAATAACATTTCAGACCAAATCGATACAAAGACCTGAAATAAAAGAGAACATTTTCCATAGTATGTCCCCATTTAAGTGATTTGGTCTTGTATTCTACCACAATCAAGCGTATTTCAAGATATTTAATTAATGCTGACCTTCTCATGGATGTTTTTTTCCTTTTTTTAACGTTTCATGAGAATTCCATCTTGGGAGTTTCTAATGGAGTTACACATCACAAGACATGGACTGTTCTGCCTGGAGGCAGCCAGTGTATCCGTCACGTGAGGCAACTTCCCCAATACCTTGAAATAAGCCTAACGTTGCCAGACCAATACAAGACCAATCACTAGCTTCATCTACTACAGTGTGATAAACTGGTTGTTGAACATGTGATGGAACTATAAACTATATAGAACCCTCGTCACTTTTATCAAAAAGAAAAGCCTGATCTTTCTTGTACATGCGGAGTAAAGTACCTGGACTTAAAATAAGACTTGTCTAGGAAATAACAGACAAACCACTCGGGGGGGAGGAACTCAACTAATAAGTACTTTTTGCTCAAAGAGGTACTTGACACCACTTGGCATTCACACTATCCGCTCCCACAGAGTAGCTTAGATAAGAGAGAGTGTGAACCTGGAACTAGTCGACGGAACATATAAAAACCCACGTCGGTGTAACAAATATAAACATGTGTGGGGGGGTTTCAAGCGCAGCAATGTGAAGCTGTGTCTTCAAAACTCAACACAACAAACTGGCATAAATTAACTGGATTAATAATAATAAATTCAAACTTTATTTACTGAAGCTAACAGGTAAGCTGAGCCATTTTTTACTTACAAGCGAAATAACCACTCAATTCAAGAATGAATGTGCTATTCCTATACCATGAACGAACACTCTCCTATGGCCAGAAACCAGAGAACGAACACTAGGAACATTTGATGTAGGCAAAATGTAAGATCTAGAAAATAGACAGAGGAGAAGACGAGAGCTTACATAAGAGGGGTTTTCTGGGGATAAGGCTGCCTGGTTCTGGTCTACAACTGATAACACTAGGCCATAAAGGTTCACTCGGCTATACAAATTTAAACATACTGTGGGTCCATTCATCATACGAGCATCTCCAGAGTTCACATGCTCTTAATGCCACAGGTTGGAGTTTTTTAGTCACCTGGTTTCTGACCCGAGGGAGATGGTCCTTCATGTTCACAAATATTGATCAGGCAGTTCCCTGAATTTTCAAATTTGAGTTCCATTTCCCTGTAAGGATCAGGCTTCTAATCGTAGACTAGCTCGCTCCTATGTTTTCACAGTAAGACGTACATCATCAGACCTGCATGTCGGTGAAGGAGAGCTGAGTTATTAGATGCACACTGCAAAGCATGGAGTCAGTGTAAAGTACAGCATGAGAAAATGACGAGTGTTTAAATACAGGGCCTGTATGTAAGGTGGGTGGACATGGAACGTCATTGACTCCATTGAGATTCTCAGATGGAATTCGATATAAATCACACTGAACAAGATTAGCTCTTTTTGATCTACAGTAAAATGCAGCAGTTTTTGATTTAGGGGCACAATCCTGAGTTCATTTCCACATAATCTCACACACGCATCCAAAAACTCTAAACAGCTTTGCACACATTTATCTAGTTCGACAGTTGAGAGTAAGTGAGTTTGAATATGACCACCAGTGATGTCATTGCAGAAATTGAGCTGTAATTAAGATGACAAGGATACAATGTGTGAGATTATGTGCAAAATGTATAAGCACGTTGTTTGGTGCCCCTGTAAGTAGTACCAGAACATACCAGTGAGGAAAAGAAACGGCTAAAAATACTTGGTTCTAGTAACATTAGCCAAAGTTAGGTATAATCCTTAGTCATGTTGGGATCTTTGCTAAATGTAAGGATTTCACTGCATCTAGCTTTGAGGAGAGGAAGACGCCAACAGAATGCTTTATTAAACTAGAACTGCCAAACAGGAGGTGGGAGTTTGAAGCTCCTGCTCCCCACTCTCAAAGCAATTTTTTTACAACATGTTCTTAATAGGTGTAGTCATGAAACTCGCTCCAACAACAAAATGCCTATTTTCAATTAAACATAATATGAAAATGCCCAAAACAATCTCGCATGACAGCAGCAATGAGACGCTCTCGGGGCCCGTGTTCCATGAAAAACCCTCTCAGGTGTTTAGAGACACATACAGGTGACATGACATGAGCAATTAAACACATCGCCCCTTTGCTATCGCCCTAGTGGTTGATATTTTCACCCTGCTGCACACTCTGCCTCAACCAAATATGTGATGTCAAAGTGCCTCTTAGGAGGTATTGCAAAAAAAGAAAAAGAGGTACTCAGACATCACCAATTTCGTTGGGGCAGAGTGCAGCAGGGTGAAAGACAGCCACTAGGGCGGCAGCAAAGGCACAATGTGTTTCCTTTTAAAGAACCAGCATCATAGTACATCGCTGTACTCTTAAAATTGTGTAAAACTGCATTTCCTTGGATGAGTAAGGTCATTGAAAGTGACCCTAAAAACAACATCAACAACTAAATAAACTCTTTGCCCTCTCATGGTCCGACCCATTTTCCACGTTCCTATAATTCTTCAAACGGAGTGGTTGGGGGTGTAGTGTTCATTGACACACAAATCAATTGAAGTCCCAGCCGTTGTTTATAAATATATATCGCCCAACGAGGCATTGGAATTCACATCCACAGAGTTAATTCGATCAGTAGCCAGATATGGAGCACTCCACCCGGGTTATGGGAGCCCTCCTCTCTCTGGGTGTGGTGGTGAGTTCAGGAGGAGGTGGTGGAGGAGGAGAGAGGCGGTTACTCCATGATAGCTCGGTAGACGAGAGGCTCAACGTAGTCCTCCCTGTAGCGATTGTTGATGACCCGCTGTCTTTTGGTCGTCTGTTTGACAACATCCTTCTCTGCGAAGATCTCGAATCGCATGTCTGACGCCACCGACTGAAGGAAGGAGGGAGAGACACACACAGTCATATTATATTCTGATATATAAAAATGCACAGAACCCGTAGAGGCCATGCACAGAATGTTTGTACATTTCTTCCAATATGGCTGCCTTTTGAAAAAATCTGTGCAGTAGAGTAGGTAAAACACTGGGAAAGTACGATATTACTGTTCCACTGTGATTGGTTTCCAAGATCCAATAATAAAAACAATAATTTATTACATTTAACCTCCAGGGAGTACATTTAACCTCCAGGGAGTACATTTAACCACCAGGTAGTACATTTAACCTCCAGGGAGTACAATTAACCTCCAGGGAGTATATTTAACCTCCAGGGAGTACATTTAACCTGCAGGGAGTACATTTAACCTCCAGGGAGTACATTTAACCTCCAGGGAGTACATTTAACCTGCAGGGAGTACATTTAACCTCCAGGGAGTACATTTAACCACCAGGGAGTACATTTAACCACCAGGGAGTACAGTTATCAGGAATTCAACAAGACGACACCCAGTGGTGCAGTGGCAAATTGACAGTAGGTCAAACGCTCCACGCGCGTGCGCGCGCATGCACAGTTTTTTTTGGCTGCTCTCGTCCTGCAGCTGGATACTATTGCCTCACAGCGCGGCCGTCAGCGCGCGGCCCAGAGAGCGCCGCTGGCTCTGCGGTTCTGCAGCTGCATGCTTCTCCGGGAGTCCGGTTGGATAATGCCATGTAAAAAGCGATTGCGCGTACTTCAGCCTCAGTGACCGAGGTATAACGCCGTTATACCGAGTTATACCAGCACTGCACCACTGACGACACCCATGTAGTTTTGAAGCTCGTCATTGGGTTTTTTTAATACTATGATCTGCCTAGGGGTTCGTGTATATATTTTTGTATATTTGCACATTTCTTACTTCTTTATCCCTTGCCATGTTGTATTGTGACAAAGTAATTTCTCCACTTTCGCCTTGGAGTCAAGGTAAGAATGATTGATATATAATACGCTTTCCCCCCCATTACAGGTCAAACACCATTTTATGTATGAAGGAGGCAGAAAATCAAGGCAGTTCGTTTTAGTAATTGGAGGAGGAACGGCACAATAAAGCCAGCCGTATATACCAGCACAGATTCAAAGCTACAAATTGGCTCGATACCGTTACTACTGCGTCACAAGAAACTTTCTTCTGCATTCCATTTTGAATTACTCCCTGCCCAAAAGAAATACTGACGTCCAAACCCACCACAGTTTGTCAGGTGGTATTAATCTCAGTTCTGCACAGAACACACACCTGGTATTCTCTATGACATAAATCATGTCTTATCAACAGACTCCTTGGGGAAAATGGATGAACTGTCCTTTTCTGCAACGTCATTATAGCTAAAGTGTGCTACGGTGTGAAACTGTGGCTTTTGTTTGATACAGTACCATTCGTGACTTGACTCGTTTGGGCAGGTCCTCGTCTAGACTGTAGATGTCTTCTCTTTTGACGGAGATCTGTGACCCGTCCTCAAACTCCACCTGCATCAAACACACACACAGATTTCAGTTAGTTAGTTAATTATATTGATTTGTTATATTGTTTACACTGCTTGTTTTTTTTTTACTACCTGTACCTCCCCCCCCCCCCCATGCTGCCTGAATTTCCCCAAGGGGATCAATAAAGGAATATCTTATCTTATCTTATGAGGATGAAACACTTTGTGCTAACAAAGCACGTCACGTCATGGAGAATATACAGCCTTGCCTTCAGAGTCAGACTCTGATCAAGACACAGTGAGCGTCAGTATATCTACTTGCACCGGAAATAAAAGGTGTAAACTGTGTGTGTGCTTCTCCAGTGATGTGTTCTCCCTCCTGCTGCCCCGGCCCTGAGGCACCAGACTCAAACCCCTCTTCATGTCATCACACGTGTGCCATGTACAGGATAATCTCCACAACCCCCCCCCCCTCCTGGTCCTTTTTTTTTTATAGCAATGTTAGTTTGCGTCTCTCCTTATTGTCTCACATGCCAATTTGCAAGTGTTTCGAGTTGTGAACTATAGAGATGGGCATTGTGAAATTAGTAGCCTACTTTTCAGTTTTTAGCACTTAACACTTTATTGTAAATCATCCCTCAGGGTAAAACCTTATTGAATAATGAATAGAGAAAGAAGCATCATGCAGGTCCCTAATGGTTTCATTACTATTTCCCGTTTCATGCGAAGGAGAAGATATAATTTCATGTTTATCACACATTGTTGAGAGGCGTGTTTGCTGTGTATGAATGTCCGTTCTATATGCTGTAAACTTTCATTAAATTGATCTCAGAGAGACACCCCCTTCTCAATCTAGCACCAATTTCTCCTCACACATTGAGAGAGACAGAGAGACAGTGTGTGTGTGTGTGAGGGGTAGGTAGGTCTTCTAGCTCTGGCTTGTCGTTTGCTTTCGCCATACTATGAGGCTATGCTAAATTACAGGTAATCTCTCAGTGGTATATATGGGCTGAACAAACAACATCCGGCCCTTTCTGCAAGTTATATTTTGGGAAGGGGGGGGACTTGGAGTTTTGAATTAAGTTCTGCACGGCAAAAGAAAATCAGCACATTAGTGGTTAAAGCAGAGTCACTTTAATTGAAATTCAAACTTTTTTAACAAATTAGTGATGTGCTTTCCAGAGTCACAGAATCAGGAACAATGGAGAAAACTGAGTGATACTGTGACTCTGAGGAATCACTTATTGGTTTATCACCCAAGCGAGGCCCAGGAATCAGGAGTGGAGCACCGGTGTTACAGTGTGCTGAAGGATGTCTCTCATCTTATCAATTGTGACGTTATTTTGCAAAGAAATTAGTGCATTTTCTTTTCTTTACAATAGAGGATTCTGATTACATAAACGTTTGAATTACTTCAAACAAATCAAATTCTACTTTGGATTCATTCAAACCTGATTTGGGGGAAAAGGAACAGCTCTAAACCCTAGGTCTTTTGATGTGGTCTGAGCACAGTGGGGGTGAGGTTCTGTGGGTATGTGTGTTGGCGTATGTGTGTGTGTGTTGGCTTGTGTGTGTGTTGGTGTGTGTGTGGCAGCCGTGGTCAGGTTACCTGGTACATAGGTATGGAGTGCGATGCTACAAACTTGGCACCGTATATCAACCCATCAGTCCAGCGCACCTGGACAACATCCCCTTCGGCAGGGGGGCCGAGCCGCATGCAGTCTCTGTTCTGAAGACACAGGAGAAACGTATACTGATGGTAAACATGGGTTCTGATGGTACACATGGGTTCTGATGGTGAACACAGGTTCTGATGGTAAACATGGGTTCTGATGGTGAACACAGGTTCTGATGGTAAACACAGGTTCTGATGGTAAACACAGGTTCTGATGGTGAACACTAGGGCTGTCCCCGACTAAGGATTTGGATGGTCGACTAGGATTGGCCAAAATTTGCTGTTAGTCGACTATTGGTCGACTTAAAAATTAAATTAAATTAAAAAAAAAAGTATAATATTTTTAAATTTTTTTATCATTCCATTTGGGCAGTGGGGGGTGCTTAATGTCTGAATGAGTCGACTGAAGGCTTCTTGTCCTCTGCAAAAGCATGCATTTGGTCCACTGATGGATACATCTTGATATTTGTCTAGTATAGTGTGTTCATTAGATGGGTGAAATCCTCTTTCAGTGCCTCTGTGCCCGTTTTCGTAGGCAGTTAGCCTCTGCTATGCGTGCCATTAGCGTTAGCCACGCTTCTATGACTCTTTTCTTTTGAAAAAAATTATAAAAAAATATATATATATTAATATTTATTTTTATATTATATTCGACTAAGAGGTTGGCCAGTCGACCAAGGCCCCTTTCGACCGATTAGTCGACTAATCGATTAATAGGGGTCAGCCCTAGTGAACACAGGTTCTGATGGTGAACACAGGTTCTGATGGTAAACACGGGTTCTGGATTACACAACACTGATGGTAAACAGGTTCTGGATTACACAACATTGATGGTAAACAGGTTCTGGATTACACAACACTGATGGTGAACACAGGTTCTGGATTACACAAACAGGTTCTGGATTACACAACACTAGGGCTGTCCCCGACTAAGGATTTGGATGGTCGACTATGATTGGCCAAAATGTGCCGTTAGTCGACTATTGGTCGACTAAAATCTTAAAAAAAAAATAATAATTTCATTTTTTTTTATCATTCCATTTGGGCTGTGGGGGGTGCTTAATGTCTGAAGGAGTCGACTGAAGGCTTCTTGTCCTCTGTAAAAGCATGCAATTGGTCCACTGATGGATACATCTTGATATTTGTCTAGTGTGTTCATTAGATGGGTGAAATCCTCTTTCAGTGCCTCTGTGCCTGTTTTCGTAGGCAGTTAACCTCTGGTACGCGTGCCATTAGTGTTAGCCATGTCTCTAGGCCTCTTTTCTTTTGGAAAGAATGATAAAAAAAAAATGAAAATATTATAATATATATTTTTTTTTACTATTCGACTAAGAGGTTGGTTACGGTAGTCGACTACGGCTCCTTTCGACCGATTAGTCGACTAATCGACTAATAGGGGTCAGCCCTACACAACACTGATGGTGAACACTAGGGCTGTCCCCGACTAAGGATTTGGATACTCGACTATGATTGGCCAAAATTTGCCATTAGTCGACTATTTAAAAAAAAAAAAAAGTATAATATATATATATATTTTTTTAGCATTCCATTTGGGCTGTGGGGGGTGCTTAATGTCTGAAGGAGTCGACTGAAGGTTTCTTGTCCTAACAAAGCCAAGACAACAGTTTTGACTGATAAAGTGACCATATTTATTTGTCCAAATAAATATAATTTGAATCAGAAAATTCACAATCCGTCAATAACTTAGAATACATCCAACCTAACAAGTCACCTGCAACATCACCACCGCTACGATGGTGTGTTAAAAGCCTATGACGACGCGAGAGCAGCTAAAGCTGCTGTGAATCCAAAGCCAGCTACAAAGGAACCCGCGGCGCTTGTACCTATTGACGAGGCGTGTGCTAAATTAAAGAACTTTGACAGAAATGACCCAAGGGCTCAAGCCGCTAGCTTTTAAGCAGTGCTTGGTGGTGCAAATTAACCTGGCTACTACGGACCAATAAGTGATGCGTATTCAACCAAGGGTTGCATCACAGTCATGAAAGGGGCTAGATTTGCAGCAGCTTTAGCTGCTCGCGCGTCGTCGTAGGCTTTTTTAACACACCATCGTAGCGGTGGTGATGTTGCAGGTGACTTGTTAGGTTGGATGTATTATAAGTTGTTGCCCTTTTCCCTCCTCGTGGAACTTCTGCATTGCATTTGTTACAAATAGCAAGCAAACTTTTTTCCTCTGAAACTATTCCAGACTCCTGTTCCAAAGGGTGATACTGCCACCTAGCAGGATGCAGCCGGTATTGCGCTTTTGGGATTTCAGAATGATTTCCTATGGTAACACCGAGGTCCATGAAGATATAATGAATAAAAAAACCGAATAAAAGAAAAAACTACCAAAACCCGAGAAATCTCGGGTCTGGCACTCAATGGATTGTTAGTTTGTCCAATTACTTTTGATCCCTTAAAAAGGGGGTTGCACATGTATAAACTGTTATATTCCTACATTGTTCACCAGTTTTGGATGTAAATACCCTCAAATTAAAGCTGAAGGTCTGTAGCACATCTCGATTGTTTCATTACAGGTCCATTGTGGTGGTTTACAGAGCCAAAATGATGCCGAAATATTGTCTGCCCTGGTACATCTCACCAAGATATCCAATTTAGACCTGAACACGAATATATAATAGGGTGGAACAAAATATCCTGAAGACAGTGATGATGCTAGAATCATTCCATTAACCTCAGTGTCCTCTAGCCCAGTGGTTCCCAAAGTCGGGGTCGCGACCCAAAGGTGGGCTGCGAGAAGCCACGTGAGGGCCGCGAGATGATTTAAAAAAAAAAAAATAAAATAAAAGTCAGGCCACTTAGAAGCAGGCCAGGACAGTGTTTCTAGTTGTATTCTAAAATTCTATTCTATTGTATTCTAAAATATGACTATATGGTTTTATATTAACTCTTTCAGTGCCACTCACGAGATTTCTCTGGTTTTTTTATAGGTGGTTGCGTGCCACTCACGAGATTTCTCGTATTTTTTTTATTTATTTTTTTGCGATCTGAAAAATTATTGCATCACCCGAGCCTACCCGAGTATAGCCGAGCTGCGCCGGTGATCACTGTGGAAAAAAGCGCCCCCTGTCGTCTCCCAGATGACATAAGTGATTTTGGAATGGACTCAATGAAAATGAATGGGGAAAAAAATCCGGTACTCCACATTTTCCAGTTCACTGATCCAGCCGGGGTTACCACAGTTCATTCTGGAGCCTCAGATCCCCGCGGATCATGGACATCTACAGTGTCGCGTTGGATCCATACACGTATCGATTTTTTCGAATGGTGATCAGGAATTGGAATATACCAGTTGGATACCATCTGATGTCAGGTAAGGACTCTATGTTATCAGTGGTAGGATAATCGGAGTAAGTTTGATGAAGTTATAAGCTGTTTTGTGAAATGTCTTCTTTCGGTTTCACTGTAAAAGTCTGTGAGGAAATCAACGGAGCGATTATCAGTGCGCGGCCGTAATGTGCTTGCGTGCACGTATAATATTGATCATCTAGCGTTTATTTGAAAACGATTCATAAAAAGGCCGACGAATATCAACGTTGTGGAATATTCCACTAAAAGACGATTTTCATAGAATGCTCCAGAATGAGCTGTTTTTTATATCAAAACGGGGGCTTTTCTAACTGCTCTGAAACGGAAACGACGCGATAAAAAAACAATCTGCCTTCACAGCACTGACTGGAAAATAGTCTTTGATAATGCGATGGGCAGATTAGACACATAGCCATAATTTAAAACATAGATTAGGCGATATTAACGTTAACATTGGCGCCGATGGTGGCATTCAAGCGGTAAAACGGAAAACCAGGCGTGGCACTGAAAGAGTTAACTTAATAAATAAACAAAAACGTAAAATCTACTTATTTCAACGAACATTTCAAACTAAATAACAGATTATGCACATAAAACGCTGAAAACAACCGAAGCAACAATAGTATTTTAATGAGGCTATTATTATTATCATTATTATTTTGCAACAAGTTAGCCCTCTCATAAATAGCACATATAAATGAATAACTAACTTGAACTAACTTAATAGGATTGAAGTGATATTTGGCAAAAAAAAAAAAAAAAAAGCCTCACGATGTGCATTGGGCCGCGGCTCTCTAACGCCTTATTTTCTGGGTCCCGGCCTGAAAAGTTTGGGAACCCCTGCTCTAGCCAACGTGTGTCTTCTAGTCAACTCGTGTCCTCTTATCCTCCAACACGTGTCTTCTAGCCAACACATGTCCTCTAGCAGCCAACACGTGTCCTGTAGCCAACACATGTCCTCTAGCCCAGGGGTTCCCAAACTTTTCAGGCCGCAACCCCCAAATAGCAGCGTCAGAGAGCCGCGACCCCCACTATTATAGGAGGTAAAAAATAATAATAATAAAAGAAAAGATTATAATTATTATTATAATTTTTTTTATATAAATGGAAATGTATGGTTGAAACAAGCAAACGTTCAAACGCACACACACTAATAAGCATTGGAGGCTTTTAACCAGGGCCGGACTGGGGAAATCATTCAGGCCAGGAAATATAGTGCAAAATATAGCCCCCGTCAGACCACTTTTTAACACTTTCAGAGCCTTTTTCAGTGTTTTCCTTTTTACCCCCTTGAATGCCCAGCAACCACTTCAATGTTAACGTTAATATCGCCTAATCTATGTTTTAAATTATGGCTATGTGTCTAATCTGCCCGTCGCATTATCAATGACCCATTTCCAGTCAACATTGTCGAAGCGGATTGTTTTTTTATCGGTTCATTTCAGTTTTATAGCATTTTGAAAAGCCCTCGTTTTCAAGAAGAAAAAAAAATAATCCATGATAAACGCTGATGTACTGTAATATTCTAGAACGTTGTCATTGTTCGGCCTATTTATGAATCGTTTTCAAATAAACGCTAGATTATCAATAGTATATGTGTACGTATGCACGCTGGTGCCGCAAGCTGTAAATCGATTCTCTTATTTCCTGATCACTCGCACAGTCAAAACAGCCATATCACATATAGGGGGAAAGCTTATATCTCCGTGAAAACAGGTCCGATTATCCTAAGACTGGTAAAATAGATTCCTTACCCGAGATCAGATGGTATCCAAATGGATTATTCCAATTCCTGATCGACCATTCCAAAAATCGATCCTTTTATTGATCCCACGAGTATACTGTAAAACACATAATCCCTGCTGCTCTGAGGGTCCAGCATGAAGCTGATCGGCCCCGGTTGCGTGCGTGAGAACTGAGAAGTCAAATGTGGAGTCCGGGGTTTTTTCCCCCCCATGCATTTTCATTGAGTCCAATCCAAAAGGGTGAATTACCATCTGGGAGACGATAGGGGGCGCTTTTTTCACATCCGAGCGCCTGGGGTGGCTGATTTACCAACGGTAGACTAGGTTGATGAAATATAAATTCAGATCGCTAATATAAAAAAAAACGAATATTCTCGTGATGGGCATTCAAACCCGCGGGGGGTAAACCCGAGTAAACTCGGGTTGGGCAATCAAAGTGTTAAGCAGGTGGTCTGGGGGTCCCCCACCAGGAAATTTTTTGTTACAAAGACTTAATTTCCTGCATTCTGGTGCAGGAATTTTTTTATTTGTACCCTTTAACCCTTTAATCGCCAATGACGTGTTAAGATGTCATTCCTCGCCATGCGTAATCTGCCAATGACGTCGTACAGCGTCTTTGAGATCAATATTTCAAAAATCTGTCATGGCAATCATATTTCACCCACGGAGACTTGACAGGTGCTGCAGATCTCCTCTCAACTCTCCAACGGTTCAAGACCGCCATCTGGTGGCCGAACGGCGAATCGCCAAAACCGGAAGTGATCGGCCGGAAGTGGTGCTCACCCATATTTCGTCCGGCCACTCGCTATCGCTCCCGGGGCTCCATCTCGACACACTGGATAATCTATCGGTTGCCCTAACTCAATAAACAACGTTATTTGGACGTATATAGTATTATACAACCTGGAACTGGACCAACTAGATCGACATCCCATAATAACGATCTTTTTGCTCCAGTAGCATCGGCCAACGCTACGAGGAAGCTGCGGTGAGTTTCAGCGTGTTTGATTATTATTATCCATATAAACTGCTCTGATTTATATATCGCCCCCCCCCCCCCACACTACATAAATGATTTAACGTCGGCCACGGACTTATAAACCCCCCCCCCCCCCCCCTCCGGTCACCAGCAGATGATGAGGCATGACGTTTAGGACCTTGTACAATTGAAATTTTTAATCTGACGTCAATCGGTATCAAACTACATTTGATGATCTAATATATGTATGTATGGCTATAACTCACGTTCTGCAGAATATATCAAATGCAAAGTAGTGTGTCATGTGTCAATGATTAGCAACAACAGTTTTTTGTAAGGGTCCTGCCTCCACCAATCACATGCGGCTCCCTTTGTGTGTGTGTGAAAGCGCGCGCGAGAGAGAGAGAGAGAGAGAGCGAGAGCGAGCGCGAGAGCGAGAGCGAGAGAGAGAGAGAGAGAGAGAGAGAGAAATAAAAGTCTGTTCTGGCATCCACAGAATAGATGGAGTAATTCCTATGATTTTGCTAGCAGCTCGTTTTGCGTGTCTTGACATTTGATGTGCAGCTAAATAATGATCCCCCACCCCGTTACCAAAATGAATGTGAGAATGTGGATGGAGGACACATTAGGTATATAAAAGATTTTTAAAAGTTGTGAATTTTGAGTGCAGACACAAATATTTATGCTGAAATTAAATGTATGCAATTTAGAAATAATTGTATGACCCCTTATAAAGAATGAATTGGTTGTCCTAAGTTTCCATGGCACACTTGATCTTGCTTCACGGCACACTGTTTGAAAACCACTGCTCTAGCCAACATGTGGCTAGTGGTGCCCCTCAGCTCGATGAGGAATGCCAACAGATGTGTGTGGTGAAGAAAAATAACAAGGCAAACTTTTTAATTTTTTAAAGATCGTTTGTAATTTCGCAGTTTAACACGTTGGGTGCCGTTAACGTAGAACTACGTTTCTGTCGCCCAACCGTTGAGTGCCGGAAACATAGATCTACGTTTTTCTCACTGTATTTATTTTAATCGCTATTGCCATTCATAATTCAGCGGGGCACCTTGTGCATACTGTTCTGAGTGTGTCTGAGCTGGCAGATGGTCTTATACCGCCCTCTAACGCCATCGGCCATTATTGCACCCCATTAGAAACGATGTAGTTTCTTTTCTCTACCGAGCTGCGGTGTGGGGGCGGGTCCTAAACACTCCGGCAAAACACATGCTTGTAGGGATGGTTTGGACAACTGACCCCGCCCGCCCGTTGATGTGCAATGCCCAACAGGGTCGGAGACAGGATCGCTGTGGATAACTGGAATGGCAATCAGATAATTGGATTCTTTTTTTTGCATTACATCAGATACAAGATAAGAACACTATATATAAATTTGATCGTTGATCTCCCGCGATTCGATAATCGGGCGAAAAATGACAACGTGTTTATTGAATTACACAAAAACACTGTTTTCGTGTCTTTTCCCTGGAATTACTCAGAAGCACCCAAACTATATTCATATTCAAAGCTGGTATAGAACGAAAATGTACAGATGAAAAAATACGTTTTTTTTAGTGCCGTCAGGCGATTAAAAAAATTTATCTAATTAATTACAGGATTTGTAATGAATTAATCTAATTAATCACATTTTAATCGCATAACCATTTTATGCCTAATATTCTATATTCTATAATCATATTTCAAATTGCATGTGTCCGGATGGCAGAATTCAGTACTGTATCTACAAAACCTTCTGTTTAATCATCTGCCATCTATTAATTTGCTTAGATTTTTCAGGTCTGGTCAATTTGAGCATGGTGTTATTTCACAGTCAAAGATACAAAAAAATTTATTGATATTCTCATTTGGTTCATTACAATTTACTCAAGCCTAGTAACAGACACAGTATTTCGGACACTGAGAATACATTCCCTGAGATCCATAGATGTCCCTAGAATCAGATACCAAGAACATGGACCATATAAAAAAAAGTCTGTAAATGTGTATTCCACGTTCTTCTGGAATGAAGATAAAAAAAAAAAAAATTTTAGTTAATTTTCATAACACGATAATTTGCTGTGTAATTAAATAATCTAATTAACGCGATAAACTGACAGCCCTAGTTTTTTTGCACGTTGACTGGAAGCAACTCACTGACACTCGACGGCGTTATTAGACCCATAGCTATACTATAAAATATAGGTTTAGCTCTACAAACTACAACTACGTTTACATGGGGTTAATGGACGGCAAGGCAAGGTCACTTCCCGGAAGGGGCGTGGCACTCAATGTGTTAACACATTGGTCGCCAAAATCGATTTTCAGCGTTATTGCCCGCCATGCGTTGACCGCCAACATCGCTGTACAGCGTTTTTTAGATCAATATTACATTTTTTCATAATTCATCCACCCAACCCCCGATGCCCTAGCGGGACCCTAGATGGGACTGCAACGGCTCAATACCGGTGGATGGTCGGGCGAGTTACACTCTCGCAAAAACCGGAAGTGTCATCGGTGCATTGAGGAAATTCCTCCGGCAGTCACATCTCGCTACGGGACTCCTGACAGACACTATAGTACATATGGATCGCTTTCTAAACTTAATAATCTATATGATTTCGGCGTTTATTGCGCCATACAAACCGGAAATGGACCTAGGCGATCGGCGTCGAATAATTGGGATCTTTCACCGCCAGTCTCATCGGCCCACGGTAAGAAAACAGTAACGTTATTTTCAGCCCGATTTATTCATTTCACTGCAAACCATCTGATCAATATATCACCCATACTACATAAAGCCGTTACTGATGATCAAGGAATTATAAACGCCCCCCCCCCCCCCCCCCTTTCCTCCACGCATGAAGCATAATGTATACCGATCATATACATTTGATTTTTTTAATATAGCGTGTATGGGAAAGAAACGCCAATCGATAATCTATCATATGCGTTTGGGCCTATAACTAGGAATTACAGCAGAAAAGATTAAAAACATACTTATATTCTCGAAGGTATTAAAGGGGAACTATTTTACTATTTCTTTCACTATTTGGGCACTTTTACACAATTCCTGTGAGTCTATGGAACACCTCTGTAATATATATATTTTTTTTATTCATTGTTTTGTATTTTTTTTTTTTTTTTTGGTCTTTTTCCCCCTCCATTTTCCTCCGATTTTCTCCCATCCCAATGTTAGTCGTATGCCAATTCCCAGTCCCTTCCTGGTCGCTGCGCACTTACCCCCCACAGTCAGATCATTTGGGAGAGTGGAGGCTACCACGTGCTTCCTCCGACACACGTCCAGCCAATCACCGCTTCTTTTCACCTGGCAGCGCGGATTCTCATTGAGAGGGCGTAGCGTGTGGGAGGACCACACTATCCCCCTCACGTCCAATCCGCGCTTAGCAGGCGCCCCGACCGAACTGTAGGAGTCGCTGTTTACAACGACCCGGACCCACCCCGCCAGCTTCTCCCACCCTCTGATACAGCCAAATTGTATCAGTGCAGACGGCCAGCCAAGCTGGTGACAACCCCGGAGCTGTGAGCTGGATTCGAACAGGCGAACCAAGCTCACAGCTCCGGGGCTGGTGACGAACGCAATCTCCGCTCGACCACCTAACCGCCCATTGTTTTGTATTTCTAATCAAGTCCTCAAAAACAGCATTTTTCTACCTCAAGATCTCGAGCTGTTTTGAGCCTGGGCTCCTAAACCACTGAGCACCGTCGTGTTCGCCTGAACATTAACATGCAGCAGTGACTATATGACATCACATATAGGCACATTTTCAAACGACTCAGTTCAGTGAGGGTGAATATTGTGAGAGGAGAATTGGAAGAATGCGCCAATATGAGAATTTTGAGACATAGATCATATTAATATAAGTTCACATAGCTAGGAAACAATGCTAAACACTCAAAAAGGCCATTTATAAGATAGTTCCCCTTTAACACAACAATGTATGAATGAAAAAGTATAACGTTCCCACATCCTGAACGATAGATAATCGATGTTGAATGGGCCATAGTAATGCAGATATAGCAATAAAAAAAAAATGTATCCACTTTTTCTCCCATTTTTTCTATATTTTCTCCCATCCCAATTTCGTATCATCCAATTCAACCCTCCCCTGTCACGAACGCTGTTTCTTGCCTCCCACAAGCCGGCTGCAATGTGGACTAAGTCATACATAGCACAAGTCCCCTCCGGTACTTGAGGTAACAGCAGTCGCATCTTTTCACCCGCACAGCTCGATCTCTCAGTGGCGAGGAGTAACGCGTGGGAGGCTCACGCTGCCCCCGACACTTCCTGATTCCACTGCGCAGGCGCACCAACCGACCTGTAGGAGTCGCTGTCCACAAGGCCCGATCCCCACCCATCAGTTTCCCACCCCCTAATACGGCCAATGTGTATTAGTACGGACGACCAGCTAAACTGAAAGCAAATGTGGAGCGCTGGGCTCGAACAGGCGAGCCCAGCGTCTCCAGATTTCGTGGCGAGCGCCTTGCCCACTACGCCACGTAGCCGCCCCATATAGCAATACAATTTAAAAAGTTATAGCCCTGCAAAGAAGGTAAACATCTCCATAGGCTTTTAACAGTGGCAGAGAGGGGTATGAGATGGGCATAACCCCCGGCGGTCAATGTGTTAACACTTTGATCGCCGGGGTTAAATTCATAATTTACCATCCCTCGCCAGCCCTATTTAACATGGAGAAGTTCATCTTCTTTGCAGGGCTATAACTTTTTAAATTTTATTGCTAAATTGACATTACTATGGACCATTCAACATCCTATATCTATTGTTCAGGGTGTAGCAACGTTATACTTTTTCATTCACATATTCATACTAAAATACGGTCTAAAGTATAAGTATGTTTTTATCGTTTTCTGCAGCTTTCTCCAGAACTTGATTTATAGCCCTAAATGCATTATATTGATGATCAAATACAGTTTGGTAGGAATCAGTGCGAGCAAAATTTTTTCAAATGGACGTACTTCTAGAACAGGGGTGGCCAACCAGTCAGAGACTAAGAGCCACAAAAATTACTGTGGTACCACAAAGAGCCACACCAGCGTTTCTCAACCTTTTTTTTCAGTCAGGGCACCCTTCATGTGTTTATAGGTCTCACCCTCTGGCCTCTGAAGTTGCTAATGTCTTTTTTATTTGGGCCTCACAGGGTTAAAAGTACCCTGTGAGACCCACGGTTGCAAAATTACAAAATCACTTTTAGCCATTTAAAAAAATAATGTTTATTTAAAAAATGTTAAAGGGGAACTATTTTACAATTTCTTTCAGTATTTGGGCACTTTTACACAATTCCTGTGAGTCTATGGAACAAAAAAAATGCATTGTTTTGTATTTCTAATCAAGTACTAAAAACCGCATTTTTCTACCTCAAGATCTTAAGCCGTTTTGAGGCTGGGCTCCAACCACTGTGTGGCCTGGTGCCAACTGCCACATCAACTGCCACATTATTATGCAGCTGAGAAATCTCTGACATCACAGATATGCACATTTTCAGATGACTCAGTTCAGTGAGGGTGAATATTGTGAGAGGAGAATTGGAAGAATTCACCAATATGAGAATTAGAGACATATATCCTATTAATATAAGTCCACATAGCTAAGAAACAATGGTAAACACTGAAAAAAGCCATTTATAAGATACCTAGTTCCCCTTTAAGCACATGTATAGTCAATTGGTGCTGTTGTTCAGCCTCACAATGCTATTTGATAGTAAATGTGTTTATATGTCCCACCCTCTGGCCTCTGAAGTTGCTAATTTCTTTTTAATTTGGGCCTCACAGGGTTAACCTCTTAAGCCCGAGATATACAGTAAAAGTGTATATTTTCAGCATTACGTTTGTTTACCAATTATTTTAACTGTTATTAGTGAAATATAAGATTATAGAAATCTCAGGGCATTGAGTTGGAAACCGGCGCATATTGACAGGAGGAAGTGGCACAGCCAAAAGTGAGTGTAGTCTTTTGAAGGAAGAGACTCAGGGCTTTCAAATTTCGAAAAACTACCCTACCCAGCTCACACCAGCCCCTGTCAATCATCTGACTTCTGGATTTACTTTTTAATTTCTCTTATTTTTTGGGATTATCTCCCACAAACCTGAACGTTATTGCCATAAAACAGAACGCAGTTAGTTTCTCTACCTTTCTGTGAACGTCTTGCAAAAAACGGTGTTGCAATATGATGAAAAATGGTAGAGAAATTTACATTATAAAAAAGATGGCAGAATTCAGTACTGTATCTACAAAACCTTCTGTTTAATCATCTTCCCTTTATTCATTTGCTTAGATTTTTCAGGTCTGGTCAATTTTAGCATGGTGTTATTTACAGTCAAAGATAAATTTTTTTTTAAATAGAATTGATATTCTCCTTTGGTTCATTACAATGTACTCAAGCCTAGTAACAGACACACTATTTCTGACACTGATCCATATATGTCCCTAGATTCAGATACCAAGAACATGCAAATGGACCATTTACATTTTTTTTTTTTATGGGTGGAAGAGCCGCACATTGACGGGCAAAGAGCCGCATGCGGCTCGCGAGCCGCGGGTTGGCCACCCCTGTTCTAGAAGTTACTATGTATGATCTGATGATGACCGGATGGGGGGGGGGGTCGTTTATAATTCCATGGGCAACGTTATATCATTCATCTAGTGTGGGTGATATGATCATTAGAGCAGTTAGTATCGAAGACATTAAAAAATAACTCACCGTAGCTTCCTCTCGCCGTTGGGAGATGAGCGTGGAACAGAATTTTTTCTATTATGGGATGTCGAAATATCCAATCCATTTCCAGGTTGTATAATAGTATATACGTCCAAATCATGTTGTTTATCGAGTTATTGGTAACGGATCACTATCCGTTGTGATCAGCTCGAGTCCTGGGACTATTAGCGAGTGATCGGACCGAATTGAAATGAGCACCAGCTTCCACTTCCTGTTTATGCCCTGGGCGATCCGATCGGCCACCAGATGGCGCTCTTGAACCGTTGTAGAGTTGAGAGGGGCTCAACAGTACATCTCATGTCTCCGGGGGAGAAATATGATTTCGATCACAGATTTTTGAAATATTGATATCAAAGACGCTGTCCAGCGTCTTCGGCAGAATGAGCATGGCGGGGAAAGACGTGTTTCAGCGTCAACGGCGATTAAAGTGTTAAGATCAAAGGCTTGTTATTTTGATAAAAAAATTATTTAAACAAGGGATGAGAGAGATGAAATGCTGCAAAAGGTCATGGTCAGGATTCGAACCCAGGACATCACTAACACAAGTTTATGCACCTTAGCATGGTGAGCTAGCAGGACTCCTGACGTCAACAATCGTTTTGAACAGTCCCACTAACCTCGATGTCCTCTGGGAAGAGGTTGTCGCTGTAGGAACCGTCGTCGAACACCACCTCGTAGAAAGTGGCGTTTGTCAGCTCCTTCACGTCACTCTGGTAGTAGCGTTTGTTCCTGTATTTACAGATGACTTTCTGGCCCACCTGCAGCTCCCCCATGGAGGCCTTGTCCCGCTGTGGAGGGGGCGCAGACTGCAGTTAAATACATGTGACATTTGGTGGAAGCTTTTATACACTGTATGATCTTACATTACCATTATGGACGAGCCACTGGGCTAGGGGGGATTTAGAGGGCGGTTTGACGACGAGCGGAAAGATCCTTTAAACATCTTGAATGTTTTTTCCGCAGCGCTGCAGACTGCCCCTGTGTGCGGCCGCTGGCAGATTGTGGTCACGCATGGATGTTTTGTTAGTGCACAAACTGCGCGTGCACAGGTCATGTACTATAGGTGCTTCCAACAGTGGTTATCACTGCTGCCTCACAGCAAGAAGGTCCTGGGTTCAAACCCCAGCAGGGGGCCTTTCTGTGTGAAGTTTGCATGTTCTCCCTGTGTTTGCATGGGTTTCCTCCAGGTACTCTGGTTTCCTCCCACACCATAAAGACATGCATGGTGGTAGGCAGGGACTACAGATGGAAACTAGCTCATTAGCTAATTCTGGCACATTTACATTGATGTGGAAACTGAAGATGTTGATTAATGTGCACTGTCCCTGTGTAACATTTTTATAAATAGCTTAAAGTTAAACGATGACGCGGCTAAGTGGCGCAGTGGGCAAGGTGCTTGCCACTAATGCAGGAGATGCTGGGTTCGAGCCCAGCTCTCGGCATTGCTACCGGCTTGGCTGGTCGTTCATACTAACACAATTGGCAGTGTTAGGGGTGGGAAAGCCGGTAGGTGGGGATTGGACGTTGTGGACAGCGACTTCTACAGGTCGGTTGGTGCGCCTGTACAGCAGAATCAGGAAGTATCGGGGGCAGCGTGAGCCTCCCACGCGTTACTCCTCGCCACTGAGAGATTGCACTGTTCAGGTGAAAAGATGAGACAGCTGCCTCCTCGTGTACCGCAGGGGACACGTGATGCAAGGCTTGGTCCTCACTGCAGCCGACCAGTGGGAGGCTAAGTCTAGCAACGTTTGAGACAGGGGAGGGGAGAATTGGCGAGGCGAAATTGGGATGGGAGAATAGAAAATGTTGGAGAAAAAGTGGATAAAAAAAGAGAAAGTTAAACGATGACAACAAGGTAGTTGTGATGAATCCCGTATCTATAGATGAATCTCTATCTCCCAAAATCATTGAATTAACAAGACCGTCTAAAAGCCACAGGTTACAGGTGTATCTGTAGCCAAACACGCTAGCGTGACACCTGAAGGGAAAACCTGACTGTGGTTAACATACCTAGCATGAAATCACTCCTCACACAGTAGCTGCTTCATAAAGAAGGACACTAAAGATAACATTGTGGATTTAGTGGTTCATTAAAAAAAAACACACAAATGAGACCATAAAGATAACCTATGAAATGTAGAGACTGCTGGCGGGCCTGTGATGTTGACTTAAGAGAGATTACATTGTTGGTGTGTGTGTTCTACTGTGCCTGGCTGTACGAGATGAAAACAAACACCATTCATTACATGTAATCAGTACAGGTATTAAATATGAATCATGGCTAATAGTCAACAGTCGGGGAGATAAGGAAAATGACACCTTTGCAGAACATTTATTTGCACTTACCGGTAAGTTAAGTGAACATCACTCTGGTCTTTACATGCCTTCAAACGGCAACAAAACAACTGTCTCCAGTCTCCACTGATCAGTGGATTAAAGCAGCGTGTGAATCTTACACATATCAGGGACAGCCTGTGGCCTTTATAACACAGAACATATAGGTTTCCTGTCTTGCCCGGCAGACATAAACTACAGTCAACGCCAGAGCTGAAGTCAGGCGCGCGGTCGAGTTCGGGGGACTAATCAACCAGTCTGCTAATTAGACAGTTCCGATTTCATAAAGGCAACTCAGCTAATTATATCAATTTAATATATGTCATATGTTAACCCTTTAAGTTAAGAAAGTATTTGTGTACATGATCGAGCATGCAGAGGACTGACACTTTAACCTGTGATGTGTAAAACCTTAATTCACAGAGTGTGAAATGGTAGTAATTGTCATGATTGTTGTAGACTATATTACGGGATAATGACCGTAAAATAAAAGCTTTATTATCCCTGAGGGGAAAGTGCATAAATGACTGGAGCATAGTTTGCATAGTCGATACATTTTAACTTCTCGTGCCAACTTGAACTTTGCCTGAAAATCCTACAAAATATAATGACTGACAGGCTGAACTGTAACTAAATGATGAGCATGAGATTGTGTTTGTGTGAATACTGTATTGTGAGTGACCCACTCACAATACAGTGGTAAGTACTGTATGTGTGTGGGTCGGTATGTACTGTATGTTTGCATATGGTGCGTCATGCGTATACATGTAGAGATGTGCTTGGAAAGGGGTGTCCTATACATGTCCAGGCACATCCCTATAGATAGACTGCCTTCTCCTTTGGTGGCTGACACTGGTAGCCTCTGGCCCTGAGCCAAGTCAGAGAGAAATCAACTCGCCATCACTTCCGACAACTTTCCTCCCATTTCCGCACAGTTTGGTGTGAGTCATCTTCCTCATACTCAAGTGTCTTTGGCTGAGGACCACAAGACTCACAGGATCATTAAATACCTCGGAACGAAACTATGTGTCTGTCCATTAACTACCAGTTACTCACATCTGAGACCTGAAATCCTTCCAAGAGAATGGCTTCTACTTTGCCAATGTCACATTCAGTAAAGATCCATTTGACTCTCAAATCTCGATTTTCTGCCCGATTGCTTCTAATTCTTAAAGGTCACAAAGTAATATTTGAAAGGTAGTTTCTGATTAATTCCTAGGTACTTAATCATCTGTGCACCCTGAAGTGAAGTGTTACCCAGGACTGTTTTTTCCAACGACAGAGCCATCCGTCTGCCTGGGCCTGTCTAAGCCTGCTGGATGTACCAGTGCCCTGTGGTACAGGAGCTTCAGCAGATCTGAGATCAGTAAAGGGATCATGGGACTGGATTCATTCCAGCGCTGCTACGACTTGCACACACTACACCCATGAGACTTGCACACACTACACCCATGAGACTTGCACACACTACACCCATGCGGTGATTGTTATGTTAAAGTCTAGAGCTATTTTATCATTGACTCTACTGCCACTTCGTACCCACACCGTGATCAATACATTGTGATTATTGTATTGTGAATTAGTGCCATTTCTATCATTGCTTATGCTGCTATCTTTAATGCTTTCTTTTTGTTCTACTTTATTGTTGATGCTGCTGCTGCTTGGCAGAGGAGCCGAAAACAAAAGACCGTCACTCCTCTATGCTATAACAGTTTATGGATGATGTGACAATAACATCTGAATCCGAGATGTGGTGCCAATCTTGTTCCCGAGTAAAATGTATTCCTACTGAAACTAAGATGATAAACTGACCAATATATAAAGTTAATATTTGTATTTCAACACCGTTAAATCAATCTGCCGTCATATGTACAATCAGTTCACAACATATTGTTTCAGTTTGTCAACTTGATATGATGTTAGCTTAACACATCCAGCGACAAAAACGCTGTCCAGCGTTATTGGCCGCCATGCGTTGTCTGCCAGGATCGCTGTACAGCGTTTGAGATCAATATTTAATTTTTTCGCCATGGCATTCATAATTCATATACCCACCCCCGGTCCTGCAGCTGGACCTTAGATGTGACTGCAACGACTGCTCAATACCGCCGCCTGGTGGATGGTCGGGCGAGTTACACTCGCAAACAGGATGTGCCATCAGTGCATCGATGAAAATCATCCGGCAGTCACATCTCGTTACAGGACTCCCGACAGACACTATGTACATAATGGATCGCTTTCTAAACTTAATAATCTATATGATTTCGGCGTTTATTGCGCCATACAAACCGGAAATGGACCTAGGCGATCGGCGTCGTATAATTGGGATCTTTCACCGGCAGTCTCATTGGCCCACGGTAAGAGGAATATAACATTATTTTCAACCCGATTGTGCATGTCCTTGTTCGCAAACCATCTGATCAATATATCCACCCAACCTACATAAAGCAGTTACTGATGATCAGGGAATTATAAACGACCCCCCCCCCCCCCCCCCCCTTTCCTCCGCGCATGATGAGGCATAATGTATACCGATCATATACATTTGAGTTTTTTGGTGTAGCGTGTATGGGGGGGAAACGGCAATCGATAATCCATATAATGTGTTTGGGCCTATAACTAGCGTTTTTGGAATTACAGCAGAAAAGATTAAAAACATACTTATATTCTAGAAGGTATACTATTAACTAGGGCAGACCTTCAAAGCTTTTTTTGGCAATCGAAGCTTCGGGGCCGAGCTTCGATTTTAATTTGAAGCTTAAAAAAAAGAAGAAAAAAAAAGAAATTGAATAATTTTCTTTTTTTACATCTTATGTTGTGGGACTTGTACAGCACTTTGGTCAACTTTGTTGTTTTTAAATGTGCTCTATAAATAAAGTGGATTGGATTAATTAATTAAGTAGCCCCTATCGTGACTGTGACGCAGCCAACAAGGTTTCACTCAGCTGCCCTGCCTGGGTGCAGTGGGGCTGCTCTCACAGCCAACGACATGACATTACATAATTATGTTGCAACCTTCGTCTATCAAGCAAACAATTATATAAATATTTATATGTAGTTGATAAGAGACAAAGGCAGAATTCGACTTAATTAAGCACGTTTTATTAAGACATATTTTTATATGGGTCGGGACACTTTAACAAACGGCATTGCTTCGCTTCTTCGTCGACATGTCTGCTGCACATGTCCTTGTTGTTTTCAACACAGATAATCTCCACGTGCTTGTTGTAGAGAGGTGGAGTCGAGGCGCCACTTACTTTCGTTCCATTGGAATGGAGGCGAAAGATTTTGGAGGCAAAAAAATAATAATTATTAACACTTTAGTTGCCAAAGGACGAGTTTAGGCGTCCTTCCCCGCCATGCTCAAGTTGCCGAAGACGCCGTAACTCGTCTTTGATATCAATATTTTAAAAATCTGTGATCGGAATCATATTTTCCATCCGCAGCCTTCACACACAGTTCAGAGCTCCTCTCAATCCTCTAGCGGTTCAAGAGCGCCATCTGGTGGCCGATCGGCAGAAGCGCCAAACAGGAAGTGATGTGGCTGAAGTGCTGATCACCCATATTACTTCCGGCCACTCTATAGCTCCCGCGACTCCATCTTGACACAATACATAGCGATCCGTTGCCAATAACTCGATAAACAACATGATTTGGACGTATATACCATTATACAACCTGGAAATGGACCGGGTATTTTTACATCCCATAATGGAAAACTGTCTACCCCACGCTGATCGCCCAACGGCCCGCGAAGACTGGGGTGAGTTTTAGCGTGTAATATTTCCGTGTTCGATACTAACTGATCTGATGAACATATTTCCCACATTAGATGAATGGTATAACGCTGCCCACGGAATTATAAACGCCCCCTCGCCCATCCGGTCAACATCAGATGACGTGTAGTAACTTCCAGAAGTACTTCCAGTTGGAATTTTTTATATCACGCTGATTGCTATCAAACTGTATTTCATCATCAATATAATGCATTTGGGGCTATAAATCACGTTCTGGAGAAAGCTGCAGAAAGAGATGAAAACATACTTATACTTTAGATCATATTTTAGTATGAATATGTGAATGAAAAAGTTTAACGTTGCTACACCATGAACAATACATATAGGACCTTGAATGGGCCCTAATAATGGCAATCTAGCAATAGAATTTAAAAAGTTATAGCCCTGCAAAGAAGGGGAACTTCTCCATGTTAAATAGAGCTGGCAACGGATGGTATATCATGAATTTAGCCTTAGGCAATCAAAGTGTTAAAAGAAATTAATAATTATTATTCTTTTTTTTTTTACTTCGATTTTTTTTTGAAGCTTGTGCCATCGAACGAAGCTTCGAAGTATTTAAGACAGCCCTACTATTAACACAACAATGTATGAATGAAAAAGTATAACGTTCCCACATCCTGAACGATAGATAATCGATGTTGAATGGGCCATAGTAATGTCAATATAGCAATACAATTTAAAAAGTTATAGCCCTGCAAAGAAGGTAAACATTTCCATAGGCTTACAGCGCTGGCAGAGAGGGGCATTAGATGGGCATAACCCCCGGCGGGCAATGTGTTAACATTGTACATGGCTAGCTCGCTAGCTAAAAGTTAGCTAGTATGCTAACGTTAGCCTCTCTATCAAGACCGTCCTTTGTATATCGGAAGAAAATGGAAACTGATTGTACACACAACGACAGATAATTTTTTTATGCAGTAGGGTCGCAACAGATTTCACCCGGGATGAAATTTTCCTGAGACTACATAATGCCGCCGCTGGGGCTCAGGTTTTACAGGTTTGTTCCACAACGTCACATCACAGGGAGTTCTACTGTGGGTTATCATGGTTACATGTCCTTCACATGCAGGCACCAACATTCCTATGTATGACATTTAGAGTGTTTAAAACATAAACATTGTAAATGGGCCCAAGTGTATCCCTGGTATGAGACATCAGCATTAAGATACCGTCACTGGTACATCCCTTTCAGGATCTCAAGCCTTTTGGATACATAATTCCCATTGATTTCTAATAAAGATTCAAGTTTTCATTAAATTATTCATTGTCCTAACCTGGAGAGCTAATAACTCAAAATTCATAAAAACTATAGTTTTAGTAAAGATAGTTTTAATAAATAGTCTACTGTTACATAAATGATATAAAAGTTTGTTCTGGTGAAATTCTCGCTTAACCTCTTAAGCATCGGACGGCGGCACTTTTGCCGACCAACCAATACATTGTTGGAAAGTTGAATTTGCCGCCTTTCAATCGTCACCACACTCGAAGATGAAACATCCGACGAGCGTCATTTGACAAGCCAATTCGGACAAGTGACCAAGTCCGGTTTGGCCGGGTCCTGAACGGACCTGTCACCTCTGACGGTGAAAATTATTGACCACCTTTGTAGCCAATCAAATTCTGGAGCCAGGGGTCTCCCACGTGAGGGCCGGTTGCAACGAGAAAGACAAAGAAGAAGCCGGGGAAGTTCTTTGTTTTGACTAGCACCTCGGAATCAATGGCAGCGGACGGCCATTTTGGATAATCATTGATCAGCCGAATTAACACCGGTACACACATTACAAAAACCTTTTGTAAAACACTTGTTTTCGGTGGGATTGTTATCAACTTTGGACCTGTACTAGATAAGACTTCAGGCTATGGAACCGTTGTGTTTTCCAGCTCCTACCTCTCAGCTGGAACTTAAAAGCAGGCATCTGGCAACAAGTAATGCATGTGCTATAAGTATAACTTATAATAAATCGCAAATTAATTTGGGTATGCAATCGTCAGGCATGTTATGCAAAACTAGCCCCAATGCATAAGAGGATAAAGATGGATTGAAATAGTTTTTCTCTGTGGTATACCTCTGGTATCTGGTATGACGTCTTGTGTTTGTGGCAGGTGATGAAGACTATGAAGGGCCAGTCGTCTGGGAACATGAGGACGCCGGCCGCCTGGGCGCAGCTGGGGTGGAAGGCGGTGGAGCAGCGGCCGTGCGAGCACTGGACACAACAGCCCGTCATCTCTCTCCTCACTCTCTTCTTGCAGTACACACACTTCTACAAATGGAAAGAGAAACATGAAGCTCCTAGACAGTTTCCATTTCAAATGTAGATACTTGTTTTATTCCCCCCAAGACGCTCATTTCTTCATCTGACTGAATTTGAAGATTTTAGCGGTGGTCCAGTATGATGTGTGCCAGTAGTGACTTGGCTATATGACCGTCAAGAAGGTCATATCAAAACAGTTATGCTTAAAGGTTCATTTAGTAAGATATTCGATTGTTCAAATGAGAACCACAATGTAGACTCTAACCACGTACAATCACTCGCATTATGGTCCGTATAGTGAGAACTGTTTAGACTCAACCTGTAAATAACATAATTGTACATGGCTTGAGTCTACACGGTTCTCATTCCAAACAATCTAATATATTACATGTAATGGCTATTCTTCATTTAAACAAATAATCGAAATAAGCCAAATTACAGTCAGTTACCAGTCAATCAAATGGTGTAGTTACTGTAGTACTAGCCATGTGTATTTGAGACTGAACAACCTGAGAGCAATTCCCAAACAGAGCAGCAAGAGAGGGAAGAGGAGACTGATCAAGAAAGTAAGAGAGAGGGAAAGGAAGGCAAGAGGCAAAATAAGGAGAAGCAGGAGGTGAACTGAGGGTAGAGGCTGCATGCAGATCCAAGTTGGCACATTCCCTTCCCTTGTTGACTTCAATTTAGTGAGCCCTCTGGATATATCCTTACCGCCTTTAAATCGTGCAGCATATGAACAGACACCAAAAAACAGGAAAGGTTTATTAAAGGGGAACTATCTTACTATTTCTTTCACTATTTGGGCAATTTTACACAATTCCTGAGAGTCTATGTAAGTTAAAAAAAAAAAAATCATTGTTTTGTATTTCTAATCAAGTTATGTAGAGCAGCATTTTCTACCCTTCAAGATTCCAAGCTGTTTTTGGCTGGGCTCCACCCATACTAGCAATGCACTTTGAGTGACAGTCACCCACAGTCTGAACTGGCAGACTTTGGAGAGAGAGAGATAGAGAGAGAGACTAATTAATTTCGCCGCAGGGGGCATAATCCCACAGGACAATGCATTGGTAACTTGTTTCAAATGACAATATATACCCCCGTGAATATTATTGCACGGATCGGAATACGAATATATTTTGCAACAGGTTGACGCGAGTGCTGATACAGAGAGAGCGAGAGAGAACAGCACCCACTCTCCACACTTTAGATCACCTAAACACAATTTATATTTATTGATAAAGGATTTGCACTACAACTCGTACACCTTACTGTAAATTGTACCTAAATTGTACCTCATCCCATTTCTGCTTTGCACTATATAGTATTGTATATTAGTATATTGCATAGTATATTGTATATTGTATGGTAACTCAGTTACTTCTAGTCTGCATCGAACATTGTACATATGTCTATACTGAACACTGGGACCTCTATTTTTACTTCTTTTTACATGCTACTTTATTTAATTTCATACTTATCTTGTCTAGCACAGTCTCTGGAGCGTAACAGTAAGAAGCATTTTGTATAAAAGTATTCTGTACTTCTATATGACAACTATTAAAGAAACTTGAAAGAGATGGAGAGAGAGGGGGAGACAGATAGAGGGAGCGAGAGAGGAGAAATTGCTCCGAGAGCGCACGTGTGCGCGCTTCAAGTCGCGATGCAGGGGGACTCGGGGAGAGACAGAGGAGAGATCGCTCCGTATGAGCCTCTCTCTCCCTCTCTCTATCGGTCTCTCCCTCTCTCTCCCTCTCTCTCTATTGTGGGGAAGTGCAAGTGTCTGTCTAAAACCGCTTTCACATTATTTCCACTAGCTCAGTTGTTGAGCGAATTGTTGATTGTGGGCGGTGGCTACAACCAGAGAGATATGCAGATCAGTGCCTAATTCACGTTAGCGAACCAGTCAAATCAGAATGGCTTGGTTCAGTGGGGAGGGACCTTGTCTCATCTGAACTGGCGCAATGCGCAAAAAATTGAATTTGCGACATAGATAGTATTGATACAACCTCACATTGCTAGAAAACAATGCTTAACACTTTGATTGCCTAAGGCAAAATTCATGATATACCATCCGTTGCCATCTCTATTTGTCTATGGAGAAGTTCCCCTTCTTTGCAGGGCTATAACTTTTTAAATTCTATTGCTAGATTGCCATTATTAGGGCCCATTCAAGGTCCTATATGTATTGTTCATTGTGTAGCAACGTTAAACTTTTTCATTCACATATTCATAGTAAAATATGGTCTAAAGTATAAGTATGTTTTCATCTCTTTCTGAAGCTTTCTCCAGAACGTGATTTATAGCCCCAAATGCATTATATTGATGATGAAATACAGTTTGGTAGGAATCTGTGCGAGATAAAAAATTTCAATTGGACGTACTTCTATACTTCTAGAAGTTTCTACGTATCATCTGATGATGACCGGATGGGCGGGGGATCGTTTATAATTCCGTGGGCAGCGTTATATCATTCATCTAGTGTGGGTGATATGATCATCAGAGCAGTTTATATCAAACACGTTAAAAAATAACGCTGAATCTTACCGTATCTTCCTCGCACCGTTGGACGATGAGCGTGGAACTGAAATATTCCTATTATGGGATGTAGAAATACGCTATCTATTTCCAGGTTGTATAATAGTATATACGTCCAAATCATGTTGTTTATCGAGTTATTGGCAACGGATCGCTATGTATTGTGTCGAGATCGAGTCCCGGGACCTATAGAGAGTGCCCGGAAGTAATATGGACGATCAGCACTTCATCCACATGACTTCCTGTTTGGCGCTTCTGCCGATGGGCCACCAGATGGCGCTCTTGAACCGCTAGAGGGTTGAGAGGAGGCCAGCACTGTGTCTCAGGGCTGCGGAGGAAAAATATGATTTCGATCACAGATTTTTGAAATATTGATATTAAAGACGAGTTAGGGCGTCCTCGGCAACTTTAGCATGGCTAGGAAAGACGCCTAAACACGCTTTCGGCACTTAAAGTGTTAACACTGGAAAAGGCAATTCATAAGATAGTTCCCCTTTAACTTTAAATAAAGAAACTTAAGTATCAAACTGACAAACAAAATGGAATTAGCCAATAAGCTACTCTTTCATATGCACGATTCTTAGCCATTATAATTCTTAAGTTTGATTCTACTCCGATTCACAATCAGTGTGGAGCATTGGATTGTGCACTTCAGCGGGGTATCACAGGAATGTAAAATGCTCCCATCCTTCACATGAGTCGGGACTAGGGATGGTACGATTCCGAATCATGTACTTTTAAGGGTACCGACCGAATCATGTCAGTACTACCGACCGGTGCCACATTTCGGTACTGTAAAAAAATAAATAAAACTAAATGAAACATAAATGAAGTGTGCCGCACGTTCACACGCACAATACACGCTTACCTAAGATTTTACTTGATTCAACAACAAAGCAGTCGGGGCAATGGCAAGCCGAAAACGGTCGCAAGTGTTGTTACACTTTACAAAGCTAGATGCGGACAACGCTCGCTGCAATATTATATATATATTAAGAAATTGTTCTAAATAAGTAATTATAATAAATTATTCGTTGGAATATTTTTTTTTACAACTGAGGTGGTAGATTACATTTTTAGAGACTAAAGTACAGAAAAAAGGTACCGTTGGTTACCAGTTCAAATGTGAATGGTACCCAACCCTAGTCGGGACCGAATCCCACTTAGTTTGGCAGCCATTTTTCAGTTGAAAAAAAGAAAATCAGTCACCAGCGACAGCTGTTTATACAATTTTTAACGCACTATGGGAAAACAGCAAGTCTAAGATCAGTGTAAAAGCGATGAGCGACACTTTCCGCTTCCAATCACAAGCTACGACCTCCATGCCTAGCATTTGAACCTAGCTAGCCAAACAGTTCCTCTCAGACGGCCAAATACTGGAGGTGATGAGGAAGAGACTGCTAACATTCACACTAGTGTTGTCACGATACTGGAATTTCGAACTTCGATACCTTGAAAAGTATCGATATCATTTTCGATACCACAGGGAAAAAGGTTCAATCTTAAAATGTAAAAAAAAGCGTCACCAACCCCGGAGCGGCTGGATTCGCCTGTTCGAATCCAGCTCACAGCTCCGGGGTTGTCACCAGCTTGGCCGTTCACACTAATACAATTGGCAGTATTAGAGGGTGGGAGAAGCTGGCGGGGTGGATCCGGGTCGTTGTAAACAGCGACTCCTACAGTTCGGTCGGGGCGCCTGCTAAGCGCGGATAGGATCTAAGTGGGATAGTGTGATCCTTCCACAAGCTACGCCCTCTCAGTGAGAATCCGCGCTGCCAGGTGAAAAGAAGCGGTTGATTGGCTGGACGTGTGTCGGAGGAAGCACGTGGTAGCCTCCACTCTCCCAGACCGACTGTGGGGGGTAAGTGCGCAGCGACCAGGAAGGGGATTGGGAATTGGGAATTGGCATAACGACTAACATTGTGATGGGAGAAAATCGGAGAAAAAAAAAAGAAAAAAAAAATAGATACAAATATATTTTCTTTTTAATAAATTTTGCTTTTGTTGCTGGTCGATTCTCCTCAGCTTCTCTCTGGTACTATAAGAGAAGATAAATATAACACTTTAAAACCCTTTGTTTATCTTTAGATCACACATATAAAAATAACTAAATGATATAATCTTAGAAATTAAGTAAAGTTAATAGTACTGCGTGTTAACACATTGACCGACGGGGGTTGTGCCCATCTCATACCCCTCTCTGCCACCGTTAACACTTTCAGAGCCGGCCGTGTTTTCCTTTTTACCCCCTTGAATGCCCATCATCCACTTCAATGTTAGCGTTAATATCGCCTAATCTCGCTTAATCTATGTTTTAAATTATGGCTATGTGTCTAATCTGCCCGTCGCTTATCAATGACTCATTTTCCAGTCAACATTGTCGAAGCGGATTGTTTTTTTATCGGTTCATTTCCGTTATAGCATCTTGAAAAGCCCTCGTTTAAGGAAAATAAAAATATTCCATAAAAAAACGGAATATTGTAGAATACACAAAAAACGTTCAAATTTTTCAGCCTATTTATGAATAGTTTTCAAATAAACGCTAGATTATCGATAGTATTATGTGTATGTATGCACGCTATATAGGCGATCTGATATATTTCCTGATCGCTCGCACAGCCAAACAGCCATATCACATATAGGGGAAAAGCTTATATCTCCGTGAAAACAGCTCCGATTGGGGGAGCTCCAGTAGCTCACCGCATATCTCGGCGCTATTTCTGCGTCGGGGAAAACCGTGCTGCGTCACGGATCTGGTGGACTCCGAGTTCGATTCCCGGACCCGCCGTCATTTGCCAGAATGTCTTCCCCTGCTCTATATCCCGTTTCACCCTGTATCTGTCGGTCATGCTTGACCAGAAAAGCGATAAACGCTAAAAAATAAAGTTTAAAAAAAAGAAAACCGCTCCGATTACCCCAAGACTGGTAACATAAGATTCCTTACCTCACATCAGATGTTCTCCAAAAAGATTATTCTAATTCCTGATCGCCATTCCAAATATCGATCGCATTTATTGATTGATTATTGGCTACTGTAAATATATATTCGTCTCGCAATCACTTCGGTATTCATCAGACGGCTCGCCGGCAGAGTAGAATGAGGAAGCTGCCCACCCCCCCCATCCACCAGTCTAATAGAATGGGGTGCAGTTACACAGGGATAGACGATAGGGGGCGGTATTTTCACAATGGAGCTTGATTGATTGATAACTTTATTAACAGATTGCAGAATGGGTACAGTACTGTACAGTACTGTCTGAAGAAGTCCACCATCATCCCTGTACCCAAAAAATCTACGCCCGCTTGCCTCAGCGACTACCGCCCTGTAGCCCTCACCTCCATAGCCATGAAGTGCTTTGAGAAGCTAGTGAAGGGCTACATCTGTTCCTCCCTCCCCATCAACCTGGACCCGCTGCAATTTGCATATCGCCCCAACAGGTCCACGGAGGACGCCATAGCCCATGTGCTGCACACAGCAGCATCACACCTGGACAAGAGGAAGGGGAACTATGTGAGAATGCTATTCATCGACTACAGCTCAGCATTCAATACCATAGTCCCCTCCAAACTCATAGCCAAGCTCAGGGACCTGGGCTTGAACTATGACCTCTGCCAGTGGGTCTTGGACTTCCTGACGGGCAGACCCCAGGTGGTAAGAGCAGGCAACTGCACCTCCTCATCCATCACGCTCAACATAGGGGCCCCCCAGGGCTGTGTTCTGAGCCCCCTCCTCTACTCCCTGTACACACATGACTGCGTGGCACAGCGGAACAACACAATCATCAAATTTGCTGATGACACAGTAGTGGTGGGCCTGATCTCTGCCAACGACGAGAGGGCCTACCTGGAAGAGGTAGAGAATCTGTCACAGTGGTGTCAGGAGAACTGCCTCTCCCTGAACGTCAGCAAAACAAAAGAGATGATTGTGGACTTCAGGAGGTCGGGGGTCAAGGACTACAGCCCCCTCAGCATCGACGGGGCACCGGTTGAGAGAGTGAACAGTTTCAAGTACCTCAGAGCCCACATATCCGAGGACTTGACATGGACCACACACATTGACAGTGTTGTGAAGAAGGCACGACAACGCCTCTACTTCCTCAGGCGCCTAAGGAAGTTCCAAGTCAGTCAGAAGATCCTTAGGAACTTCTACTCATGTACAATAGAGAGCATCCTGACTGGCAACATCACCTCCTGGTTTGGGAATAGCACTGCACAAGACCGTAGCAGACTACAAAGAGTGACACGTTCAGCCGAACGCACAATTGGAGGGGGGCTTCCCACCCTCCAGAACATTTACAACAAGCGGTGCAGGGGGAAGACTAAGAGAATCATCAAGGACTCCAGCCACCCAAACAACTGCCTCTTTGAACTGCTGCGGTCAGGCAAGCGATACCGGAGTCTTAAGGCGAGCACAGAAAGACTCAGAAGAAGCTTCTACCCCCAGGCCATCAGGCTGCTAAACGAACAATAAACACTATGCAACAATCATCAAATGCACACAGCACACACACCCACACGCACACAATCACTTAAACAAACAACACACTGCAGCACCCACTCTCCACACTTTAGATCACACAAACACACTTTATATTTATTGATAAAGGATTTGCACTACAATTCGTACACCTACTGTAAATTGTACCTAAATTGCACCTCATCCCATTTCTGCCTTGCACTATATAGTATTGTATATTAGTACACTGCATAGTATATTGTATATTATATGGTAACTCAGTTACGTTTATTCTGCATCGAACATTGTACATATGTCTATACTGAACACTGTGACTTCATTTTTTTTACTTCTAATTTACATGCTATACTATGTTATTTTATTTCATACTTATCTTGTCTTGCACAGTCTCTGGAGCGTAACAGTAAGAAGCATTTTGTATAAAAGTATTCTGTACTTCTGTATGACAACTATTAAAGAAACTTGAAACAGTACAGCTCAATACATACAATTGTTAAGGGGATGCAGACCAGAGAAAGACTTTCGTCTTGTTTACATCAGGGTCCCCCATTTTCAATTCATCATAACATATATGACACACATGACATACAGATACAGTACTGCTACATCTATACATTTATGACATACCAGATTTGCAAATCGGTACTGTTTGTGATACAAAAAGTGTCCAGAAAAGAGTGTATATACATTTGACAATGGGGGAGGTTGGGTAGGTGGGGTGGGGTTGGGGGGGGACTGTACATTGGAGATGGGTGGGGGGTTGGGTAGGGGGTGGGTGGGGGACACTGTACACTGTACATTGGAATACTGACAAAGCCATACTTGGTCATTTACTGTACAACTGGGTTAGGACATTTGTGGGGGCCAGTTTCGAATTGCAGTCTTGCGTAGGTTTTTGAGAGTGTTTTTGAAAGTGGGTAGTGATTCACATTCCTTTACAGCTTTGGGTAGGGCGTTCCATCCAAAACGTGTTTAGTCCCTTGTTTGAGCCGAATCTGGGTTTAACATGATTTGTGGAGCTCCCTCTGGTGTTGTGATTGTGGTATTCACTGACCTTTGGGAAGTATTTTGACATGTACATGGGTACCTTGGTCGTGTAGTGTATCTTGTAGACCAGGCCCATTGCAAGTTGCTGTACTCTGCCGTCTACTCTAACCCATCCTAGGTTGTCAAAGTGGGCAGGGGTGAGGTGGGTTCTAGGAGTCAGGTCAAGCAGTAGTCTGACTAGTTTGTTTTGAGATGTTTGTAATTTGGTTTTTAGTGCCTTTGAGGTGCAAGCATAGTCGTCACCCACTGTAACTGAGAAGCCGTCGGTCTTGCAGAGTTTGTTATTTGAACCGAAGAGAATGGACTCTGTTTTGCCCATGTATAATGATAGTTTGTTATCGGCGAGCCATATGCAGATTTAGCCTAGTTCCGAGCTGAGGGTTTTTTCAACCTGTAACTTGTTCTTGTCAGAGACCAGCAGGGCTGAGTCGTCCGCAAACAGGAACAAGTTGCAGTCACAAGCTGATGACATGTCATTTGCATAAATTAGGAACAGTAGCGGTCCTAGTATGCTTCCTTGTGGAACACCACAGCTCACTGGGAGGGGGGGGGGGGGATAGGGTACCGTTTACCTCCACCATCTGTTCTCTCCCCTCCAGGTAGGATTGTATCCAGCTCACTGATAGACTGTCAATCACACCATTCTAATTGACAAGCTAAAAGCAATTGGTTTTGATAGTGTCGAAGGCCTTTTGTAGGTCCAGCATGACCATGCCGCAGTATTTGCCCGCGTCCACCTTTTGTATGATGTGGTCGTTCAAATAGAGAAGGCATGCGTCAGTGGAGTGGGATGTTCTGAAGCCAGATTGGAATACGTAGATTCGTTTTTTTCCCGCGAGGTACTTTTCGACCTGTTCGTATACTATTTTTTCCATGACTTTCGAGATGGATGTAAGGATAGAAACAGGGCGGTAGTTGCCTGGGTCTAATTTGCTGCCGTTTTTGTGCAGGGGTGTTACTCTCGCAATTTTGAAGTCCTTGGGGACGTGTCCCTGTTTTATGGAGAGGTTTATTATGTGTGTGATGACTGGGGTGATGGCGGCTGCTGAGTCTCTGAGGAATTTGGAGGGGATGTTGTCATGGCCAGTGGCCTTGTTCGGTTGGAGGGCGGTCAGTTTTTTGAGTACCGCATCTGTAGTTACCATTTCCAGTTTGAAGTCGTCTTTGTGGACGCCTAGGTTCTTGTAGTATGCTACTATGTGTTCTACCCCATACTGCCCTGAGTGGGGAGGGTAGTTTGTTTACCAGTGTTGTGGCTATGTTTGTGAAGAAAGTGTTTACGTAATTGGCTACATCCAGCTTGTCTGTGATGAGCGTGTTGTCCGTCTTTATGTTTATGTTTGAGAACCTGGTTTTAAGTTTTTTACTGCAGCCTAGTTGATTATTGAGTAATTTCCAAAGTTCACATGGTTTATTTTTGTTTTCCTCCGTTTTGTCATTGATGATTTTTTTTCTTCAGTTTTGATCATGGAGTTTACGTAATTTCTTAGTCTGTTTCTTTCTAGTTTGAGTTCAGTCACATGGGCTTGGAGTTCACTGCTCGTGCTTTTGGTAAGCTTTGACTGACTTTTACGAAACTCAGAGCATTTTTTGTCTCTGGCTTTCATAGCGGACAGTATTTCAGTGTGCATCCACGGCTCAGCAAGATTTTTTTAGGGGGGCCATGTTGTTTAGTATTGATGAAAATTTAGTTTTGAAGCCAAGCCATGTTTCTTCAACCAGTGTACCATTGAGCTCATCTGACCAATCCAGGCTCTCCAGTTTGAGGTTAAAGGCCTCGCTAGAGTAGGTTTTGAAGTCTCTAGATGTGACTGTTTGACAGCCAGCCTTTTGCTTTAGCTTTTTGCGGGTAAAGAATATCATATAATGATCACTTAACCCGCATGCTATAACCCCTTTGTTGGAGATCTTGGACTTGTCAGAGGTCAGGATGAGGTCAATGGTAGTCCGAGTTGAATCACACATTCTTGTGGGTTGGGTGATTAGCTGGCTGAGGCTGTGTAGCAGCGTTTCCGTTAGCCGGTAATTACCGGTATTTGACCGGCAAAGTCTGTTGAAGTCAGACATATTTAATCTCTCCGGTCTTAATGTCCGGTGAAAATAATTCCCTGAGTCTAAGCACAATTTGATTATTTGAATTGTATTAAAATAGGCTAAAATTAAATAGCCTATGCGATGAACGAAACAATCATTACATTTGTTTCATCGTTGCTTCTAATAATGACAACGACGTTGTCAGCGAGAGCTTAGTGCTGGGTGTGCAAACTTTTGTGAAGCTGCAGAGCCGGAGCAGCAGCAGCACAATGCAGTACTCCAGCAGTACTCCAATTCAGCCATTTTCAATTCAATGTTGGGTGGGGGGCGCTGCTGTGCGGTCCCCAGAAAAGAGCCAATAACAGCTGAATCTGCTGCTCTGCATCGACATACTCTCGCAAATAAGTCATTGGGAGGTGGAGAGAGAGTCGTCACGCAAACCCACGATAATGTTGCCGTCTCTCTCTGCCAAATTTCTCAGTTCTTCGCTTGATATAATTAATACAAATGTCCAATATAACGGAATTCGTTAGCTCATAAAAATGTGATTATAACAGACTGTTGTTTATTAATGTCGGGCGACTGCCCACAGACACCTATTTGATTTAAAGTCGGCAGCAGCACGAGTCTCGGGACTTATTTTATTTGGAATATAATGACTTTATACGCAAAAGTAGCCTAGTTTTAAGTAAAAATATTATAAATCTACATGCCTTGATGATGTCATTCTTTTGTTTTGTTGTCATTCTTTTGCCTATCAATTGTTTTTAAGCTCAATAAACTCTGACCGGAATTTCTCTCATTTGACCGGTAGATTGAAATCTACCGGACACTGAGGCCGGCAACAATTTTTTCTAACGGAAACCCTGCTGTGTAGATCACAAAACCTACTGAAAGCCTTGACGACGGGTGCTGCTTTACGTAGCATGTCCGTGTTCCAGTCCCCAATAAGAATTTGTTCTACGCCCTCCACCCCAGCTAAACACCCATCAAGTGTGTCATAGAAGCCACTGTGTTCTGGCGGTCTATAGATTGTGCCTACTAGTACTGATTTCGCCCTTTCAAATAAGATTTCAATCCAAACAGTTTCAATCTAGTCATGGTTAAGGTCAGTACGGTTGATGAATTTGGTATCTTTGTGATTATACACACAGACGCCACCTCCATACTGGTTTCTATCCCTCCTGACTATTGAATAGTTCTCGATTTCAATCTCTGGATCCTGTACAGATGAGTCTAGTTTTGTTTCTGTGAAACACAATATGTTAGCCTTACCGTTTAAAAACAAATGTCTGATTTCAGCCAGTTTGTGTCTCAGGCTGTTTGTGTTTAGGTGAAATATATGAAGTCCATTTGTGTTCGTTATTTGGTTTATGTCGTCGAGTTCAAAGTGTTGATTGTCTGTGGTGTCTGGTTGCCCGGGTGGCGGTAGGTGGGGAGGATGGGGTCCTGTGTCCATTGTTGTTAGCCCTGTTAGCTTCCTGGGTCCTTTGTACATTGATGTTAGCCCCGTTAGCTCGCCGGCCATCAGGCGATGCCTCGCTGTTTGTCCCGCAACGTGCTGGGCGCCTCGATTGTGAACACCGCTCAGAGAGAGGTTGCTGCACTAACGGGAGGCTCGATTGATGAAATATGATCAAATCGCTAATAAAAAAAAATAAACGATATTTAGCGTCGTCGGCACCCAACGGGGGGCATGAAATAACGATATATATCGTCCGTGGCATCCAAAGTACAGTTGCTGACGGGAATTTAACAGGGGCCAAAGCAGTTATATATTCCATTCCGTAGCAACAGAATACTTCCGAAAAGGTCTATACTGTAGTTGTTGATTTAATTGCGTGTTGAATAAATGGTGTATTTATAACAACATTCACATTACGTAGTCATATTTCCAAATCTCCAGTCAGCTTTTAGCACAGACTTCATGTAGGGATCTAAACAATATGATGCCGTTCAAAGTTCTGAGCCACATTTCTGTGCCGATTTCTTTTGACTTATTTTACTCTAACCAGAGTCTGTCCATTAAAAAAGCCTCTCAGTTGATATTTCTTACAGCGTGGTGGGGGGCTTCCATAATGAACTTGAACTTGTATAGCACGTTGATGCGTTTCTGACTTCATATCTTTTGAATTTAACATTCGATTCACTCAGGAAGAGCCGGTGAGATCGAGACCTCCGTCACAATGGAGACCAGAGTGGCGGAGGTCCTAATATAGCTCAGACAGATTGTTCCGAGCATGACTCAAACGTGTGCAGAGGCAGACAGTGGGCGTGTATTCGTCTACACTACAGTCACCAGGCATTTTCCAAAAACAGCCACAGTTGAGAGAAAAACCTTGAATGGATGAAAAGGTTGAGACAATGGCGTTTGTGAATAAAGCACATTTTATGTTGTGTGTGTGTGTGAGACAATCTTTAAAAAAAAATTTAGATACAAATCAGAGTGACACCGTTTCTCTGCGGAGTTCAAGTAAACAATGAAAGCAATGTTGAGAAGTTGTCACAGCCAGAGTGAGAAGTGAAACCAGTCAGTGGGCAGCCCTGCTGGCGTCACGGCAGGTGTAGTTTTACCCACAGTGGCAGAGGTTTAGTCTACAGTTTCAACACAGTAATAAGACACTTGTGCATTCGTACGCCAGTACGACCCAAACAGTGTGCGCTTCAAAAAGAGAGCAGTCAAAAATGGGGAACCAAGAGATTTGAATAATATACCAAAAGACATGTAGAAAATATAATGATGTTGACCATGAAGGGAAGAGTTGCTATTCTAATACATGCTTCCACATTTCAAGCACTGTGCTGTTCAGAAGTTCAGATTATTCTCATTTTAGTGATGAGGAATTCTAATCCAATGTTTCTTACTGGTCTCTGGGCTGGACATTTCACATAGATTGGTAAATTAATCATTATTATTTGTGATCAAAATCAGTGTTAGTTTTAACAAGGAGTCCCTGAAGGTTGTTATACCATTGCTTGCAGTGAGATCACAACCCCAAAGCATATAATGTATTATGCAGTATAGTCATATAATTGACAGAATTGTGAACTTAAAACTATTAAACCAACGCACCGGTTGAGGACCACTGCCTGGTTATGAACAGATAGTCCCAGCATGCATCACTGTGCCCTACTTTTTATTACATTTTTATGTATTTATATTGTGTTATTGTGCTTGATTTTTTATCTTTGATCTTTATTTCGAACATGCAATAAATACAAACAAACAAACAATAACAAAAGCAAAACACAACTCAATCTACATGTATACGTAATTATATATGTAATATTATATGTAATAAGTATACACTTATTTAATCCTACCCCTTTTCCACTACTCAAATGAGTGTACTATTTTAAAACATAAAAAAGAAAAAAAATATATATATATATATGCAAAACAAAAAAACTAAAACTACATATGTAAAACATGAAAGAAATAAAATAAAAACGTAAACACCCGTGAATATCAAGTCCCTTCCTCATCCCTGTACCTTGTGAACATCATTTCCTTATACATCAGTTTGAATTGTCTCATGTTTGGACATTGCTTAAGCACCACATTTAGACTTCCACAGTTTCACTCCACATCGAGATGCAGTGTCTTCTCATGGTAGTGCATACATTTAGCACTTTTAAATTGTGTTCTCCCCTCAGATTATAACCCCCTTCCCTATCAAAGAACAATTCTTGAATGTTTCTTGGAAGTGCATGACTTTTTGCTTTATACATTAATTGTGCCGTTTTAAATTCCACAAGATCATTTAACTTCAATGTCTTTGAAAAAACAATATGTTAGTGATCACGATAACCTGCAATGTGAACTATCCTTATGGCCCTTTTTTGGAGTATAAAAAGTGGTTGTAGTGTAGACTTATAATTGTTTCCCCAGTCTTCAGCACAGTAATTTAAATATGGTAAAACTAGTGAACAGTAGAGAATGTAGAGTGATTTTCTATCCAGAATGTGCTTTACTTTACTCATGACTGAAATGCTTCGTGAGAGTTTAGATTAGACATGTTTTATGTGAGGTTTCCAACAGATTTTATGGTCTATTATTACACCTAGGAATTTATTACCGGTATTTATATTTCAATAATCACATCATTTATTTTAACTTGTATCCAATCTACAGTTTCCAAACAACATAATTTTAGTTTTGCTCAAGTTCAATGATAATTTGTTTCTATCAAACCATTCCTTCAATTTCTTCATTTCAGATGTGATGACCTCTAAAAGCTGCTGGACATTCTCACCAGAAAAAAAAATATTAGTGTCATCCACAAATAAAATAATTTAAATAGATTGGATACTTTACATATCTCGTTAATGTACAAGATGAACAGTTTTGGACCCAACACTGACCCCTGGGGGACACCACAAGCAATGTCCAAACATTCAGATTTATAATCTCTCATTGTCACAAATTGTTGTCTTTTATTTAGATAGCTTCGCACCCAGTCCAATACTACCCCCCTGATCCCATATCTCTCCAATTTCCTGATTAATATATCATGATTAATAGTATCAAATACTTTTTTTTAGGTCAATGAATACTCAAGCTACATGTTTTTTTTTTATCTATGGAATTTGTGATTTTTTTCAATGAGTTCTATTAATGCTAGTGATGTTGACCGGTGTGTTCTGAATCCATACTGGCTATCGGTGAGTAAATTATGTTTACCAATGAATTTATCTAATCTGTTGTTGAAGAGTTTTTCTAATATTTTTGAAAACTGAGGAAGTTTTGCTTGCAGAAGTAAATCCAGTAGATAATGCAACAACATCACAGATATCATGATGCAATTGCACATTGAGGTTTTTTTGGCCTGCTCATGTCTTACCAGTCTGAACCTTGGCAGAGGAATGGCGCTGAGGTCGATGGGGCTGCGGTCTGTGATGTTGACAAATCGAGCTTCCAGAACAGTGATTGCACAGAGCACGTGGACCCACCTGCACCACAGCAAACAGGGAACACATTCAGGACAATCAGCATCATATCTAAGCCACTGTGGTTTATCAAAGGTATGTTAGCAGCATATTGATATAATTTTTTCTACTGCCAATACAGATTACTATAAGCCTTAAAAATGAGAATGTCACCCATTTAAGAACTCGCATGTTCTTCCTGTTTCCCATGACAGTTCAATCAGAATTTCTGAACACACACCACTCTCTCCTAAAGCTAGAGGTCAAATATAAGCCTGCTCCATAGACCAAAACCTAATTTGGGTGTGAGAGCTCACACAAACTCACAAAGTCAGATGCATCCCTAGTTTGAAGCACAGGGGTCTCAGGAACATTACAGGTCAATATGGGATAGAGCAAGAGGTCACCTATCATGGTGCAATATGTGGTAACTTGACACCTTTAGCTTCAGGATACACAGAAAGCCGATTAGGTATTGACATCATGTCTTGAAAGAACATAAGCTGACTACTTTCCATTTAGTAATAGACTCTGCGAGCAATGAGTCCAATGCGTCTAACATGCCTTGCATTCTCGCCATTCCTTTATGCCCACACCACGGTAAAACCTAAACTAACATTAGCTGCTAACGCCAACTAAGCTAAGGGTCTCCTTGCCAGCTGAGTGCCAGCTGAGCCTAGCCCACACAAGCCATTAGGGAGAGGGATGCTGCTTCTGGCCTGAGGCCTTTCTTGTCATTTAGACTGACATTCACTTAATGTGTCCTCAATACATAGATGACAAGAGAAGGCTTGTGCTCGTGTGTGAGGGAGAAAGCGAGTGAGATGTCTGTGTGTATGAGAGGGAGAGCGAGAGATGTCTGTGTGTGTGAGAGACGGAGAGAGAGCGAGAGATGTCTGTGTGTGTGAGAGAGGGAGAGAGAGCGAGAGATGTCCGTGTGTGTGTGAGAGGGAGAGAGAGCGAGAGATGTCTGTGTGTGTGAGAGAGGGAGAGAGAGCGAGAGATGTCCGTGTGTGTGTGAGAGGGAGAGAGAGCGAGAGATGTCTGTCTGTGTGTGAGAGGGAGAGAGCGCGAGGGATGTGTGTGCATGTGTTTGCGTGTGAGAGGGAGAGAGAGTGAGAGATGTCTGTGTGCATCTGTGTGTCTGTGTGTGTGTGAGGGAGAGGGAGAGAGCGAGAGATGTCTGTGTGCGTGTGTGTCCATGTATGAAAGAGGGAGGGGGGTGCGTTCAGCCCGAGGATGCTTGATGCACTCAACTGTAAATTTACTCTATAGGTTTATGAGTTTTAGGGGAAGAAAGAATAGCTGTTCATGAAATCACGCGAGAATCCATCTCATCAGGCTTCAAGTTATGCCCAACCACAGTGGCTCAGACCAACCAGTGTCCTTTGAGGAGCCACTGTAGGCCACGGGCAAAAGATACTCTGCCAACTGTGTTGTTTAAGTGTCTGCGCTGTTCCGAACCGTTTCAACGGACTTCCCAGATGGTTCTGTGTAACAGACCATCTGGCGGGTCAGGTTAAGTGGACTGCCCAGTGCCCACTCTCCACTACTACACTGTATGTCTGCTACACTGTACAATGTGCTAGGAGTTGATAATCCAAAAATAACCAACTACAACTCAAAAGATCCACACATCCCTATAAGCAAGCAAAAACTACAGAATCCATTTCTTTGAAGATGCTGTGGCTACACGATGTCTGTGTTCTGGTAAATGCTTACTTGTCGTTGTTGGCTCTGTGCAGCGCTCCACCTCTCAGCGAACACAGACAGCAGTCCTGAGGGACAGAGGGAGGGACAGAAAGAGGTCATATTATTAATTATGAATACTTTCCTTATTTCTCAGAGTGCTCGTCATTGTGTGAAGCATGCCAAGTATGGGGTAAGCAAGTAGTACGGCAACTCTCTGAATCAAAAGACAACATCAAAGCAGAGTAAAGGGGGTTGTCATCAAAGTGTGTATGTGAATTTGTGACAGAGTGAGTGACATGAATGTGCAGAAGTCTGCACCTGTGTTTAGGAAAATGCTAATTTGTGAATAGCTACATGTGCATTTCTGTGAGTGTGCAACATTGTGTTAATGTGTGGGTTATATATCCATGTGTGTTATGCTTGTGTGTGTGTGCGTGCGTGTGTGCGTGTGTGTGAGCAACTCCTCCCACACATGGTGTAGAGCTGGCGGTGCGGCGGCCTGGATCAACATCCTCCTCTTTGGCCCATTTCCCCAACAGTGTGTCAACAAGATACAACGGATGAACTCTTATCGACTCAGACCAGCTGGCCTTTACATGAATCCAGTGCTAAAGAGGCTCAGTTTAGTTTAATTATTATTTGACAATTATATATAAAAAAAGAAAAAAAAATTATAATAATCATGGCACAAAAAGTCAAAGACTACCCTCGCAGCAGCTCATATATCACCATTATCAATTGTACATAGACACCAATATTACCACAATATCACAATTGTAAAACAATATTGCAACAATATTGATCAATGCATTCTCAAAGGTTCTCCGGCTAAACCACATAACAAAACCCCTCAAGCAATAAAGTGGGGAGTAGGATAGGAGTGTCGTCAGAAATCCAAAAAGGGAAAAACTCTATCAATGCTGTACTTGTTTTAATGTCTTGGCTGGGAGGACTTAAAGATCCCCTCTACTCAAAACTGTGTGTTTTAATGGTCAAGACCTCTTGGGGGAATACCCTCCATTATCCAGGTTGTTATTTGTACAAAACTAGTCACCAGAGCTCCTTTCTCACATTCTTCCCCTGAAGAGGCAGAACTTCTGTACTTCTCTGAAATCTGAGTTGCATGTGTGATGTCACTAATAGGTTGAACCTATTATGGTCAGATGTGGTAACTTGACACCTTTAGCTTCAGCAAACACAGAAAGCCGAGTAGCTATCGACATCATGTGCCGACTTCCTGGTAAATATCAATGGGCGCTTGTTGCCAATTTCCATATCCATAGCTCCTTGCATCTCATTTAGGGTAAAGGTGTCGAAATGCTGCAAAGACATTTTCAGTCGTTTATCGAAGAATAACCAATAATCATATTATCCAAATAGTTAATTAATAATTTTGTTATGGTTTAAAATACATCTGGAGAGGGTCTTTATTAGATGTGGGGAGGGGGTGTCTGGGTGTTGATAACAATATGGTGTCTGTTAATAAATGCATTACCTACTGTATATAATTGTACAATGTTTGGATTCTCAGAATGAGAACTAAAGATTTCTTCTAGTTTATGGGCATTTCTTTTAAAATAGAGGAAATTAACTGATCTTATTCTCTTCAGAAAATGTTTAATAACCAGTGGGACCAGCCTCCCACAACCAGTGGGACCAGCCTCCTATAACCAGTGGGACCAGCCTCCCACAACCAATGGGACCAGCCTCCAGCAACCAGTGGGACCAGCCTCCAGCAACCAATGGGACCAGCCTCCAGCAACCAATGGGACCAGCCTGAGCAGCCTCCCACAACCAGTGGGACAAGCCTCCTATAACCAGTGGGACCAGCCTGAGCAGCCTCCCACAACCAGTGGGACCAGCCTCCCACAACCAGTGGGACAAGCCTCCTATAACCAGTGGGACCAGCCTTCAATAACCAGTGGGACCAGCCTCCAATAACCAGTGGGACCAGCCTCCAATAACCAGTGGGATCAAACTAAGTACTAATCCATCAGTATCAGGGTATTTCTACTTTAAGTAGCTAAATTATGTTTTTCCCCCCACCACTGGCTTTGAAGTGCCTCAAATCAAACAACACTGGCCCCTAGTGGCACTGGCAGGTGATGTGTTTCACAACGACCTGTTCCAAGTGATCTTTCACAACAACCTGATCCAAGTTGTTACGAAGGATCAGATTAAACCGAATATATATATTTATTTATTGATATATATTGAATAGTATTTGTATATCGTTTGATATCCCTTGTATATTCCTTGTACATATACACGGAATATCCCTTTAGCCTACTATAGCCCATAATAGTTCATTCTCTTATTGGACAAAAGGACCAGGCGCCAGGGACCAGCCCCTGACGTCAAGTTCAAAGGTACCGACGAGACATGTCCGTACTAGCCCCGGCTCCGCTCAGGGATACGGCTACCGAAATGAGAGTGGCACTATTTGTTCACCGTGCATATAAATATGGCGCAAGTAAATGTAGAAGACCCTTAGTCCTTTACCCTTCTACCCAACTAAGTAACAGAACGTGAAGCCTCACCCACGATACCGCGTGCGGTGTAGTATGGCCTGTTTGGCCTTAGAATAGCATTGATACCTCGTGCGAATTAATAGCTGAATTGTCAGAGTTTGGCACTGTACCGTCGAGTGCGACGTATTTCTATTAAGTAATAATAGTCTATCGTGTATGGTGCATCGTGCGGTTAGAGTTCTAAAGTGACCAGCATCTCCAACGCTTCCTCGTGTTATCTAGAGTCTTATCCAGGCTGGGGCCGACCACACATGGCGCTTTCATCCGAGGAGATCTAGACGAGGACCGAGGGACATGTACACTGGATTACCTACCCGACGACTGCTGAGCCCTATGCGGCTGGAATATATTTGCTTTGGTACTGTGATTTGTGGAGCGGATAATCGCCGACGCCTGTGAGTGTTGGATTTACCCCCGAGAGGAGTCAAGTTGAGTCGGCGCTCAGAGACTGAGGTCGCCTAGCTTCTTCTTCACTGTGGAGCTACAGCCTACAAGAGAACCAAGGTGTATTCATCTGCGGATCAAGAGTCTACTGCACTGTCTTCTGTACTTGAAGTCTCCCTAGACATCGTTGACCAGACGGTCTACTACCGACGGCTCTCCTACCCCCCCTACCGGCCTACAACCGGGAGGACCCCTTCCAGAATATCCTGCTATATCATTAAGAGTACCATAGATCTAATTCCCTAAGAGCCAGGTTGTATACTTGCTTCCTGCGTAACCAGAGATTGGACATTCAGTGTTGATTTGCCTACGAGTACTCATTTGCCTTACAAGTGCATTCAAATCATAAATGTAATAGTAACTATTATATGTACCTTTTGCTATATATTAAATATTTGATTATTACCTTTGTGTGGACCCGATTTCATTGTGGGAAAGTGTTCATCATATTTAGATATCGTGTACTGTATGGCCAGTAGTTAAAGTACATAAAGCGGTAGTGGTTTAATGATACCATACTTATCAATACAGTCAGGGAATTGTACCCCTCAGTTACACAAGTGATGTTTCACAACAACCTGATCCAAGTGATGCGTTTCACAATGACCTGTTCCAAGTGATGTGTACAACCCAATTGGCTGTGATGCATAAATTATAAGGGAGTCATATATCAAGCTCAAATAAATCACCAAAAGATTGAGGTTAAATCCCTCCACCATATGTTTCTCCTAGTTTACCACACACAAAAATGTATGTTCTAACAATTTGTTATATTTCACAATTAGAAGGCGACAAGGCGTATGTTAATTTCTGCTCGCAGGAGGAGACGCAATGGCCTCGTAATGTTATTACAAAACCGATGATGAAAAGATGATTAAAACTAAAAGGAGGACAAGACGAGCCCTCCACACTGAGGCCTTTGGAGGCAGAGCAGCTGTGGAGCTGACGTAGCGTGACACAACATGTCTGACCCCTCGTCATCCAGCTCAGCTGTTGTGAGGTCTGTAAAAAGCAGAGATGACTGAAGGTTTTTACAGAGTAATATGAGCAGCATGAACGATTACTAGTGGGAGGTTATCTGAGAATGCTGTCCATTTAGAGCAGTAAGGAATCAATGTTGTGTGACGGGACAAAGGTGACAGTGCACAGTAAAATGGCTTTTATTTTTTATTATTATAATTTGATTTCATGAAAGTGTGGAAATTAAGAGGCATTTTGCTGATATATGGTTGTGAGAAGGACACCCTCCTCTCCCCTGCCCCCAAAACCCAACCTGGTGTTGAGGGAGGAGCCACGGCTCGCTTCTCCAGTCATTTTGAAACGTTGTTTCAAAATCCTGCTTTTTCCAACTCTGCAACATCACAAAAATAAAAACAATCCTTTCACCCGTTGACCTGGAAAGAGTAATCAATGCATTCGTCACATCACGCCTGCAATGCCTTCTACACCGGCATTAGTCAAGCAGCCATGTCCCGCCTTCAAATGGTACAGCACTCTGCAGCTAGGTTCCTTAATGGCACCAGAAAGAGAGAACACCACTGGCTCCCAGTCCCATTTGGAATATAATAAAAAATCCTCCTCCTGGCCTTTAACAATTTGAGTGCCACGCCCGAGAATATTCGGGTTTACGCCCCGACCATTGAGTGCCACGCCTGAGAATATTCTGGTTATTTTAATTTTATTAGCGATCTGAAATCATATTGCATCACGCGAGCCTACCGTTGGAGATCCAGGGACCGCCGGCGCTCGGATCTGAAAAAAGCGCCCCCTATCGTCTCCCAGATGGTAAATCACCCTTTTGGAATGGACTCAATGAAAGTGAATGGGAGAACGGATTTCTGACTCCACATTTTACTTCTCACTGATGCAGCCGGGGTCTACCAGAGTTCATTCTGGAGCCTCTGAGCTGCGCGGATCTGTATACACGGTTGATCAATACATTTATCGATTTTTTCGAATGGCGATCGGAAATTGGAATAAACCATTTGGATACCATCTGACCTCAAGTAAGGAAGCTATGTTATCAGTGTTAGGATAATCAGACTCGTTTTCACGGAGATATAAGCGTTTCCACTATATGTGATATAGCTGTTTTGACTGTAAAAGCCATGAGGAAATAACAGCAGCGATTATCAGCGCACGGCACAAGCGTGCGTGCGCACACATATACTATCGATCATCTAGCATTTATTTGAAAACGATTCATGAATAGGCCGACAAATGACAACGTTCTGGAATATTCCAGTAAAAGGCAATTATCATAGAATGTGTTGTTTTTCCCCGGAAAACGGGTGATTTTCAAAATGCTATCAAACGGAAATGAAGCGATAAAAATACAATCTGCCTTGCCAATGTTGACTGGAAAATGAGTCTTTGATAAGCGACGGGCAGATTAGACACATAGCCATAATTTTAAACATAGATTAGGCGATATTAACGTTAACATTGGGAGTGGATGGTGGCATCAAGGGGGTAAAAAGGAAAACCCGGCGTGGCACTCAAAGTGTTAAGGCACTATCGGGTGCAGCACCCCTGTACATCACAGAGCTCATAACCCCCTACTCAGCACCCAGGTCACTAAGATCCTCCAACCAGGCTCGGCTGCCACCCCCCCCCCCCCCCCCCCTGTGGAACCAGCTACCCCTGGAGATGAGAACTGCCCCCTCGCTGGAGACATTTAAGTCCAGACTAAAAAATATGATCACATCACACCCATACTCCATTCCCTACACTGGCTCCCCGTCTCCTCCAGGGTTGAATACAAGGTCTCCCTCCTCACCCATAAGTGCATCCACAGCAATGCCCCCTCCTATCTAAAGGAGCTCATCGCTCCCCCGACTTCCACCCGCTCTGGATGTTTTTTTTTTTTTTTTTTTTTTTTTTTAAACTTCTATTCATTTTATTATTTTTTATTTTATTTTTATGTTCTTCCATTTCATTGGTTGTTTTATTCATTTTAATTGTTTTTATTCATTTAACTTTTTATCTTTATCTCCTGTAGCACTGAGATTTTCACAAATATAAAGTGTGGTACAAATTGAATATTATTATTAAAAACTCACTTTTACTCCCTAGCCTTCCATAAACCCTGATTTTCCCACACCCTTACTCACACTCTCATGCAATTTTAATTTGCCCTTCCCCCTTGTATCTGTTCTTGTGTTATTCTATCCCCTGTGTGCTATATTGTACTTTGTGCTACTCTATCCGTGTGTTGGCCTACTGTTATCCTATTCTCTGACAGTACTGTCTTGTCCTGCTGAGCCTTTTTGTATTATGAATTATTATGCTTCGACTGTACAGCACTTTGGTTGGCTCTTGAGTTTTTAAACGTGCTTTATATATAGACAGTAAAGTAATAATACAATATGTAAGAATAAGGTTTAGATAATGTATAAAGCAACTCATTTCCAGTAGGCTAAGTAGGTCAAATATGCCAAATGGCTGAGCAGCAGCAATGGCTGATAGAAATTATGTCTTAATATTGTTACTGGATGCCTGGTTACCCCTCCCTTAAAACACAAATCTGGTCAATCCAAGACAATGGTTTCAGCACCATGTAGGCCTTTTGAGGAATTCATATTTTTTGCTGGACCGCGCTGCTTAGAGTTTTCTGACAAAGAGGATGTTTATAAAACTCTTTGACTTGAATATCACTCTTCACAGGATCAACGCTGCATCAATCTCTCGTCTGTTCACGCACCGCTCACGACCGAGAGCAGCCTCTCCACAAAGACATCAGACAGATGTTAAGAAGCAGACGAGCTCGATATCCTTCAGTAGCATCTCCACCACTTCACTCCCGACAGTCGCTCCCATCTCCACCACTTCACTCCTGACAGTCGCTCCCATCTCCACCACTTCACTGACAGTCGCTCCCATCTCCACCACTTCACTCCCGACAGTCGCTCCCATCTCCACCACTTCACTCCTGACAGTCGCTCCCATCTCCACCACTTCACTGACAGTCGCTCCCATCTCCACCACTTCACTCCCGACAGTCGCTCCCATCTCCACCACTTCACTCCTGACAGTCGCTCCCATCTCCACCACTTCACTGACAGTCGCTCCCATCTCCACCACTTCACTCCTGACAGTCGCTCCCATCTCCACCACTTCACTCCTGACAGTCGCTCCCATCTCCACCACTTCACTCCTGACAGTCGCTCCCATCTCCACCACTTCACTCCTGACAGTCGCTCCCATCGCCACCACTTCACTGACAGTCGCTCCCATCTCCACCACTTCACTCCTGACAGTCGCTCCCATCGCCACCACTTCACTGACAGTCGCTCCCATCTCCACGACTTCACTGACAGTCGCTCCCATCTCCACCACTTCACTGACAGTCGCTCCCATCTCCACCACTTCACTCCTGACAGTCGCTCCCATCGCCACCACTTCACTGACAGTCGCTCCCATCTCCACGACTTCACTGACAGTCGCTCCCATCTCCACCACTTCACTGACAGTCGCTCCCATCTCCACCACTTCACTCCTGACAGTCGCTCCCATCGCCACCACTTCACTGACAGTCGCTCCCATCTCCACCACTTCACTCCCGACAGTCGCTCCCATCTCCACCACTTCACTCCCAACAGTCGCTCCCATCTCCACCACTTCACTCCCGACAGTCGCTCCCATCTCCACCACTTCACTCCCGACAGTCGCTCCCATCTCCACCACTTCACTGACAGTCGCTCCCATCTCCACCACTTCACTGACAGTCGCTCCCATCTCCACCACTTCACTCCCGACAGTCGCTCCCATCTCCACCACTTCACTCCCGACAGTCGCTCCCATCTCCACCACTTCACTGACAGTCTCTCCCATCTCCACCACTTCACTCCTGACAGTCACTCCCATCTCCACCACTTCACTCGCGACAGTCACTCCCATCTCCACCACTTCACTCCCGACAGTCACTCCCATCTCCACCACTTCACTCCCGACAGTCGCTCCCATCTCCACCACTATCACTTCCGACAGTCGCTCCCATCTCCACCACTTCACTCCTGACAGTCGCTCCCATCTCCACCACTTCACTGACAGTCGCTCCCATCTCCACCACTTCACTGACAGTCGCTCCCATCTCCACCACTTCACTGACAGTCGCTCCCATCTCCACCACTTCACCGACAGTCGCTCCCATCTCCACGACTTCACTGACAGTCGCTCCCATCTCCACCACTTCACTGACAGTCGCTCCCATCTCCACCACTTCACTCCCGACAGTCGCTCCCATCTCCACCACTTCACTGATAGTCGCTCCCATCTCCACCCCTTCAAAAAAAGGAAAGCCCTACCTATCCTCTTACCTTGACGATTAAAAGCCTCCCCAATTTAGAAAACAGTAATCCAATGGCTGGTATTGTTATATACCGGATGCTCTGAGTTAACCGGAGCTAACACAGATCAGGATCGTAAAGCATATATGATGACTTCCTTTCTGGGGTTGTCAAAATAAAAGTGCGACGTTTATAGCAGCGGAAAACTTTTATTTTGTACATTATCTAACGTTAACACGAACCTAAACTAACGTTACAACTAACCTAAACTAACCTAGCTCAGAGCGTCCGGTATATAACAATACCAGCCATTGGATTACTGTTTTCTAAATTGGGGAGGCTTTTAATCGTCAAGGTAAGAGGATTTCAAGTCATGGTATCCATAAACTTCAATCGGTTCGGATCTTTTGAATGAATGAGAATGTAAACAAACACAGCGTCACGTTGAAATCACTGTCTGGGCTCAGAGAGGAGTGGTTGGGCCAAAAAATAGTTCAGAGTATATTTGCTTATAAAACATAATTGTCTAATTCAATTATTTTTTATTTCTCCACGTGGTGAATACACAGGTCACAACATGTTTACATGAACGTTTTGGAGTTGTATTTGGAGTGTATTCTGCAATCTGTTAATAAACTTTTCAATCAATCAATCAAACTACCTATACACTGTAAGGCTCCGGATCTGCCTCACTTCCAGTGATGAAGCTAAGCTATGCTAACGGAGCGACTGTTGCCTAAGCTAAATGCACGCACAGAGACAAAAAAGGTATGTATCTTCTTGTCTAACTCCAGGGAAGATGTTAAATACCGTAATTCCTCTAATAGTAACCCCGGCTTGTATTTGTTTCAACTGTAGCGGGTACCAGGCTTGTATTAGGAGGAGGCCTGTATAAGAGGGAGGCCTATATTTCAAATTTTCAAACGGATCATAATGAATAAATCAACATTTTGTGTCAGTTTGAACCCAGTAAAATGTACTGGGTTCATTTATTGAAACCAAGTACTGTATGAAATAGTAAACAGTGCAATTACAGGTAGTCACTGGTCATTTCAACGTTTTCAAAGTGAAATCAAGTAACTAGCTCAGTATGCAGCTCAGTATATTAGTAACCCGGCTTGTATTAGGAGGCCGGCTTATAATTGCTTAGCTCAAGAGCGCACCCGGCCATTAATAGAGACCCGGCTTGTATTTGAGACCCGGTTACTATTAGAGGAATTACGGTAAGCTAATTTCCCAAAATGTTGGAGTTTTCCTTTAAGAGGTAGAGCAGTTGTCGATTCCGGCAGCGTGTCGAAGTGTCCTTGAGCAAGACACTTGTGACTTAACCCTCTAACTGCTCCCGATGAGCAGGTTGGGCACCTTGCATGGTTACCTCTGCAGTCGGTGTGAGTGAATGGGTGAATGTGAGGCATAAGTTGTAAAGCAATTTGGATAAAAGCGCTGTAAATGCAGTCCATGTACCATTTATGTACTTTAGGCCTGTGACCCATTTTGGTTCTGGACCCATTTCCAAGAAACCTTGGTCTATAATATCATGATCTTACCTCCGTAATGGCGCCGGCTTCACAGCGGGCACACAGCCAGCGGTCTAGCTCCGTCCCCTTACCAGACACTCCATAGCAACCTGAGCAGGGACAGGAAAGAACACGTCTGAATCCCAAACACTTCATTTAGCAACATGCAACCAAAAGCACAAGGATCCGTCTTCGTGACTGAGGTAAAGACGCATCAACTTGTGAAGTTCCCAGTATGACCGACACACTCCTATGCAGAGAGTTGAATGACATTCCACTGTCAAACATCTCTGCCCAAGAGGAAAAAGTTAGAAAAAGTTGAGATCATTTCACTTCACAGCATCTGTGCAGCCTTGTTTATTCACCGAACGATGATGAGTAAAGCCTATGAGTTTCCTTATGCAGAAAAGATAGTCCTTTTACTTTTCTGATAACATCATAACTCATAAATGTTTAGACAAGCTTAATATGTGTTTATTTGTGGTACTATGTATACATGTAATTCAAATATATTACCACCACATTTTCCTTTAAACTAATTTGGATGCGGAGGTCAGTTTTTGTTACAGTAATAGAGCACTTGGAGAAGAGCTGTTTGGCAGGCTGTTTGACATACAGGCGTAGAGACAGAAATAGTGCACAGGGAAATACTAAGACTATATATCCGTCTATACATCTGGTATCAGGTAGCCTATATCAGGCACCGTTATTGTCTCACAGAAGATCACAGACCCAGTTTAGTAGCATTGTCATTAGTTAGGTGCATCATTTATTAAGTGTTTTAATAGTAATTAGAAATAGAAATTAGAAAGCACAATAAGTAAAGTAACCCCATGCAGCACAATAAGTAAAGTAAACCAAGGCAGCACAATAATTAATTTGGGGTTTGGGAGCTAGATATTCAGTATGAGAAACCGTGGAAAAGAAACCAAAGTGAAATCCAGTTTGTACAATTAAATTCTTTTCAAACTAAACCATTAAACTCTGTTTAACCACTGCTTAGCAGATGTACTGGCTTTGCACCAGGCATATTTATTGCTAATTGATTCAACACACGCTACGTTTAATGAAAGTAAGAGATGTACGGGGTGACGGGGAACATGCCAGAGGGCTGTTGGCAGTGGCAGCTCAACATACAAATCCTCTGGAAGTCAGATATATCTATTGTGTCTTTGCTTTATTTACTGCCACTTATTTCTCATAACGTATAATATATGTAGTTTGTTTATCCGTTTTATTTCTTTATTATTGTCTCTTGTTTATTTAGGTGAGATACCTTTATAAACCTCTAATAGTTTTTGATCAATTTCATTTGTTGCATTGTTCTTTTTTTGTTTCATTGTGCAAATAAGTAACTTTGGATTAAAACAATGCTGTATTGAATGAAATGAACACACAAGGTTATCTAGCAAAAAAGTAAATGTAGTCTGTGACAACCTTGGAAAGTGAGTACACCATCATCATCGTCGTCATGCCACCAACACTTCTTGATATAGGTTCTCTCAACAAGAGGGAAGTTACTGTGTGTGTGTGTGTGTGTGTGTGTGTGTGTGTGTGTGTGTGTGTGTGTGTGTGTGTGTGTGTGTGTGTGTGTGTGTGTGTGTGTGTGTGTGTGTGTGTGTGTGTGTGTGTGTGTGCATGTCTGTCGGCCACAGAGAAGAGACAGCTCCCTCGTCAGGCAATTAGTCTCAGCTTTATAAAAGAAATTAAAAGTTTTATAGTATTATTAAAGACATGTCTATAGCAATTTGTTATCTATTTATGATCCTTGCAGATTATCATTATATTTCTAACGCAACACATTTTAGTGGGATGAGGGAATTGGCAACAGGTGGTGATCTAGTGTATAAATTGTTTCCAAATAGGTAGAAATGGTGGGACTTCAGCCATCATATTTATGTGCCATGAAAAACATTTAGTTGCAAACTAGACCGCACTGATTAGATGAGACAGCTTAAAAACACTGGGTGAAATGTCTCTGAATCTCCTTTTGGCTCAGGTTTTGAGCCAGCATTTCAGCATCCTTAAACGTTGTATATTTACAAAGGACACCGACTGACTGATTTGAGGCACTGTAGGTAGAAAATAATCTAAAAAGAAGTAAAGGAAAATAAAAACATTTTATTAAATGGCACCATGTATTAGAAGGTAATGACATAAAAATGTCATATCACATTGTAATTTGAAACCTCCACAGAGTAGGCTGAGCTGCAATGCTGGATTCAGTGTTGTAAGTTCAGGACTCTGACTCAAGTCAGAGTCCTGGACTGATTTTCAGGACTTGTGACTCGACTTGAGCACTGATGACTCTGACTTGGACTCGAGCATTGACTGCATTCGGACTTGGAAGGTGCAGACTCAGACTTGTTGATTGATAAATAGTTATTTATAAAAAATAAAAATAAATGTAATAGGCCCTAATCATTTGCCATAAGATATTGATGGCTAGTGCATTTGTTTGGCTATTGTGTCATAAAGTAAATAAACTCCCTTTGAAATAGTGACCGCCGTGTCATTTATGTTTAATGTAGACATTTTTATATTTGTATGTCAGCTCTTTGACTGCCAGAGTGGAGTGGACTCAAACTTGATGACTTCTTGGACTCGGACTAGGGTAATGAGGACTCGACTCGGGCTCTTCTTTGGTGACTCGCAGTCGAACACTGGGGACTCGAGACTTGACTCGGACTCGAGATTTAGTGCCCCGACTACAACACTGGCTGGATTCATCATCCACACACTCCACATCCTTTTCAACTATAAAACGCTAGGGCACTTGTTGGCATCCTTTTCATTTCCAATTTTATGACCGACTGCCTTTTTATTGTTTGCAGTACAAGCATTTTGAATTCCCAGCTATGTATGAAATGTGCTATACAAAGGACTGGGGTATAGTGTTATGGAGTGATTTGATTGGTCCTTACTGGTATGTACGCGGACAAAGCACTGGGAACAGCTGACCAATTGGCAGGTGCCGTCCTGCCCTAGCCGCGGGTTGGACAGCTGGCCCTCCCCGCTCTCGTTGGTCTTTTTGGTGTGGGTGTTGAAGCACATCTCCGGGATGATGGGCTTGGACCGCTGTCTGCCTCCGCGACGACCCACCAGCTTCGGACCGGCGTCAACGTCGTCCGACTCTGCCTGCAGAGTGAGGAGAGGGGAGTCGTGAGGAGTCCTGAGCGAGTTCAGTCAGTATTTAGAATAGATTAGAAATACTTTATTTATCCCGAGGGAAATTCAGCACTACAGATCGCTCACAGCAATCATTTAGGTAGTCAAAAACAAAAGTCACGAATAAGAATAAAAAATAAAATACGGTCCGGGATATAGATTATGATATGTATATACATTCTAACATATACAGTAAAATGTACAGTAATAAGTGCAAAATTGTAAAATGTCGATTTAAAAAAGTCCAGGAAGATTTATGAACATGCAGCATTCTCTCCTAAAGGGTAGACATCTGAGAGAGAACTCAAATTTCAATTCACTTAAGAAGATGTAGAGCGCAGAGCCTCTGTGCACCATGACTAGGAGGAGGGCACTTGCGTCTGCAACAGCCCTGTGATCGTCCCACTGGCCTTGAGCCACGCATTTCCGTATTTACCTTGATGTGTGAAAACTGAAAACAGCACTACCCTCGTGTGGAGGGGAGATTAGCAGAGAAGGTTTCGTACATATTTCGAAAAGATTGCAAGATGCCACACAATTAATTTTGAGAGATAGCCACACACATCGCTATGGACATCTTAGAATATGTGCAAACAGGGAGCGAAAATTTACTTTTTGACTCACCGGCCAGTGACTGGTAGATGAGAAAAATCTATCCGCCAAGCATATTTCTTACCAGCCAATTTTTTTAATTTCTCTTTTTTTTAATAAAATATATATATTATATAATCATACTTGTAGTTGTATTATCTGTGAGACATCGCCACCACGCAACAAGTCAAAATGCTCGCTATCTGCAAACAGCTCCACTGTCTGTGTGTATACTCGAGTAGCCTCCAGCTCCAGCAAGGATTCTCCGGCGCTGCAGCTGGACCCTATACTGTAGCCTCCAGCTCCAGCAAGGATTCTCCAGCGCTGCAGCTGGACCCTACTGGAGCTAACGTGTACTAGGTAGCTACCTATCCAACGGAGGTATTATGCACTACTAGACTTGCTGGAGCATTTGTTGATATCGGGAGCTATCAGTAGCTAGCCGGCTAGATAACGGACAATGCCTCAGTATTAAACTAAAAATGAATAGTTGACTGGGTCATTTTGTAACGGTAGCTAACGTTAGACTTTAGCCTCTCTGTTTACATGGGGTTGGGAGGGGCTGGAGGAGGGAGGAGCAGCGCGTTGCATGTCTGTGTGCTTGACAGCGAGTGAGAACTCCGCTAAGAATTGGATCATGTTATTCGATCGGTTTTCACATGACTGTTTCGTTGCCCGCCACATGGCGGACAGACCTCTCAGTCCCACCCGCCAAACGTAAAATCTGCCCGCCAATGGCGCTTGGCGGGCTTTAATTTCGCTCCCTGTGTGCAAAGAACATTTAAAATTTTCGGATGAAAATCAACTACAGGAGTGAGAAGCAGTCTCCCCATAACCTCTTAAGCCCTAGCCATATTTTTTGAAAATTTGCCTAAAAAGGTACATACCCAAGTAAGTAAGTCTACAAGGTCCATTTGCATGTTCTTGGCATCTAGGGACATCTATGGACCTCAGGGAATGTATTCCCAGTGTCAGAAATATTGTGTCTGTTACTATGCTTTTTTTTTTTAAGAACCAAAAAGGAGAATATCAATTATTATAAAGAAATAATGCCACTAAGCTCATTCAGCACCTTCTTAAGATCACGTCTACAAAGAAATCTAAGCAAATGAATAAAGGGCAGATGATTTACAGGGTTTTTTGTAGATACAGTACTGAATATTGCCATCCCGACACATGCAATTTGAAATATGAATATAGAATATCAGGCCTATAGATGACCTTATTATGGAGGTCAATGCGAAAAGATTTATATAAACTCATATTTCGCTAATGAAACTTAAAATCATTGGTAAACAAACGTAGTGCTGAAAATACACATTGACTGCTGTTTTGATAGGGTTAGGGTCTTTACTCTTGGCTACATTTGAAAAAGAAAAGCAACATTAATTAATACGGACTGTATTGATCTATTTATGACGTGAAATAAATCTCAACGCGGTACCTGGCCAATCGGGCTTAAGGGGTTAATAAATACCAGGACATGGGTTACAACAATTACGATGACGACAAGATAATTATAGCAAGCTCTTCTCAGTGTTCCGACTGTCCAAACGTGCTACTCCCTCATGGTGAACATGCTCGCAGCGCCTCCAACCACTGCCGACAAAATACTGGCAACACTATAGATATAAAACACTTTTCCATTTTAATAACTACTTTGGCTGCTATTGCCAATTCCAAATCCAGTAGCCACTAGGGACATCAGGCTGACACTGTTTCCAGAAAACAGCTACGGATGCACTGATACCATTTTTGCACTGCAGATGCAGAGTACTAAACTTTCAGTATCAGCTGATACCAAGTACAAATCCAATCCATTGCTTTTCATAAACATTAGAGACTCAGACTATCAGTTTGGAGACAACGGTTATTTTTTTTTGATCCACTTTTTCCCCCATTTTTTATTTTTCTCCCATCCCAATTTCGTATCATCCAATTCAACCCTCCCCTGTCTTGAACGCTGTTTCTTGCCTCCCACAAGCCGGCTGCAATGTGGACTAAGTCATACATAGCACGAGTCCCCTCCGATACTCGAGGTAACAGCAGTCACATCTTTTCACCTGCGCGGCGCGATCTTTCAGCGTCAGGGGTCTGCGCTTTGGAGGGGCGCCGCCCCCATCGCTTCCTGATTCTACTGCGCAGGCGCACCAACCGACCTGTAAGAGTCGCTGTCCACAACGCCCGATCCCCACCCATCAGTTTCCCACCCCCTAATACTGCCAATGTGTATTAGTACGGACGACCAGCTAAACTGAAAGCAATGTGGAGCGCTGAGCTCGAACAGGCGAACCCAGCGTCTCCAGTATTCGTGGTGAGCGCCTTGCCTACTGCACCACGTAGCCGCCCTTGGAGACAACGGTTATTGAGATATAATCCCTTTTCCTCCATTAGAGATATTGAAAATTCTTCTACGATAAAATAATTCAGCAAATCAAGTCACTGTGCTTTGATTTCTGAAACATTCTTGGCATCAGATTTGAGTATTGTGGGAATATCTCAGAAGGAGATACTCTTATTTTAGCCCGGTATGGGACCGTTGTCGGATACCGGTGCATCCCTAAAAAACGTTGACGAAGAAATTCCTTTTCATTAGGGATGTCAGATATTATCAGCCGATATTGGCATTAAAATGTGATATCGGAAAATATCGGTATGGGTTTTCAATGATTATTATTTTTTTTTACATTTCTATAACCTTTATTTACCCAGGCAAGCAAGTAAGAACAAATTCTGATTTTATTTATTGTCAAAAGTATGCATAATGTTGTGTTAATTCCACAACAAGAGATATGTAAGGGATAATGTATGGCTACGAGGTCATTGTCGCAAAATAATTGACCGACACGGAGTTTAAAATACCGAGGCGCCGCGCCGAGGTGTTTTAAACGTAGTATACATTATCCCGCTTATTACATGGCTAACTTACTAACAATATACCTAATTCATTTGACAAATCGCAGTTGTTCTGTGGCTGTCAGCCCAAATAAAGTGATTATTATTATCGCGGGCAGCCTTCTGGCTCCGCTGTGTTCTGGCTCCGCTCGTCGCTCCGCCCCCTGTCATCGCCGGCAGCAGAACACTGTCTAATTGCACTGAAACAGTGTGTGTCAGTGGGTTTGATTGCCAACAGCTGCGCACTGCGGTCATTATTGAAAAAACAGCGGTCATTATTGAAAAATAATGACCGCAGTCGGGGGGCTATTGACCAATCACAAGCAAGCATTTCGGCGAATGTGAAAACGCCATGTAATAAGTAATGTTAATTACCTGAAATTATTCCGTTTTTTGGGGGGGGGGGAACCCTGCATATATCGGTTGATATCGGTATCGGAAATTAAGAGTTGGACAATATCGGTATAGGTAAAAAAGCCAATATCGAGCATCCCTATTTTTTTTTTTTTTTATAAACATACATATAAACAAACATGACAACACACGATAAGATACACAAGCATTAATATACAGTGTATATCCAACGAAATTACCATTTATACCAATGTCTTATACAGGATATACCCCTAATACCTGTTATCTAAAAACCTACACACATATGCTCCAGCTCGATCCCCCCCCTCCCGGACCCCTCTTTGGATAGTACCTCCATTATCCCTCGCTCCTAACCAGACACTACCATTATAAGCTAGCTTTTATTCTCTCCACCACTTCTAACCACATTGACATTTTGGATTCATTGAGACCCAGAATTCTTGCTGTAGATATTTCTTGATAAATCACATCGAGATATGTAAGAAACCAAACTTTCCGGCACATTTTTTCCGGTTGAAACCAGCGTGATGCGATCAGCTTTTTAGCTACTGTGATACCCGATAAAACCAATCTCTTTAGCTGTGGATTTACTGCAAACTCAAAAACATAATTCAATAGTAATACAGAGGGGTGTACAGGTATATTCCAAAATACGAGTTTTGATATTTGTTGGGTCACATCTTTCCAGAATGTCTTAACTGGTGGGCAGTCCCAATACATGTGCATAAATGTCCCTTCGTCCCTGTTTGTACATTGGGAGCATTTGGAGTCTTGTTTAAGACCCATTCTGTTCAGTCTTATAGGAGTCAAGTATGTCCTGTGAATATAGTTAAGATTGATTTGTTGATGATCCGGGTTCCTTGATGTAAGTTGGACATTTGCCCAGGCTCCTTGCCAATCAAAGTCACTTTCCAGGTCTGGTATATCCCTCCTCCAGACAGAGTCTAGTTGGAGGGTTTCATACGAGGACGTTAGTAATTGATGATAAAAATCTGAAACAAAACCTCTCGATGTCTCTCTTTCATAGAAGAATTTGTGGTATCTGTGGTGTTCAATTGGTATGTCTAATGGAACACCGTGAGACTTCAAACATAGCCGTAACTGTATGTAAAAAAGCCATGTGGACATGGTGAGATTACATTTTTTGCATATTTCTCCATAACTACAAAAACCCTGTTTGTTAAAAACATCCCCTAATGAGTGTATGCCTTGCTCTTCCCATATAGGGAATCTTATAGGTCGTTTTTCAATTAAGAGTGCATTGTTATTGAATAAGGGAGTATGATTGTGCCATTTTTGTGGGTTAGGATATTTTTTTTGTGTTTCACGCCATATCCGGATCGCATGGGTAATTATGGGGCCAAATTTTCCGTTCACAGTGCTTTATTGGTAGTTTAGTGTATGCTATGTCCTTCAGTCTATGTGGGGCTACTATGTTTTCTTCAAATTTTCTCCAGGATACTAATGCTTGGGGGTCAAACCATGTTGTCAATGGTCTTAATGTGTACGCCTTAAAATAGTGGAAAAAATCTGGAAATGCCATGCCACCGTCTGCTTTATTTCTCTGTGCGGTGGATCTTTTTATACGTGGTGGTTTGTTATTCCAAATAAATTTGTATGTGGAGGAGTGTAATCTTTTCCAGTAACCCTCTGGAGGGGGTAACGGTAGCATTGAACTGAAGAAGTTGATTCTAGGTAGTACATCCATCTTAACTATTGATATCCGTGCCTGTACTGAGTTTTTAAGTTTTGCCCACCTATCAAGGTCGTCTTTGATTTTGTTTTGGATTTTTATGTAATTGTGCTTCACCGTTTGTCTTATGGTGGGGAATATTTCCACTCCCAAGCATCTAAAATGTTTTACCATAGGTATCTCTCCTGGGAGGGTTATATCTTTTTTTGCAGGGGTGTTAAGTGGAAGGAAAGCCGACTTCGGCCAATTTATCTTAAATCCTGATAAATCACCAACGTTCTCAATCAACTTGAGCAGATGAGGCAATGTGGTGTTGGGGTTTTGCATGAACAATATTACGTTGTCCGCATATAAACAAATTTTATGTTGTGTGCCCTTAATTACGATTGGTTCTATGGATTGGGATTGTCTTATATATTGTGCTAAAGGCTCTAATGATAGATCGAATAGTCCGGGACTAAGAGGGCAACCCTGTCTGGCTGAGCGTGATACCGGAAAGATTTTGGAGATGAATGTGCCTGTTGTAATCCTGGTCGATGGGTCTTTGTATAGTACTTTAATCATATCAATGAATCCTTTTCCTAACCCCATCCTTTCTAATACTGCCCATAGATACAACCATTCTAGCCTGTCAAAGGCTTTCATAGCATCCAGGGACAGCATCGCCTTAGGTATGGTGTCGTCCTTGTCGGCATCTAGTACGTGCAGTATTGGTCTTATGTTATCAGTGATCAGGCGGCCTCTTATGAAGCCAGTTTGGTCCGGATGAACTAAAGACGTCATATGCTTTTTTAATCTGATGGCTAATACATCCCTATTTTTCATGGTTAGAGAGTGAAATGAATATTATGAATATTACCTGGTGGTGAGTGTAGAACAGCAGACAAATGGAGCAGTAGGGGGCCCTCTGGCCCACCTGTCTGTTGTACTCTCTCTCTGCCTGGAGGTCCCAGGAACGACTCTTCCATAGCTGGGCCAGAGGCTTGGCCCACTCCTCCTTCTCCTCCTGTTCATACTCCACTTCTACATACACATCTGGAGGAGGAGAGAGATGGATAGAGAGAGAAAGAGATGGAAAGAGGGAGACGGATAGATACGAAGAGATCGACAGAGAGACAGACAGGCAAAGACGGATATAGAGAGAAACAAATAAGGATGTATGGACAGAGAGAGAGATTGGAATAATTCTGTGTGACGGCTTCTAAAAGTGTAATCTACATAGACACCACTGGACTCTTGCCATCGTATTATTGTCACTCTTTTTCCGTACATTTTGCATTTCAGTGTTACAGTATATGACGATTGATCTGCAACTAGATTTGGCTTCAAATCACAGAGGTAGCATAGAGTACATGGCTGTAAATATATACAATTTACTTCCAATCCATCATGTTCCTACTACAGAGCTTCATGGATGACTTTTGGGTGCCATCGTCCCCATTTCATTTTGCTACTGAACCACCCTATACATTTGTCAAACCTTGCCCGAATTCCATTTAAAAATTCAAAATTCCATTCCCAGAGCTCAATCTTTAAACCGGAAGATGTCCCACTCTTCCCTGAGCTGTGTAGGAACCCTCAGCTTACCATTGGCGTCATCGCTGACGTGCTCACTGATTAGAGGGTGTGTGCGGGGCAGCTTCTTAAGCCCCGCCTCCTCCTCCTTCTGCTGCTGCTGCTTCTGCTTGCTCACCACCGTCTTACAGTATGACTGCTCTCCTGACCCCTGGTGGTCAGACAGAGGTATAGCAAGAGGGGGGAAATAAATACAATACAGTGTCAATTAATTAGAATTAGAATTTCTTTATTTGCAAAGTAATTGTTTTGGCATGTACCAGGAATCTGTCTTTAGCCCAACCTAACTATTTAGAAGCAGTGGGGGTCCATCGTCCTGCACACGGGGATCGACTCCAGTTCTAAAGCCATTGCCATAGTCAGGGGCAATGACAGGAATACTGTATGTACCTAGCATGCATGTGTTTTAGGATGTGGGAGGAAGCGGGAGTACACAAAGGAAACCCATGTGAACACGGTGAGAAAGCGGCACCCCCTTTATATCTGCTGGGTAAATGATTAATACAAAATTATTAACAATTGCTATCCTATGGCATTTAATTAATATATATATATACGGTCAGGAATTTACAAAACGCTCGTACCTTTAGGCCCAAGGCCTCAGTGTCCCGGAGGACTGAGTATCTAATTGATCAAATCACTTGTAGGTCTAGTCAAGATAGTAGTTCAATGTTTATTTACTGATCAAATAATAATAATAAATGCTGCAAAAATAGACCGTTCACAAGATATAGAATATTCTGGAGAATAGAGCACCCGTATGTTTCGCACCCACAGTCTGATGTCAGTTAGCGGTCTTACGATACGAGAGCTCTGGACCCCAGAATGCAGAGGTTTTATACTTTCATTCAGTGCTTTAGATGAATGGTCACATCCTTTGTTCACTAGAAAAGTTTCATGTTGATCTTCTTGGTTGAGCTGCTGCTGTTATTATTATTATGACAGTAATTAGTCGTAATTTATTGGGATTCCCTTGTTAGAAGACACATCCTGTGGCCTTATTTTGGCAAAGACAGGGGAATGTCACATTCTCAACTTCCTACTAGTTGCGACAGCCCTAGAATGTGTCAGCGGGTCTTCAGCCAGTTTTGATCTTTGTTTTATTCTACAAATAATTTTATTCTAAATCCCCCCCCCCCATTTTTTTTTTTATTTATAGAGACCACAAAATACTTCCAAGAAAACATTTTAACAATTCAGTAGGAAGCGAAAAAATTATTAGCTTGGAGGACATAAATGACAAGAATACTTAAGGACCCATCGTCTCTTACATAGGTTTTCCTGTGATTGTGCTTCAGCTTTGCGACAGAAAGTATGCATAACTTGGTAAACATGTACTTGCACGACATGCAGACACTCAATCACGCACCACTCATTTGTCCAGTAGGGCAGAGCTCTGGAGAAACAGTGTTTATTCACTCTCCCATCTGGTTCACAATCAACCAGTCACACATTGTGTCGCCAAAGGTGACCATATAAGATAGATATGGATGAGATGGTGTTCCTTCATATTGCATTACAAACATGAATTGAATATATATATATTGTGTACCGGGTCACTGCTGATCACTACTTGCATGATGATCATTCTGAGTGATCACCCTCCTCCCATGATGGGAACGACGAGAGCTCTGTCCTGCAGGATGACAATGTCACTACCCACAAGGCACTGTGGTTGCTCTGTGGTTTGAACAGCAAGCATGATAATGTCATGGATATGGGTCCAGGCTAGATGGGAGTCAACTCACTTTCAATTGAAACAACACTGAGAAAGCTGCCCTATCCAACCTACTATAGTAAATATATTAAAAACAATCGAGAATGAATGCTCTAAGTCTAAGATCTTATTCTGAATTGAAAGCAAATTGACCCTTAAACCTGAGGCCATAGGAGCCTAAATACCAAGTAGTACTTTAGTACAAAGGTGCCTTCACTATATGTCATGTAAAGTAATTTCACATGGAGGATACTACCAATCCTATATCCGTCAGTCACCAGATATAAACTAGCATTTCCTGCAGACTCTGAAGAGCTGGAGAGAGTCAGTTCTACCACCAAAGAGGACAGGACGGGTGTAGGTGATGATCACCCAGAATCATCAGCGGTGATCAACGATGATACAGGGTGCAACAGAGGGAGTACAGTAACTATGATACAGGGTGCAACAGAGGCAGTACAGTAACGATGATACAGGGTGCAACAGAGGGAGTACAGTAACGATGATACAGGGTGCAACAGAGGGAGCAGTACAGTAAATATGATACAGGGTGCAACAGAGGGAGTACAGTAACGATGATACAGGGTGCAACAGAGGGAGCAGTACAGTAAATATGATACAGGGTGCAACAGAGGGAGCAGTACAGTAAATATGATACAGGGTGCAACAGAGGGAGTACAGTAACGATGATACAGGGTGCAACAGAGAGAGTACAGTAACGATGATACAGGGTGCAACAGAGAGAGTACAGTACGATGATACAGGGTGCAACAGAGAGAGTACAGTACGATGATACAGGGTGCAACAGAGAGAGTACAGTACGATGATACAGGGTGCAACAGAGGGAGCAGTACAGTAACGATGATACAGGGTGCAACAGAGGGAGCAGTACAGTAACGATGATACAGGGTGCAACAGAGGGAGTACAGTAAAGATGGTACAGGGTGCAACAGAGGGAGTACAGTAACGATGATACAGGGTGCAACAGAGAGAGTACAGTAACGATGGTACAGGGTGCAACAGAGGGAGTACAGTAAAGATGGTACAGGGTGCAACAGAGAGAGTACAGTAACGATGGTACAGGGTGCAACAGAGGGAGTACAGTACGATGATACAGGGTGCAACAGAGGGAGCAGTACAGTAACGATGATACAGGGTGCAACAGAGGGAGTACAGTACGATGATACAGGGTGCAACAGAGGGAGTACAGTAACGATGATACAGGGTGCAACAGAGAGAGTACAGTAACGATGATACAGGGTGCAACAGAGAGAGTACAGTACGATGATACAGGGTGCAACAGAGGGAGCAGTACAGTAACGATGATACAGGGTGCAACAGAGGGAGTACAGTAACGATGATACAGGGTGCAACAGAGGGAGTACAGTAACGATGGTACAGGGTGCAACAGAGGGAGTACAGTAACGATGATACAGGGTGCAACAGAGGGAGCAGTACAGTAACGATGATACAGGGTGCAACAGAGGGAGTACAGTAACGATGATACAGGGTGCAACAGAGGGAGTACAGTAACGATGGTACAGGGTGCAACAGAGGGAGTACAGTAACGATGATACAGGGTGCAACAGAGGGAGTACAGTACGATGATACAGGGTGCAACAGAGGCAGTACAGTAACGATGATACAGGGTGCAACAGAGGGAGTACAGTAACAATGATACAGGGTGCAACAGAGGGAGTACAGTAACGATGATACAGGGTGCAACAGAGGGAGTACAGTAACGATGATACAGGGTGCAACAGAGGGAGCAGTACAGTAACGATGATACAGGGTGCAACAGAGGGAGTACAGTAACGATGATACAGGGTGCAACAGAGGGAGTACAGTAACGATGATACAGGGTGCAACAGAGGGAGTACAGTACGATGATACAGGGTGCAACAGAGGGAGTACAGTAACGATGATACAGGGTGCAACAGAGGGAGCAGTACAGTAACGATGATACAGGGTGCAACAGAGGGAGCAGTACAGTAACGATGATACAGGGTGCAACAGAGGGAGTACAGTAACGATGATACAGGGTGCAACAGAGGCAGTACAGTAACGATGATACAGGGTGCAACAGAGGGAGCAGTACAGTAACGATGATACAGGGTGCAACAGAGGGAGCAGTACAGTAACGATGATACAGGGTGCAACAGAGGGAGTACAGTAACGATGATACAGGGTGCAACAGAGGGAGTACAGTAACGATGATACAGGGTGCAACAGAGGCAGTACAGTAACGATGATACAGGGTGCAACAGAGGGAGCAGTACAGTAAAGATGGTACAGGGTGCAACAGAGGGAGCAGTACAGTAACGATGATACAGGGTGCAACAGAGGGAGTACAGTAACGATGATACAGGGTGCAACAGAGGCAGTACAGTAACGATGATACAGGGTGCAACAGAGGGAGCAGTACAGTAACGATGATACAGGGTGCAACAGAGGGAGTACAGTAACGATGATACAGGGTGCAACAGAGGCAGTACAGTAACGATGATACAGGGTGCAACAGAGGGAGTACAGTAAAGATGGTACAGGGTGCAACAGAGGGAGTACAGTAAAGATGGTACAGGGTGCAACAGAGGGAGTACAGTAACGATGATACAGGGTGCAACAGAGGGAGTACAGTACGATGATACAGGGTGCAAAAGAGGGAGTACAGTAAAGCCAGAGAGGACATGCACAGAAATGTACCAGTACAGATGCGCCATGTTGTACAGTAGTAGGTGAAAAGTCTGTGCTCAGAAAATCAGGAGTAGAGGTGGTGCTTAACTCATTGGGCGCCATTGACGAGAAAAGTGGGGTTAACTCGCCATCGCCGCTATTGCACTCCATTTGAAATTATGTGGTTTGCTTTCTGGGCCGAGCTGAGCCGTGCGGGCAGGGTTTAAATACTCCGGCAGGACGAGCGTTTACAACGATGCATCAACTATCCCCCTCCCCCTCGTTCAAATGCAATGCCGGACAACGTGGGACGGACCTTGTGTGTGTACCGTTGGTGGCTGTGGGGGAGCGCCCCGCTACAAGCCCCATTTCATGCGTGCATGCAGGGCACGAAATTTACTTTTTGACTCACCAGCCAGTGGCGGGCAGATGGGAAGAATCTACCCGCCAAGCATATTTCTTACCTGCCACATTTTTTGATTACATTTAAAAAAAAAAAAATTTATATAATTTTTTTTTTTATAAAATATATATATTATATAATCATACTTGTAGTTGTATTATCTGCGAGACATCGCCACCACGCAACAAGTCAAAATGCTCGCTATCTGCAAACAGCTCCACTGTCTGTGTGTATACTCGAGTAGCCTCCAGCTCCAGTAAGGATTCTCCGGCGCTGCAGCTGGACCTATACTCTACATTCAGCAGCATGCAAGGATTCTATGTACTTAATTCTCTCTCTATCTCTCTCTCTCACTCTCTCTCTCACACACACACACACAATTATTTAGTTACAAAAACCTAATTTCCTGCATTCTGGTGCAGGAATTTTTGAATTTTTACCCTTTAAATGCCAGTGTTTGTGATGGGCATCACAAATTATTGTAAAAAATTAAATAAAACACATATTCAATAAATTTTTGAATGTTTACCCTTTAAATGCCAGTTTGTGTGATGGCATCACAAATTATTGTTAAAAAAAACACAAAAAGTAAAATATTTACAATATATCAAATGCAAAGTACATTTTTCTGGGGGGGATTATTACAGGCTAGGCAGGTGTCAATGATTAGCAGCAACACATATTTTGATGGATTTTTTGTAATGTCAGATTTAACACCAACTCTTTTCAGAAAAGTGGGAGTATTTCATTTTTTATCTGACATTACAAAAATAAATGGTTATGATCAGAGCTGAAGTTGAATTAAAGATTTATGACTGTTTAGACTGCATTACTCTCTGTCACAGTGATCTCCTGGTTGTTCCCCACTTAGATTATCTAACTATCGCGCTGGCCTGGCCTGCTTCTAAGTTCAGTGACCTGACTAGCTTTTTTGGAAATGTTTTCAAGTACCACCAGCAGTACCACCAAGTACCACTAGTGGTACGCGTACCACAGTTTGAGAACCACTGGCGTAGTTGATGATGTCACACACAGACTAAGATGTCAACAGAACACACAGAGCCTGGTGGATGCATGAAGCGATATAAATAAACCAATAGCCAATAAATGTGAAGTTATCTTTGAACCCCTGTTGTCAAGCCTCGTTAATATAACCCCTTTCCTCACTAATGAAACTGGTTTTGTGGACTTGCCGACGGTGCTTTGAGCGTTTCCAGGATTAGCAGCTAACGCTAATTAGCTTAGCTTAGTTAGCTCCCTACAGTGCAAGCAGGCGCCATGGGCAGTCAGGACAGAAGAGTAGTGGATGTGACATCGGTAAACAAGCCACAAATTAGGCCTGTCGTAAGACCAAAACACACTGCAGTTTTAATTATTTTACATGACTATTTTGTGACCCGCCAAATGGCGGACAGACCTCTTAGTGGCACTCGCCAAACCTAAAATCTGGTCGCCAATGGCGGGTGGCGGGCTCTAGTTTCGGGCCCTGCGTGCATGAGGAAGGATAATAACGATAATTTAGCGTTGATTTCAGGAAGATTCGATAATCAGGCGAAAAATGACAACGTGATAACTGGATTCCACTAAAGGGCTATTTTTGCGTCTTTTCCTGGGATTACTAAGAATCACCCAAACTATACTAATTGAAAACGGTATAAAACGGAAATGTACGGATGAAAAAACAATCTGTTTTTTGAGTGCTGGCCTTCTACCCAGAAGGTAAACAACGACCCCTAGCGCTGAATGAGTTGGAACACGCCAACATTTTGGGAAATTAGCTTACAGTCTTCTCCAGAGAGAGACAAGAAGATAGATACCAGTTTCCTCTCTGTGCGTTCAGTAGAAAGCTATCTGGTTAGCCTAGCACAGCACAATGCATGGAAGCGGACAGTGATGGGTAGCCTTCGGGAGAGGTGTTAGTTGGACAATGCCTAGGCTACCAGTCACTGTTCGCTTCCATTCATTCTGCTAAGCTAGGCTAACATACAGCCAGAACCAAAATGTTGGCGTGTTACTTTAAATGTGTAGGACTGACTGGGTATTGAAAATGTGATGCTTTTACAGTATCAATCGAATTGCTTCAATATGATCAAGTATCGAAAAAAGCTGTGGTGTCTAAATTTGGTATCAAATGACACTGTTGTTCGATAGTAGCTAATCTCATCATCTTACATTTCTTCTGTTCAACCTCAATCCAAAATGTAACAAAGCCTCCGATTGGCTCACACAGCACACGAAACACACAACTCAGCAGTAAGGTATCGGGGAAAAAGTATAATTTTGGTATAGTTATCAAATCTCAGGTATCGATATTGGCACCGGTATCAACATTTTTAAACGATACCCAGCCCTAAATGTGTGTAGAATCCATGATGTCTTCAATTTAAAAAAAATCGTTTATTCAGTGACGAATATTGGTTGGTTTTCGGCCACCCTACCGTCTAAATACCAGTATTGACCATTGAAAAACCCATATCGGTCAACTATTATTAGACCATATGGTTCTTGGTCCGAGGTGCTCATCCTGGTCATAATGTGTCAGTAAGTGATGATCTGGAGGAGTCTGTGTTGGGTTTTTTTTTTTTTTTTTTTTTTTTTTTTTAATAAACTTAAATTTTTTTATTAAACATTTATAGACAAACAACATGACATATACAATAACCTCAACAACACTATTAAACAGACATAAATAATAAAGAAAAAATGTAATACCCAAAAGAATACTTAAAAATACTGACTTAAGCAAATAAAAAACATAAAACAGTTGTCATACCTTAAACCAAAATAAAATTAGAAAACATTAAGTGTGTGACATGGGTTCAGAGACCCTCTTTGAACCCCTTTCCTCCTTTACCCTTCGCCCTCTTGTGGTGTATTTGGTTCTTCCTCTGTGATGTCGTTTTCGTTCCCCTTGTAATCCTCCCACTTACCCCATCTTTCTCCAAATTTCTCTTCCTGTAACCTCAGCATGTGTGTTATCCTCTCCATATCCTGTATCTCTTCCACTATTCCTACCCATTGTGCTATTGTCGGTGGGTCTTCCTTGTACCACAGTCTCGTTATTGCTTTTCTGGCCGCTATCAACATTATCTTTATTAAATATTTGTCCCCCCCCTGTATTCCCTCGTGTGTCAGGTCTCCTAAGTAAAGCACCAGTCCTGTGTGTGGTAACCCGTATCCTAATATTCTGATCATTGCCTCCCCTATCTCCTCCCAATACCCCTTCAGCTTCTGACATCCCCAGAATATGAGCGTGTGATTTGCCCCCTCCTTCCCACACATCCTCCAGCATGCTCTTTGTGTTGGTGCATATTTTCCCTTCAGCTCTGGGGTTATAAAGAATCTGATTATGTTTTTCCATCCAAACTCTTTCCATATCCTCGATCCTGTTGTTGAATGTTGCACCTCGCATATGTTCCCCCATTCCTTCCCTGTTATTTCTATCTCTAGCTCTCTCTCCCATTTCTCCCTTATGTAATCGGTCGTGTGTCCCTTGCTGTTCATTATAGCCCGGTATATTGCTGATATTACTCTTCCTTGCCCCCCTTCGTATGCCCATACTATCATCTTTATTATTCCATTCTGTTCTTCGTCTTTGGCCCCCCTTATTTCTTTGTTGTAGTAGTCTCTAACCTGTAGATATCTGAAGTGGTCCCTGTTTTCTAGTCCAAAATTCTCCTTTAATTTTTGTATTGTCTGCATTTCCCCCTTCTCTATCATTTTGCATATCGATGTTGCCCCCCCCCTCTCCCACCTTCTGAATCCATGGTCTAACCTCCCTGGTTTGAATCTCTTGTCATGTGCTACCCATCTCAGAACCCCTGACTGCTTCTCCAATTTGTGTGTTTTTACTACTCTGTTCCATATGGTCAAGGTGCATTTGGTGATTGGATCTAATAGTCCCTCTTTTTCTTTAAATAGTTCCCTATCTCCCACCAGAGCTTGTACCTTGTATCCCTCCCCTTCTTTTTCAATGTCTTTCCATCTTGCCTCATATCTGTCGTTACACCAGCATGTCACTGCTCTCAGTTGTGCTGCATAGTAATAATCTTGTAGGCTGGGTACTGCCATCCCTCCCTCTTCCTTTGGTAGTTGTAGTAGTGTTGTCAAAAATATCGAAGTATCGATACATATCGATACTGAATATTTAAAACGGCTTCAATACTCATTTCCCTAAGTACCGATACTTTCTGCAGTATCGGTACCAGCTGGCTTGCTCCCGCAAGTTGTTGACAGACAGACGCGCTGCCAGAGCCATGCCCTTCCGCCTCCTCCTCCTCCTCGCTCAGAGCAACAGACACAAGCTGCTGCAGCCTCCTCGTTGGAAACGGGGTAGTTGTGTCGAGTTCATGCGTGTACTGGTGTAGTGGGCTCGGCTTGACGTTACTCCGTTTCCATGAAGTAATAGGTGGCCAGCTAGCTAGCATTAAGCTAACGGAGGAACGACAGCTAACGTTAGCTAATAATAGCGTTGTTTACAAACTGAAGACAGGGCTGCGCTGCCCGGCTGTGAGGGGGAGGAGGAAGAGAGAGAGAGAGAGATTTCTCCGGAGCTATGCTATGCTATGTAACGTTAATAAATGCTCCGAGCATAGCTCCGGAGAAATCTCTCTCTCTCTCTTCCTCCTCCCCCTCACAGCCGGGCAGGCAGCCCTGTCTTCAGTTTGTAAACAACGCTATTATTAGCTAACGTTAGCTGTCGTTCCTCCGTTAGCTTAATGCTAGCTAGCTGGCCACCTATTACTTCATGGAAACGGAGTAACGTCAAGCCGAGCCCACTACACGCATGAACTCGACACAACTACCCCGTTGCAAACGTTCGGTCGAGCGGAGCCCATCCTACACCAGTACACGCATAACGTTAATAAATGCTCCGAGCATAGCTCCGGATCGAGATATCTCTCTCTCCCCCTCTCTCTCTCTCCCCCTCTCTCTCTCTCCCCCTCTCTCTCTCTCCCCCCCTCTCTCTCTCCCCCTCTCTCTCTCCCTCTCTCTCTCTCTCTCTCGTCATAACTAGGAAGGTGCGCTCAGTAGACCTAAAATCTCCAGCAGCCACTCTCTCTTTCTCTCTCTCTCTGATCTAAAGATAAACAAAGGGTTTTAAAAGTGTATTTATCTTCTCGTATAGTACCAGAGAGAAGCTGAGGAGAATCAACCAGCAACAAAAGCTAAATTTGTTTAAAAAAATAAAATAATAATTATAATAAAAAAAATTATTATAATTTTTTTTTTTTGGTATTGAAAGTATCGAAAGTATCGATACTTTTCAAGGTATCGTATCGAAGTCGAAATTCCAGTATCGTGACAACACTAAGTTGTAGTGTTTTATATCTGACCCGTGGTCTTCTCCCCACCCATATGAACCTCGATATCAGTCTGTCCCACTCCCTGAATTGATTCTGTGGTATTTGTATCGGTAGTGACTGGAATAGGTACAGTAACCTTGATAGTATGTTCATTTTAATGACCTCTATTCTTGAATTGAAGTCCAAGGGCATTACTGTCCATCTCTCTAAGTCTCTCTTGATGTTCTGATTTATCTGTGTGTAGTTCGCCTCAAACAGTTTCTCCACCCCTCTCGTGATGTTCACCCCTAAGTATTTAATCTTGTCCATGTCCCATCATATACCCCGTACTGTTCCCTAATTTCCGTCGTTGGGGTATAGTTCCATGCTAAGGTCTGTGTCTTTGTCACGTTTAGTTTGTATCCTGAGTAGTGGCCGTATTCCTTCAGTAGATCCATCAGTGCCGGGAAGCTCTTGTCTGGTTGCCTCATGTATACTATCACGTCGTCCGCAAATAGGCCTAGTTTATATTCCGTTCCCTTTATCCTTACTCCCTTAATGTCCTCGGTCTGTCTGATCAGTTGTGCCAGTGGTTCTATGAAAACGGCGAAGAGCGTCGGTGAGAGACAACATCCCTGTCTGGTAGCCCTCTCTAATCTGATTCTATCCGTCAAGCTGCCATTCACCTTAACCCTCGCTGTCGGTTCTTGATATAGCGCCTTGATCATCTTCATCGCCCTCCCGTTCAGTCCGAACCTCATCAATGTTTTATATAAAAATGTCCAGCTCACACTGTCGAATGCTTTTTCTGCATCTAGGCTAATCAGTACCGCGCTACCACCTTGTTTTTGTATCTCCTCTACTATGTGTAATGTCTTTCTCACGTTGTCCTGTGTCTGTCTCCCTTTAATAAATCCAGTTTGATCTTCATCTATAATGTCTGGCATAAACGTCTCAAATCTCTTTGATATTATCGATGTATACATCTTGTAATCCACGTTGAGTATGGACACGGGTCTGAAACTACTACATAATTCTCTATCCTTCCCTTCCTTCGGTATCGTGGTGATTATGGCTTCCTTCCACGAGGGGGGCATTTTTCCCTCTTCCATCGTGTGTCTGAACGCCGCCCCTAACATGGGTGCTAATTCCGTTCTAAATGTCTTGTAGAATTCCGATGGGAATCCGTCGCTCCCCGGAGACTTGTTGTTTTTAGCTCTACTAATTGCCTCTTCCAGTTCTCGTTCCGTAATTATTTTATTTAATTCTTCATTCTGTTCTTTCCCTATCGATGGTAACTCTAGCTTCTACAGATATGCTTCTATTTCCTCTTCTCCCGCTGCTTTTGGCTGTGTGTATAGTTTCTCATAGTATTCTCTAAATGTCCTCTCTATTTCAGCTGGGTCTCTCAATATTTCATTAGTCTTTATATCCCTTATTGTGTGTATCGTGTTCAACTTCTGTTGCGTCCTAATTCTCCTAGCCAACAGTCTAGTCTGGTCGCTTTTGGTCCCCCTTCATAGTATGTTTGTTTCATGAACCTCGCTTTCTTTTCTATTTCCGTCAATAATTCCCTATTTATCCTGGCCTTTACTTCTTTGATTTCTCCGAGCGTTTCCTGTTCTTTTGATATCTGGTGTCTCCCTTCTAGCTTCTTCAGCTTCCCTATCAGATTGTGATATGTCTCCGTTCTGGCCTTCTTCAGCATTGCTGTCTTCTCCATCAATTTCCCCCTTATCACCACCTTCAGTGTGTCCCATAGAATGTTCGGATCTACCGCCCGTTGTCATTTTCTTCCTTATACCTGGCTATCTCCTCCTTGATCTGACTCACCACCCCCTTGTTATTTAATATTCCTACATTTAGTCTCCAGATCGTGTTTCTCCGTCTCCCTTCTAGATCTACTGTCAGATATATGGCACTGTGATCCGATATGTCCGCTACTCCTATTCTGCTCTCCCATACCCTGTAACTGTCCACCGTCGTCATCAAAAAGTAGTCTATTCTCGCATATGTCACGTGCAGATGCGAGTAATGTGTGTATTCCCCGTCCATGGCGTGCATCTCCCTCCAAACATCTGTAATTCCCATTTCCGTCATCTGAATATTCATATATCTACTGATTGGTGCCCGTCCTTTTCTAGTACTCGTGGTGTCTAGGTCGTGATTCAGTACTACATTAAAATCTCCTGCGCATATCAATATCCCTTCTAGTTCCATCACTATCATATCAAAAATGGTCTCATATAAATCCCTCTCACTCTCTGGGGGTGCATAAACATTCACTAACGTAATCATTTGACCCTCCATTTTTCCCTTCACCAGAACAAACCTTCCCTCCTTGTCTCTTACTTCCTTGATCAATTCAAATTTGACTGTTTTTGATTAACGTGATTACTCCTCTCCTCAGGTTCCGTTTAAAGGAACTATAGTATGCATTTTCATATCCAAACCTCTTCAGTTTCTCATGATCCTGTGCTACCAAATGTGTCTCCTGCAGAAAAATCACTTCCATCTCACTTTTTTTACATTTCAACATCACTTTGCCCCTCTTTATCACATTATTCATTCCATTAACGTTTAACGACATCATTTTTATACCTTTAACCATTGTCATCTTTCTTCTTCTTTCGTCTGTCAGTCCCCCCCCATGTCACATTCATTCCCCCCTCCGGTTGTAGCCTCCGCTCTCTTCACCGAATACATATAATGATTAACATAAATAAAAAACAAACTTTACATAAAGTGCTCCCAAGGCGTTCGGGGGGTCCCTGTGTCCCCCCCTGTCCCCTGCTGGTGGGTGAGGAGTAATTGCTCTCCTAGTGAGAGGCCTCCTCCTGACGGCTTGGGGGTTTGAAACCTTTACCCCCAACCGCTCGTCATATTTGTCCAGCTTTCTTACTGTTTTTATTGCTGTCGTGCTCCTGGTCAAAAGCGCTCTGTCCTTCATTCTGATCAAAGACCCCCATTTCCTAGGTCCCTCTCAATGTGGCTCATATGTTCCAATGTCCCTCTTTCCTCCCAAACCCGTGTGTGGTGTCTTCTGTGTACCCCTTTTTATTTTATTTTCCTCCTCTCTATTTTCTATGTGATGTCCATTTATCCCCTTAATCCCTTCCAACTGTGTTACTCTCAGCGTGTGTCTATGTACTTGTTTCAATATGTTCTGTGCTCCGTCTATCATACCTAATTATATTTCCATTTATTTCCTCCGTCAGCCTGTGTATTATGTGTCCATGTATACGTTATGTTCGTTCCTATATCCTGCCTCTACCTGGGAATGTGTGTTTATGTATATGTTATTTCAGTTTCTATATTTTGTCTCTATTTGGATAGTTTTTCAATCTCTTGTGCGTGTACTCATCCGTTCGTCCCCCCCCCGCCTCCTCTCCTCTCCTTCTCCGTCTCTGGCCTCCTCGTCCGTCAAAACCTTCGGTCTGTCACTTCTCACCTCGGCCTTCTCCTCTCTCCTCCCTCCTCTCCTGGGCCTCGATCTCCCACTCTGGTCCATCTGCGTGCCCCCTCCAATCTCTGCTGCAGGCTCCGCGTCTGGCCCTCCTGTCCCCTTCCCTCTCCGTCCTCCGCCATCTGCATCTCTCGTCGCCTCATCTCCTCCGCCGCCTCCCGCGCCGTCGCGTATGTCACCGTCCCTTCCTTCCAGGAATCCTTAGCGAGGTCATGGGTGATTGGAATTTCATTCAGTTTTCTTTCAGAATTCTCTTCAGTCCCGCGTAGGACCTGCGTGTTATTGCCACCGCTGTCGAGTAATCTTGATCAAACGACAGTCTTTTCCCCTCGATTTCTATCTTCTTGGTCCACGCGGTTCCGAGTATCAATTCCTTAATCTCAAATCTCAGAAAGTTAATAATCACCGCCCTCGGAGGTCTGTCCGGTTTCGGTCTCGGAGCCAACGCCCTGTGGGCCCTCTGTATCTCCATTTTTTCCAGTCCCGTCTCCTTCAGTTGTTCCTTGATAAGCTCTTCCACATATTGGATCACCGATTCCCCTTCGACTCCTTCTTTCAATCCCCATATTCTGATGTTATTTCTCCGTGACCTCCCCTCCATGTCCGATATCTTTGTCTCCATCTGTTCTTGTTTTTTTTAATCGCACACGTTAACACCTCGTGTATCTCTGTGTTCCATTCCTCCATTTGCGCCGTTCTAGTCTGTACCTGTTACGTTTCTGTCCTGTTCCGCCATCTTCTCATCCACCCTTTTGAGTTCTGTATTCATTTCACTTCTGAAGTCCTCCTGTTCCTTCCTCAATTCCTCCCGTAACTTCCCAATATCATTTCTTATCGTGTCCGAGTTCAGTTTCATGGTCGCCTGCATCGTGTCCGAGTTCAATTTTATGGTCGCCAATATCCCGGCCTGCATGAGCACGGCCCATCCTGGCATTTCCTTGTCAGTCTCAGCCGAGACTCCCCCTTCCTCCGCCTGCTCCTTCTCGGTCTCGCCTCGGGGGTTCTGCTCCATCGAACTCTCCTCTTCCTGTGAGTTCTCCATTTCTCTTTCCTTCATATTTGTTTTCTCCTCCTTCCTTCTCGTTTGCATCTTGATTTTTGATCACTTTTCGGGTCCTTATTTCTCAGTTTTTCGCTCTTTTGACCAGGAGCCTCACCGCATGCGTGCTACTCTTCCGCTCTCATACCGGAAGCCGTTGGGGTTGTTTTTCAATGTGTTGTCAGCTCTGGGGTGCAGCTAGCTAGCTTTTCACGCAAACTTCTATGTATCCATCATACATAGGGATGGGAATCGAGAACCTAATTGTCAGATTCCTGAAATCGCATGCCTCTGTGACTATCTATTCCTTTTATCGATGCCATGTTTTTCCAACAGTTGTGCATTTTAAAACAATAACGTTCATTGTGCTAAGCTAGGCAGCTAACATGCAACCAGATAGCTTTCTACTGAACGCACACAGAGGAAACTGAAGTATGTTCTTGCCTTTAAAGCGAAAATGTGCCGTTTTCATTATTAATTAATCAAGTTCTGGAGCGAGTACAGAGCAAACAGACCACTGGTGTGTCAACATGTTACTCGCCTTCACCGTTCAAGCCTCAAACGGTCTGGCGTGCATGTTATGTGCATGTATTCCAACCCTACTTCCCATTTCACCACATGGAATGCACCGGATTGGATAAAAGCGCTGCTAGTTGGTCGTTCCCTGGTTCTCTGCTCCAGTTTTCCAAAAAGGAAATGGCATAAACTCTCTTTTGTCTACATTAAGTTGAACCTAAAATATCTTTTGACAACATTTTAATTGTAAAACAAGCAATTGCTTGGATCTAGAGTCGTATTTGATCTGCAACGTCTAATTTGACAGTTGAACTTAGTTTGATCCCTCTGTAATCCTATGTAAGCACTCAGTAGTGCGAGATCTAGTGGCTTTAAAAAAAATGCACATTGTCACTTTAAGCCCATGGAATATTCCGTAGTCCATTGAGCCACAGAACAGCCTAGCAGTCAAAACGGTCACTGGTATTATGGATGCATCTGTACCACAATTTCACTCCTGATGCAGACTGCCGATGCAGACTACAGATACCTAGTCTGCATAGTTCTAGCCTGGAGTCGGTCCAATATCCGACAGCAGTATCGGCGAATCACCAATTGGTTTGTATTCAGTCCAAGACTAGTTTATTTATTTTTTATTTATTTATTTTTTATCCACTTTTTCTCCCATTTTCTATTTTTCTCCCATCCCAATTTTTTCCTATCATCCAATTCAACCCTCCCCTGTCTTTTGAACGCTGTTTCATGCCTCCCACAAGCCGGCTGCAATGTGGACTAAGTCATACATAGCACGAGTCCCCTCCGATACTCGAGGTAACAGCAGTCGCATCTTTCCACATGCGCGGCTCGATCTTTCAGTGTCAGGGGTCTGGGCTTTGGAGGGGCCCCGCCCCCGTCGCTTCCTGATTCTACTGCGCAGGCGCACCAACCGACCTGTAGGAGTCGCTGTCCACAACGCCCGATCCCCACCCATCAGTTTCCCTCCCCCTAATACTGCCAATGTGTATTAGTGCGGACAACCAGATAAACTGAAAGCAATGTGGAGCGCTGGGCTCGAACAGGGAGGCGTACCTGTTCGAGCCCAGTCCCCAGTATTCGTGGTGAGCGCCTTGCCCACTGCACCACGTAGCCGCCCTAGTCCAAAACTACTGTTGATGTTGCATGAAAACATTGAAACTCCCAATTTTCTCTGATTTCACTTTTTAAACTGAATCGGTTTTACATGGTTCTTTCTTGGAATTGTGCACTAAGACCAGTGATGGGCAAGCTACTTGGAAAATGTAGCAAGCTACACTACAAGTTACTCTCGATTAAATATAGCTCAACTACAATGGAAGCTATCCCCAGATAAATGTAGCAAGCTACACTACAAGAACATGGCAAAAATAGCTAGCTACATCGGCACTACTTTTTTTTTTTTTATTTACTTCATGATCAAACAAATAGACAAGCAAAATAAATGCTCAGTTTGATTGTTTATTATAAAACTGAAACAAGCCCTCGGTCTGGCTTTTTGTGTCATCCTTTTAACATGAACTTGTATTATGTACAAAATCCAGGAAGGCAAGTTTAGCTGGGTGCAGCCTCTACAAAAGAAAAGAAAGAGACCATTTGGTTTGATCAGTTTTATAGTATAGTTTGTTGATTACTTTTGATGCAGTAATGGTCTTTTTCTTTTCTATTCTATTCTATCTTTATGTATTATTTATCCCTAAACTCTGCATCTTCTGGCTGCCTGATACCCTCTCCTAGCTGAAACCTGCCCACTTTATCAACCAAAAACACACTTCTTCAATATCTGAATTTTAACTAATAATAACCATCTTACTGCATTTTACTATTATGCTACCATGTCTATACTACCACCAACTATGCTAATATGTCTATACTACTACAGTACAGTATGTACTCAAGAGTATAACACTCAAGCTCGACACTGCTAGACAAACAATACTACTTATCCTTGGCTGCTAGATATGTACCACTCCTGCTGACTTGTTGTACACAATTTGTAAGTTGCTTTGAATGAAAGCGTCAGCTAAATGACCAAATGTATTTAAATATGTAACTCACAAAACATTCCATGGCCCCAAAATCCTGACCCACAGGTTGAGAACCACTGCTCTAGGTGATATTTTCCCTCTTAGTGTATGTACTATTTATGGTAGTTTGTTTTTTCTTTTCTCCACCCCCATAATATTGTTCATTTTCTGCCTACAGTGAAACATGTTAGTTAAATCTGTTGACAAAAAGTGCACTGACTTGTGTGCTGTTTGGGAACAGTTGACAATGTTTATGTAAAGCTTTTCATCAGCTTACCTGAATATATGTGTTCTCAAGTTAGTGCTGGACGTGTGGGATGTTGAGAGAAGCTTCGTTTTTGGCTGACACAATAAACACATATGTTTTAGGGTTTTTTTCAGTCAAACTCATACATTTTTCCAGATAGGGTCATGGAGAGGCATTGTTGTTATTGACATCATCTTCATCAATGCCATCAGCCCTGGAAACATCGAATCCTTCTGCTATTTCGCGCGGACTGGTTCATTCATTCATTCATTCATTCATGGTCTGTGTTTAGATTTTTTTTACTTCCTGGTTTGCCGAGCTGGAGTGGCATGTCCCGCCCTATCCTGCCTCCGATTGGCCTACCCGTAATGTTTTGGCCTAATCGTGAGTCGTCATACTCATATCTAAACCAACCAACCAATCATAGTGGGTTTTCTCCAATAGCATCCAGCTGCAGGACAGAATAACACGACACTCTCAGGACCGAAGACACATTTTTTTTTTGTCTGTTTCTCCGGATATGTAGCGTGTAGCGTTTTGCTGACGCTACGTCACTACTTGATTCGAAAACTAGCTGCGCTACAGAGATAGCTACTTGATTCAAAAGTAGCGACGCTACCATCACGCTACTGAAAAATGTAGTTAAGCTATGTAGCGTCGCTACTTGTAGCTAGCTACTGCCCATCACTGACAAAGACTAAGATTTTTCAGAGTAGACTCAACCACGTACAGTTAGGTGGAATAAGCCCAGTTCTCATTGACCATATTCACACGGCGGAGTGGAAAGGAATCCATGACATAATATCAAAATGGTCGCCTCGCGCATATGGTCAATTGTCGGCCCAATACTCTTCCAACCCTCAGCTGCACTATGCAAGTTTTCTTAAAAACAGACAAACATACAAAACCAAAACACCAAAGGCAAAAGACAAAACAAAAACATACCTTTCGCTTGCGGTTCTTTGAAGATTCCACCTTCATCTTCTTCACCCCCTGGCTTTGACTTGGAGTATGAACAGGAGCAGGCGAGTAGGGGGACTCCGGTTCAGAGCTCTCCTCCTCAGACTGGGCATCTACTACCAGCCCAGCACCGAGGCTCTGCACAAGCACCTTGGACTGCTGCTGCTCTTCTTCCTCTTCCTCCTCTTCCTCCTCCTCCTCCTCCTCTTCCTCCTCTTCTTCCTCCTCCTCTTCTTCCTCCTGCTCCTCCTCCTTCTCCTCCTCCACCGCCCTCTCCTTCTCCTCCTGCTGTTGCTCTGGGCTGGGTGCTTTGGTCTGGTTCTCTACTTCGGTGGGAAAGATCTTGGGCTCTTGCAGTGGTTCAGCGCTCTCATACGATGGTGCCTTGGGTTGGTTCTGTTCGGGGTACTGATGATACAAAATACTGGTCAGCACACCATGGCATTGGTACAAACTACACCAAGTGAAACCATTCTCTACAAATGCTGCTTATTTCTTATTGTGGCCACTACAGACTGGGAGGCCCAATCCTATTTTGGAAATCTATTTGGCTGGCACAATCATGAAAGTGGCGAGGGCATTTTGGGATGTGGCTGGTGGACAACAAAAGGTGGTTCCCTGTATCAGCAGCACCCCTGTCAATCATTTCACCAGGATTCCTTCAAACACATTTAGCTATTTAAGCCTGACGGGCCCGGTACTGGGCCAAGATTAATTTCACGCCATAAATAGATCAATACAGTTCAAATTATTTCTTCTTCTTCAAATGTAGCCAAGAGTAAAGACCCTAACCCCATCAAAACAGCAGTCAAAGTGTATATTTTCAGCACTACGTTTGTTTACCAATGATTTTAAGTGTTATTAGCTAAATATGAGTTTATAGAATTCTCCGTGCATTGCATCGGAAACCGGATGATATAGACACAAGGACATTATTAGGGATGCACCGATATGAAAATTTGCCACCGATACCGATACCGATTGTTCAACTAACACAATCGGCCGATACCGATATTTGTGGCAATTTTTTTTTTATACATTTTTTTTTGTACTATTTAATTTTTTTATGAAACTACTGTATATTTGTGTTACAAATTGTGCTCACCGATATGAACATAGGCCTCTTTACTTCCTTAAAAAAAGGAAACATCAAGAAATAGCACCATCTCTCTCCCAGTATGGTTAGCCGGGCTGCAGCTAGTTACTAGTTCTCCCAGTATGGTCTTCCGGGCTGCAGCTGGATACTATTGTCTCAACCAGAGCTCTCAACCAATGAAATTTTGATTGACAGTCGATTCTGCCAATTACGTCACACACCGCTTGCACCCGCCTCTGCTGTTACCACCAATCGGCAAGCGCGTATAAATTTTTTACTTCCGCTTTTGTCCGCCATTGATTTTGACGAGAGCTGAGCTCTACAACAACAACAACGCTAGATCCCCGCGGCGGCGCGGCCGACATTTAGCTTTTAGCTCCGCAGGATGACTAAACGAGGCATAATGATTTTACTGCAACGAATGTTATAATAAAACAAAGCCTTTCTATACATGTCTGATTGAAAACTTTATTAACACTTTGAGCGCCATGCCGTGTTTTCCTTTTTACCCCCTTGAATGCCACGGTGCACTCCCAATGTTAACGTTAATATCGCCTAATCTATGTTTTAAATTATGGCTATGTGTCTAATCTGCCCGTCGCTTATCAAAGAATCATTTTCCAGTCAGTGTTGTCAAGGCAGATTGGTTTTTTTATCGCTTCATTTCCGTTTGAGAGCATTTTGAAAAGCACCCGTTTTCAGGTGAAAAACAGCCCATTCTGTGATAATCGCCTTTTACTGGAATATTCCAGAACGTTGATATTTGTCGGCCTATTTATGAATAGTTTTCAAATAAACGCTAGATGATCAATAGTATACGTGCACGCACGCACGTTCGAGCCGCGCGCTGATAATAGCTGCTTTCATTTCCTCATGGATTTTACAGTGAAACAGCTAGAGCACATATCACAAAAAAGCTTATATCTCCTCGAAAACAAGTCTGATTATCCTAACACTGATACCATAGATTCCTTACCTGACATCAGATGGTATCCAAATGGTATATTCCAATTCCTGATCACCATTCGAAAAAATCAATAAGTATATTGATCCAACGTGTGTACAGTATAACCCATGCTTGCCACGGCTCAGAGGATCCAGAATGAACTCTGGTAACTCCGCTGCATCAGTGGACTGGAAAATGTGGACTGGAATATATTTTTTTCCCCATCCATTTTCATTGAGTCCATTCCAAAAGGGTGATTTACCATCTGGGAGACGATAGGGGGCGCTTTTTTCACATCTGATCGCCGTAGGCTCGCGTGATGCAATATGATTTCAGATCGCTAAAAAAAAATAAAAAAAAAAATAAGAGAAAAGCCGTGACGTGGCTTTCAACGTAACTATCGTAAACACGAGATTAGCCGTGAGTGGCGCTCAAAGTGTTAACAGATTGCAGAATGGGTCAAACTCAGGGCTCTATGAGCAACGGAAGGAACTGAGCTAGTATGAACGAGTAATGCTTGCTACGTTTGGGTAAATAATATGCTGATGTTATTGAACGTGTAACACTAACTATATAACGTTAATGCCACAAAACGAATGCATTTGTTAATCATAAGTAGTAACTTTGATGCAGTAGCTTGTGTGTGTGTGGGCCGGGGGCGGCGTTGTGCAGGTCGCGACGCGACTGAACTTTTTTTTGCCTTTTGACGCGACACAAATTGATGGATATTTATCGGCTACTGCCATCGGTACATCTGAGCTTATCGGTCGATAGGCCGATTGCAGTCAACAAGGCACTTATCGGCCGATACCGATACCCGACGGATACATCGGCGCACCCCTAGACATTACGCCGTCATTCATCTTTGTATTCCTAAGAAAGAGGAGACCCAGCTAAAGCTAATCTCAAAGTGCTACAGATTGCAATAGGTGCATGAAGCAAAACAAAACCATTAAAAACCCATGGTTAAAATGGTTAAATTGGAAAATGTGCACAAAGAGGCATAAAAGCAATGACGTAATTATATATACATACTAGTGATGCACCGATGTGAAAATTGTGGCCGATACCGATAACCGATATTAATATTGCCGTTCTGGCCGATACCGATATTTACCGATGTCGATATCTCTGTATAGAAAACACTTTTTTATGATAATCAAATAAAGAGCTATTTTCCAAAACGCATAATTTTTTTTACTTTTGTAACTTATTTTCAGAAATGACTGATATTTTGAAACTATTTAAGGCCAAAACATGTAAAAAGAAGAAAAAAAAGATTAAAAAAAAAAAAAAAAAAAAAATTAATATCGGCCCCATCTTGATATCGGACCGATACCGATGTGTAAAAAAACGGCCATATCGGCCGATATTATATCGGCGGCCGATATATCGTGCATCACTAATACATACAGATAAAACATAATTCTACATATGTAAATGCATTAGTACCTGTGAGTGGATCTTGTGTTGGAGGTGCCGAGGCTGGTGTTCCCTGGCGTAGCTGTGGACGTGGAGCAGTGTGTGCGTGTGCTGGTGGTTCTCCAGGGAGTAGTTGTGCGCCTGAAGAGCCTCTTTGGGACTCAGGGTCCTGTGGAAGAGGAGGCTGGCCACGCCCAGTTTGCGGGTGGGGTGGGCCACGACTTCGTCCCAGGTGGCGGGGTCGGAGGCAGACAGATGGCCGTTTCTGTGCTGGGACTGGGACAAGATAGCCGGAGCGCGGGTTTTGGTGTAGTGAGGAGGGCGGACCACGGCGGTGCCTCTATGGAATGGATCCAACAAGGTGAGCTTGGTTGGCGTGATGACCAGCTTCGGTGGGCCTGGAAATACAGAGACACTTTGGTCAAGGGAAATGATGGGACAGTAGAGGTGTCCTCGAAGCCGTTTTTTGGGCTTCGAACTTCGTCAGGGTTTTTCGAACGGACGTTGGAACCTTCGTTAAAAATTTAAATAATTTGTATATGTTTTTTTTTTATCCTCAAACTAAATCCTCAATTTGAATAAAGTATTTTTTTTATTAAATCAACTTTCTTTAATATCCTATTCACTGTCACAGAGCTGTATTTTGGCTGGAAAGGCATATTGGGACTCCGAAAGTGCAGTACCGGCCAGATCCTGGTAGTGGCACTGTCTCGAGAATGCAGTAACCCCTGTTGGAGACCAGGTGTCGCACTGTTTACGCTCCGGGCGGACTTTTTTGTTAGTCTGAAGCGAGGGCTTCACTCGATCGCATGGAATACTTCTTGGGATGCCGAATTCATTATGCAGTAAAGGATTATGGCATGGGCCAATGGACATATGATCTACCAGATGGCGATCAAATAATTGGAAAATTCTTTTTGGAATCCAACCCGCCAAAGGTAAGAGCAATTTGACGTCAATTTCAGCTTGATCGTGCAAGGATTTAATAGCCATCCCCGAGATAAGCCTATGTTGTGGTAATAACAAATGCCGTTATTGGCAATCAATTAATCAGAAACGACTCCCCCCCCCCCCCCCCTTTCATGCATTCATGATGGAACATAATACCGATCATATGCATTTGTATTTTTAACTGTCGTGTGTAGGGACGAAATGCCAATGGATTTAACGTTATTAGCTTAGAGCCTTATAAATAGCCTTGCAGGAATTATCCAAGATCATTCCGATATAACACTCATATTCACTAGCCGGTATAAAACGGGAACGTATTGATGAAAAAAATATTTCTTTTATGCATCTTTGGAAGCTTCTTACTGTCAATTGACAATAATATTGGATACATAGCTATAATATAAAATATAGATTTAGCTCTACAAACAACGTGATGCACAGTGAAAAGTTGTAATGGAAAGCTGGCCCAACTACAGCTGGCCCGGTCTAATAGCCCGGCACTGATTGAGTTAATGAATATAACTCATCAGTTTCATCAACATAAATAATCCAATAAGGGCACGGTTGGTACGAAAGTGATTGTGACGTCTTGATGGAGCGCCGAGTGCCAAGCGGATGCAGACTATAATAGTATAATACTATAATATTAGTGTAGGCTAATCTTTATCTGAAACTGTGAAAACCCCCATTGGTTTAAACAGAATGAATAGACACATAAAAATATATATATATATTTTTAATAAAAAATTCAAATGTTGATTTAGAATTTGAATGCCAACGTAACGAACGACGGTCCGAACGTTCAAGCTCAGCCCTATGGGACAGGTATTAAAAGAAATTCCATTTATGCCACATGTCTATCCATTACATTTGTATAACCTCCCCCCAAAGAAATATTATTCAGGTTAAAATATACCTATAATAGTATAAATTATGATTCAGTAGGGAGGGCCCTATGAAATCTGTTTAATCTTTTCCTGTTTTCAGATATGAATGTGTTTTCGGATTTCTCTGTTTAAAATGTTCCCGTTTTTGGATTTCTCTGATTTAATATTTTTTTCCTTTGAATTTAACCCCCCAAAAATTTACAAAATTATGTTTTTAACCAAGTTTAATAACAGTACATTTGCAAAAAGTGCCAGTGCAGTTCAATGGTCAGTCAGTGCCAGTTCAGTTATGAGTTATATATATTTTCTTTTAACCGTTAGTGCAGTGCAATAACTAAAAAATAATAAAATAATCATTCGTTTAAAATAAATCAATTTTTTTTTATTATTGTAATTTCTTTCAAAGAGATGTCCTTTAACTCATTGAGCGCCAAAAACGAGATTTCATTTCTGACAGCCAACGCTTGAGCGCCAATAATGAGATATCTCGTTTTTCATTCCTTTTTCCTTTTTTTGATTGTTATTATTCTAAACACTCGCCTTTGTGAGTGTGCCTGGGACCTCTGGACGTTATAATTTCAATGACGATCGAATCCCGACAGGTGGCAGTATCGCCTACCTTTTGAACGGCATGGGCCAGTTTAGTGTGGGGCCGCCCCACGCCGCAGCGATAGCACCCAAAGCACTAGGGAGCAAGCAGCAGTGAGCAAACTACAGCCAACTAACGTTCGACAATAGCGATCGCCTAGAGCAAACTATAGGATATTATGAAGACAAAACGGATGATGATTATGGATGATAAGGTGCATTTTCACCAGACTATGTTGGACTCAGCACTTCTGGTAAATCATAAAAATACTATAGTCAAACCGGCCGATGAGGAAACCTATTTGGCTCCATGGTAAGGTCTGGCAGAGCACACAATAGTAGCCTGCAATGCAATGGCAAGCGAACTATTGGAGATTATGAAGAAGAAGACAACGGATGAGGGCCACCTAACGTTATATATGTATTGATCCAGTTCTGATCCAAGACACTTGGAGCAAGAGTGGAGTACCTGCTGACAAAGATAACGTCTTTTTTTATTTTTTTTAAGTCTATTTTACCGAACCCCATCATAAAACATGCTTTTGTAATGATCGCAGGGTCGGAAAAAACTACCGGTTCCAAATATATTAATGTTTCTCTGCATATTTCACACAACCAAGTAGCCTACAGCAGTGGTTCCCAAAGTGGGGGTCGCATGGGGGGAGGGGTCGCCAGATGATTTCCAAAAAAAACAAAAACAAAAGATTTCCAAAAAAATATAAATCGTTTTATTTTTTATTTTTATTATGCAGTCAGGCCACTGAACTTAGAAGCAGGCCAGGCCAGTGTTTCTAGTTGCAGCAGTGCAATAGTTAGATACCGTACTTTTCGGACTATAAGCCGCACCTTTTTCCCCCATTTTTTGACCCTGCGGCTTATATAACGGTGCGGCTTATATGTGACTCGACGTGACCAAACCGAAAATGTAAAAATCTAAATATTGCTTTTTTGACTGCATTGAAATGTTATTTATCTGTTCCCTTATTTGCTAAACTTAATACAACTTGTAAATGAGTTAATTCTTGTTATTTGTCCGACAGTATTGTGTCCCAATGCTAATTACATATGGTAATTAAACATTAAAACATCTGCGGCTTATAGTCCAGTGCGGCTTATATATGTACACATCATTCAATTTAGCTGCTGCGGCTTATATTCAGGTTCAAGTTCAAGTTTCTTTAATAGTTGTCATACAGAAGTACAGAATACTTTTGTACAAAATGCTTCTTACTGTTGCGCTCCAGAGACTGTGCAAGACAAGATAAGTATGAAATAAAAACATAGTAAAATTAGAAGTAAAAAAAAGAGGTCAGAGAGCTTATAGTGCGAAAAGTACGGTAACCTAGGTTGGGAACAACCAAGAGATCACTGCAACTCACACAAGTTGGAGAACTATCTCTATCTCTTGCTCACACACACACAAAGGGAAATGTGATTGGTGGAGGCAGGACCCTTACAAAAAACAAAAAAAATCCATCAAAATCAGTGTTGTTGCTAATCATTGACGCATGCTAGCCTCAAATCCCCCCCAGAAAAATCTACTTTGCATTTGATATATTGCAAATATATGCCATCACACACACTGGCATTTAAAGGGTTAGAATTATAAAATGACAGGGCTCTACAGTGCGACCATATTGCTCGCATATGCCCCTAGAAATATGTGTGTGCGAACCGGAAAAATCAATTACTTGCACGGTGTGCGAGTGAAGATTACAGCCTCAGTCGTGCTTTTTTTTTCTCCGCTGATAAATCGTTAAAAAAGTCCCACATTGCACTCAAGCCAACAATCCAATCACAGTAGAGTGACGTGACTGGTAATTTCCTTTATTTCCCTTGAAACCAATCGGAAGCTCTCATTAGCTTTTTTACTTCCTGAAAGTCCGCCATTGCGATATGAGAGTTTTCCAAGACAGTAACTTATTCTAGTCTTACCAATAGCAATAGATTTTAGAACACCTAGATTTATCGATAGCAATAGTAATATAACGTTAATGCAACAAAACGAATGCCTTGCTAATAACATAACTGTTTACACATTAAAATGTGATAATCGATTCTAACATTTTCAAATCGATGCAGTTGAATTTTCCCCTTAGGATCGATGCATTGTTACACCCCTACACCAAAGTCACTGGCCCACTGTGCGTGTGTGTATCTGTGTGTGTGCTAACTTGGCTAGCATTATCAACAGCAGAGGTGGGCAATAGGGTCCAGCTGCAGCGCCGGAGTGCAAGCGGTGTGACGTAATTGGCAATCAAACTCATACACAATGTTTCTGTACTGGAGGTGTACAGTATTTCAATAGGCAACCCTGAAAGGATTATTTCTCTAGAAGAGCAACACTAGCCAAAACATAGGCATTGTATGCATAAAAGGGGCAAAAGCTAAAGTTTGTAGCAGTAGTTTGATTTGATAGTTTATTTGATAGGGACAGCACATGTTAATGAAAATCAAGTATAAAATACAAAATGTAAACATGCAGGGTTGTAGCAAGAGCTAATTTACACCAGGAGACAGCCAAACTCTTTCAATAAATAAATAGCCTGCTTAGGGTAAAAGCATTGTGACAATCAATGATAAAAACAACAATAAAAACAAGAAACAAGTTACATAAACTAAATCAGATTAAAAATGATCACAGTTCTGGTTTGCCTTAAGATGCAGTTTAAGATGAGTCTTGAACATAGAGTATGTGGGGCACTCTCTAATCACAACTGGTAGGCTATTCCAGTAGTTACCACCTTTAACAGAGAACACAGTTTTAGCAAAGGTAGTATACCGAAAAGGCACCTTACAGTCCCCTCTACTGATGGCCCTGGTGGTAATGCCAGTGTCTCCTTTTTGTTTAATGTCACTGGCTTTTTTTTTTATTAGGCCTAGTTGTTGGCTACAACTTTGCCACAGTAGGCATTAATCACTTAATAGTTCAAATGTCTGTGTCCCATTCCCGTTTGCACACGCAGATACACACACACGCACAGTGGGCCAGTGACTTTGGTGGTATGTGCTATTGCACAGATGTGTGTCCCGTTCCCGTTTGCACATGCACGCACAGTACATATATACATTTATTTAAAAAAAACTAAAAGAAAACTGTTACTTGAAATATTTTCACTGTGCTCCTAAATATTTTTGTGTGCTCCTAAATTTCTTTGTGTGCTCCTAAATGTTTTCCTTGGGAAAAAGGTTAGCGTAGAGCCCTGAATGAATATGTGGTGTTATGATCAGGGCTGAAGTTGAATAAAAGATTTATGAAAGAAAAAGTGGTATTTCAACTATAGTAATATTTTTATGGCGGTTTTGAAGGGGACAATTTAGTCCCTTATGGTAAGAGTGAGTATTTTTTTCAATCTGACATTACAAAAAACTGCAAATCCATAAAAATCAGTGTTGTTGCTAATCATACATATGCTAGCCTGTTTTTTTTTTGTTTTTTTTTACTTTTTTTTTTTTTTTAGCGTTTATCGCTTTTCTGGTCAAGCATGACCGACAGAAACAGGTTGAAATGGGATGTAGAGCAGGGGAAGACACTGAGAAAATACGGCGGGTCCGGGAATCGAACTTGTGTACCCCAGATCCGTGACGAGCACGGTTTTCCCCGACGCAGAAATAGCCGAGATATGCGGTGAGCTACGGGAGCTCCCCTTGCTAGCCTGTTTTTTAACAATAATTTGTGATGCCATCACAAACACTGGCATTTAAAGGGTACAAATAAAAAAATGCCTACACCAGAATGCAGGAAATGAAGTCTTTGTAACAAAAAATGTCCTGGTGGGGGACCCCCAGACCCCCCACTTAAAAAGTGGCCTGACTGGGGCTATATTTCGCACTATATTTCCTGGCCTGAATGATTTCCCCAGTCCGGCCCTGGTTAAAAGCCTCCAATGCTTATTAGTGTGTGTGCGTTTGAACGTTGGCATGTTTCAACCATACATTTCCATTTATAAAAAAAAATATATTATAATTATTTAAAAAATATATATATTTTACCTCCAATAATAGTGCGGGTCGCGGCTCTCTGACACCGTTATTCCGGGGGTCGCGGCCTGAATACTTTGGGAACCCCTGGCCTACAGGGTCCGTTGTCTCGGGATGGATTATTATTCAGGTTAAGAATAGACCTATACTAGTATATTTTTTTTACTTTGTTGTTAAGTTGTTCCCCTGATCCACTTCCCCTAGCTGCCCCCTCCTGTTAAATCAAATCAAATCAAATCCTGTTAAGCGCCTCGAGTCTCCTGAAAGGCGCTATATAAATCTAATTATTATTATTATTATTATACTAGTATAAATTATTATTCAGGTTAAGAATACACCTATACTAGTATACATTATTATTCAGGTTAAGAATACACTTATACTAGTATAAATTATTATTCAGGTTAAGAATACACCTATACTAGTATAAATTATTATTCAGGTTAAGAATACACATACTAGTATAAAATAGTATTTAGGTTAAGAATACACCTATACTAGTATAAATTATTATTCAGGTTAAGAATACACATACTAGTATAAAATAGTATTTAGGTTAACACTTTCCGTGCCACTCACGAGATTTCTCTGGTTTTTTTATAGGTGGTTGCGTGCCACTCACGAGATTTCTCGGAATTATTATTTTTTTATTTTTTTTGCAATCTGAAAAATTATTGCATCACCCGAGCCTACCCGAGTATAGCCGAGCTGCGCCGGTGATCACTGTGGAAAAAAGCGCCCCCTGTCGTCTCCCAGATGACATAAGTGATTTTGGAATGGACTCAATGAAAATGAATGGGGAAAAAAATCCGGTACTCCACATTTTCCAGTTCACTGATCCAGCCGGGGTTACCACAGTTCATTCTGGAGCCTCAGATCCCCGCGGATCATGGAGATCTACAGTGTCGCGTTGGATCCATACATGTATCGATTTTTTCGAATGGTGATCAGGAATTGGAATATACCAGTTGGATACCATCTGATGTCAGGTAAGGACTCTATGTTATCAGTGGTAGGATAATCGGAGTAAGTTTGATGAAGTTATAAGCCGTTTTGTGAAATGTCTTCTTTCGGTTTCACTGTAAAAGTCTGTGAGGAAATCAACGGAGCGATTATCAGTGCGCAGCCGTAATGTGCTTGCGTGCACGTATAATATTGATCATCTAGCGTTTATTTGAAAACGATTCATAAAAAGGCAGACGAATATCAACGTTGTGGAATATTCCACTAAAAGACGATTTTCATAGAATGCTCCAGAATGAGCTGTTTTTTATATCAAAACGGGGGCTTTTCTAACTGCTCTGAAACGGAAACGATGCGATAAAAAAACAATCTGCCTTCACAGCACTGACTGGAAAATAGTCTTTGATAATGCGATGGGCAGATTAGACACATAGCCATAATTTAAAACATAGATTAGGCGATATTAACGTTAACATTGGCGCCGATGGTGGCATTCAAGCGGTAAAACGGAAAACCAGGCGTGGCGCTCAAAGTGTTAAGAATACACCTATACTAGCATCAATTATTATTCAGGTTAAGAATACACCTATACTAGTATAAATTATTATTCCGGTTAAGAATACACCTATACTAGTATAAATTATTATTCCGGTTAAGAATAATAACTGGACTTTGAAGAAGTCTTTATTCGGCATGCAGTGACACACACATGCGATGGGCGGCACACACATGCCCTTTTTGTTGGGTCGCCGATGCGATTGAGTATTTAGTATTTAGGTTAAGAATACACCTATACTAGAATAAAATATTATTCAGGTTAAGAATACATCTATACTAGAATAAAATATTATTCAGGTTAAAGGGGAACTATTTTGCTATTCTTTTCACTATTTGGGCAATTTTACACAATTCCTGAGAGTCTATGGAACACATCTGTAAGATTTTTTTCAATAAAATTCATTGTTATGTATTTTTAATCAAGTACTTTGGTGGACCACTTTCTGCCCTTCCAGATTCCAAGCTGTTTTTGGCTGGGCTCCGCCCATACTCACAATGCGCTTTGAGTGACAGTCACCCACCTGCACTGGCAGATAACTTTGGGGGAGAGAGAGAGAGATAGAGAGGGAGAGAGAGAGAGAGAGAGAGGGAAAGACAGAGAGAGAGAGGGAGAGACAGATAGAGAGGGAGAGAGAGAGATAGAGAGATAGACAGATGGAGACGAGAGCACAGAGCGTGCATGTGCGCGTGTGTGAGCGGCTCGAGTGTGTAAAAGCAGGGGGAGAGAGAGGAGAGATCGCTCCGAAACTCGCACCATATGAGCCTCTCTCCCTCTCTGTCTGACAGGGAAACCGCTTCCGCATTATTTCCACTCGCTCCGTTTTGATCATACTTACGCAACGTTACACTAACTCCTCCAATCACAGTTAAGCATTCTTACACGTCACAGATTGACGTAAATTCAGAATGGCTTGGTTTAGTGGGGGAGGTTCTTGTCTCAGCTGAACTGGAGGAATGGGACTGGGTAGAAATCTCACATCTAGTCAGTGTTGGTACAACCCCACATTGCTAGAAAACAATGCAAACCACTGGAAAAGGCCATTTATAAGATAGGGGACCTTTAAGAATACACATACTAGTATAAAATTGTATTTAGGTTAAGAATACACCTATATTAGTATAAATTATTATTCCGGTTAAGAATACACCTATACTAGTATAAAATATTATTCAGGTTAAGAATACACCTATACTAGAATAAAATATTATTCAGGTTAAGAATACACCTATACTAGTATAAAATAGTATTTAGGTTAAGAATACACCTATACTAGTATAAATTATTATTCCGGTTAAGAATACACCTATACTAGAATAAAATATTATTCAGGTTAAGAATACACCTATACTAGTATAAAATATTATTCAGGTTAAGAATACACCTATACTAGAATAAAATATTATTCAGGTTAAGAATACACCTATACTAGTATAAAATAGTATTTAGGTTAAGAATACACCTATACTAGTAGTACTAGTATACATTATTATTCAGGTTAACCCATTCTTTGCCAGAGCTTATATCCATCCTTGTAGCCTCTCTGCCAGCTATATTTGTCTATGGAGATGTTCACCTTCTTTGCAGGGCTATAACCTTTTAAATTGTATTGCTAAATTGACATTACTATGGCCCATTCAACATCAATTATCTATCGTTCAGGATGTAGGAACGTTTTACTTTTTCATTCACACATTCATACAATAATACGGTCTAGAGTATAAATGTTTTTATCGTTTTCTGCAGTATTTCATAGAACGTGAGATATAGCCATAAATGCATATATTAGATCATCAAATGCAGTTTGATACGGATCGACGCCAGATAAAACATTTCAACTGTACATGTAATGATCCTAGACGCGTTGACTGATCATCTGCGGTTGAGCGGAGGGGGGGGGGGGGGGGTCGTTTATAATTCCGTGGCCGACGTTAAATCATTTATGTAGTATGGGTGATATATAGATCAGAGCAGTTTGTATCGAAAATGGTAAAGAAAAACGCTGAAACTCACCCCAGTCTCATTGGGTGATGAGCGTGGAGCAAAAAGATCGCTATTATGGGATGTTGATCTAGGTCAGGGGTTCTGCTGCCAAGGCACCCCTGTGTCCAAAAAAATATTCCAGGGCACCCCTACATACAAGACTTTTCCGGTCCTGTTTTTTGCTACAATGATGACAAAAGTGCTTGCTTTCAAAATAACGTTTATTTAACCCATTGAAACCGGGAAACACATTTGTGTGTATATGCAGGCTATATAATGCATTATTAGCAGGCGTTTCAGGTCTAAATGTATAAATAAATATAGCAATAGTGTGACCATTTCTCAAACAGAAAATCGTGTATTTTTTTTTTTAAATACAGAAAAGGATCACTAACATGCTATCTGTTGCAGCTGCACTGTTTTCCATAAAAATAACATAGTGTCACCATTTCTCAAACAGAAAATCATGTATTTATTTTTTTAAATACAGAAAAATATCAATAAAGTGCTCTGTTGCAGCTGCACTGTTTTCCATAAAAACAACATAGTGTGACCATTTCTCAAACAGAAAATCATGTATTTATTTTTTTAAATACAGAAAAATATCAATAACGTGATCTGTTGCAGCTGCACTGTTTTCCAAAATAAATAACTAGTGTGACCATTTCTCAAAATGTCTCAAATTATAAATAAATACAGAAAATAAGCACTTGGACATTTCTAGCTCAGTGTGAGGTCTGCTGTAGCCCCTTCCGTGACTGTGATGCACTGAGTGAATCCACAGTCACTTGCTCCTCAATAGGAAACCAACGTATGTTGATCATGAAGGACTAGTTCTGGCCGAACCGGTCGTTATACATGTATCACAGAGACATGGCAAGGATGCTCACAGTTGCACGAGGGGTTCGGACAGAGATACTGGGTGGTTTGAAAGTTCGGCGTTGCTAATAAACATTTTAAATAATTTTTATAGACTGCTCAAAACGGCATTATTTCCGGCGTTGGCTGCCTGGTTGTGATCACAGCGCATGCGCATCATGCACCCAACGCCGGAAATAATGCAGTGCTGACCAGTTTATAACAATTATTTACAATGTTTATTAGCAACGCCGAGCTTTCAAACCATCCCGTATCTCTGTCCGAAACCCTCGTGCAACTGTGAGTACCTTTGAAATGTCTCTGTGATTCTTGTATAACGAACGGTTCGGTTAGAACCAGTCCTTCAGGGTAAATCTAGGTTGGTTTCCTATTTAGGAGCAAGTGACTGTGGATTCACTCGGTGCATCACAGTCACGAAAGGGGCTAGGTCTGCTGCTGCTTCTGGCTAATGATATGGTCAATACGTGGGGAGATCGATGACAAGGCAACACGCATGTCATCCTCAAGGCTCAACTTGGCCCTATATTTGGTTTTCAGAGCTGTCATGGATGAAAATGCAGCTTCACACAAATATGTGGTGCTGAATGGTATCAACACCTCAAGTGCTGCATCGTGAGTTACTTGTCATAATAATCATAACACAGTAGGGGTGGGAATCACCAGTTTCATCATGATACGATATGATATCGATTCTTTGGACAACGATACGATATTTGCCGATATCACAAAGTCTCTCACGATACAATACGATTAGATTCAGGTGCCTGCGATCGATATGAGATGATATCATATGCCCATTTAACACAATCGGTAACATTTAGATCAACAAAAAAAAGGTAATGAAAATATCATTTGACATTTGTATTTTTGAGCTCTTCCAGACATTTAAAGGAAAATCAATCTATTGTTTTTAATACAAATAGACCTCCTGTTCACTGTAAAGTGCCACGTTTTTATATATTGAGCTTTAAACTTTAAGCTACATTTTTTGGAACTCAAAACTCACAACCTCCCTCTCCCAAACCGTTCCTACAACAATTTGTTGATGTTGCATGATCATGTATAGGCCTACATTTATTATGTATTATATTGTTTATGTTTAAATAACATTTAAACATCAAACTCCTCTGACCTCATCTTGTCTTTCCAAAGACGCGCGCACACACACACACACACAGAAAGGGAGAATGCTATGCTGTAACATCTACACACACGGAGCTACTGCTGTTGTTCTTGGGCAGATATGAGACTCGCCACAGGATTTTCAAAATAAGAGTATCGATATGAATCGATCTTATTACATCGCATCGATCCGATTCGATTGTTGATAATTACATCGATGTATCGATCTGGATCGATGTATCGTCCCACCCCTATAACACAGCAGCTGATACACTCACTTGGTCTGCACTTGGCGAGTAGCCCATCACCGTTGCGTGTAATTAGCACTTTTCAGAAGCTGTGTGATCCGGTCTTGAACTTTCCATAACGTGTCTCGATAAATCCATTTGATTAGATCCAGCACTGAATGCATTTAGTGATTATTATCGCTTTGCATTTCCTTGATAACGGACCAGAGCCGCGAGCCGGCTCTGTAACGGAGATAGGACCCGTGATGTGACGTCACACGAATGCGACTGCTCTGGAAATGTGTTGGAAAATCTGTTGGTAAGAGCAATGACGCCTGCCGCGGACGTTAAGTTGGTAAAGTTTCTATAATAACTTTACGAAACGTGTGAAGACATTTTGATCGATTTCTTTTTTAGTTCATGTTATTAGATTAGGCAATTATTGTATACACATGAAGCACTAGATAGACTATTTGTTTAGTTAAATGTCATTCTATATTCTTAAAGAAACATTCCCATCAGGCATCTCGCGGCACCCCTGGCAGCTCTCCGCGGCCCCTGTTGAGAACCGCTGATCTAGGTGATCCAGTTCCGGTTTGTATAATACTAATATACGTCCAATCATGTTGTTTATTGAGTTATGGCAACGGATCGATATGCACGTGTCTGGATAGAGTCTCGCAAGCGATAGCGAGTGGCCGGACAGAATAGGGGACGGACTAAGCACTTCCGGCCACTTCCGGTTTTGGCAACTCGCCGATCGGCCACCAGGTGGCAGTATTGAAGCGTTGCAGAGTTGAGCGGAGTCCTACAACACCAGCAAAGACTCCCGTGGGTGAAATGTGAATACCATGACGAAAATATGAAATATTAATCTGCCGTCATTGGCAGATTACGCATGGCGAGGAATGACGTGTAAACACGTCATCGGCGGAGAAAGGGTTAAGAATACACCTATACTAGTATAAAATAGTATTCAGGTTAAGAATACACCTATACTAGTATAAAATAGTATTCAGGTTAAGAATACACCTATACTAGTATAAAATAGTATTCGGTTAAGAATACACCTATACTAGTATAAAATAGTATTCAGGTTAAGAATACACCTATACTGCGGTCAGGTGGCATAGCGGAGATTGCGCTCGTCACCAACGCAGGAGATGCTGGGTTCGAGCCCAGCTCTCTGCGTTGCTACCAGCTTGGCTGGTCGTTCATACTAATACAATTGGCAGTATTAGGGGGTGGGAAGCTGGTGGGTGGGAATCTGGCGTTGTGGACAGTGACGCCTACAGGTCAGGTCTCGGCGCTTACTCAGCGGGGGCAGGACTTGGTGGAGATAGCGTGCCCTCCCACGCGTTACACTTCACCAATGAGAGTCCTCGCTGCCAAGTGAAAAGACGTCACTGGCAGTCGCCGCACGTATCGGAGGAAGCGTGCATCGGCTTCGGGACGCCCTTGTACCGACTTGTAGGAGAACATGCATACAGCAGCCAGGGAGGGGGGGGGGGGGGGGAATTGGCACGGCGACTAAATTGGGACGGGGAGAAAAACAGAAAATTGAAGGAAAAAAGGAAGGAAAAAAAAAAAAAAAAAAAAAAAACACCTATACTACGCTGCTGGCGGGACAAAACCTCATAACTCCAAAAACACAACTTTTCAGCAGATGAAAAAAAACGAACACAGATTTTAGGGCGAATAGAGTTACGAGGTTTAGACAGATGATTGGTTTAATGCTTTCCCATTGTGTAGACTTTGTAAAACCACACACGCATGGAGGATGATCTACTGAGTTGATAAAACAAATTAAAAGGAGGGTTTGTCCCACCAGCAGCGACTAGTATAAAATAGTATTCAGGTTAAGAATACACCTAAGCAAAGCAACTTGGTTTAGAGCCATGTGTAAAATATAGGAATTCAAGCAAAGCAAATCAATTAAATCTCCCTAAGAGGGGAATAACATTTGTCCCAAACAAGGACCCAAACTAGTCGTCAAGTTTAGTGTTCAGAATTGCTATTAGTGCAAGACTGAAGGGTGGCGGTTAGGGATGTCCCGATCCGATCACGTGATCGGGGGCCAATCACGTGATTTTCAGAAGATCGGGATAAAAAAAATAAAATAAAACAGGATTTATTTCTTCTTCTTTTTTACATTTTTTCTTTTTTCAACAAACATGACCATGTTCAAGTCTTAAACTCATACTGAGGCCTTAGTTTTGGTTTTAAATTACATATCATTCATTTATTTATTGTCACACAGAGCAGAAGAATTTGCCAAAACAAACGCATTTCCTTTGATTTAATTATACATCAGATGATTTATGTCAAGGATGAGGGACATCCACTAGTTGCAGAACTTGCAGTCACCTGATTTTTACAGACGATGGCGCCATTGCTCTATGTATGTTATTACCATCTCATGAAGCAGCAGGTTGGAGGCGGCATTGTGCTCGGGGAGGTAAGGAGGCAGAGTTTTTTAGATGACTCCGGTTGCAATGCCTCGCTTGAATTAAGTTAACTTTTCACCTGGATAACGTCAATATTTGCTTTGTGACTGAGGATTATCGTTGGTGTTTCAGACCAAAATGGAGCAAATCATTACGTAAGTCGAACACTGTGAATGTATACTAATGTGCAAACAGATTGAAACGTTGAATATTTCTCATATGAAGCACATTCTCAGGGTGAATGTAATGTGAGCCGCCTCGAGCCCCTCGAGGGACTATTGAGGCAACAGTCTCGCTTCACCAGTTTCTGACAAATGCGTCAAATCGGTTACTAATGTGAAAGATCGGATCGGGAAAGATCGGTATCGGTAGATACTCAAAATCACATGATTGGGAGAAAAAAAATTGATCGGGACATCCCTAGTGACGGTACCTTTATTTCTCCTGCAGTCTAGCAATGCAGTACGTCGAGGCATAAGACTCAGCCTGGGTCTCTTCCCATACTGCTCCTCTTCCTCATCGTCCTCTTCCTCCTTAGGAACCACCTCCTCCGGCACCTCCAGACACACCCGGTGTCTCTTTGTCTCTATCCTCTGGGTGGTGCTGAAGGGGGAGTGAAATGGCTTCATTATGGCTTCATTAGGGCTAGGAGGTATACACAATAACAAGGTATTTATTATTTAAGGGTTTCCCAGACATAGACATAGTCCTGGACCAAGTTTGTTTTAGTGGGGATCTATGGAGGTAAAAAAAATAAGAAGATTCACCAATACTAAAGGCCTGTCCTAATTCAACCCCTAAACACTCACAATTCTGACCATTTTGTTTGTTCACGCAAGCCACCACCATATTTAAGCATGGTGCATTACCGAATTAACCAAAATCAAGGGCCATTGACATGCATTTCGATAGCAAAACAAACTGCAGAGATGATTCATCACTAACTCTTCTCACCGAGTGTCACTCAAAATGGAGGGGGAGTGTTTTGAGGTAAATTTGACCTATCTCAAACTCCACACTCTTTCTTGACCCTCCAATCACAACTGTTGCTTTTCTCCGTCAAACTTTGTGACTGGAGAATAAAGAAAAGAGGGCAGGGTTTGAGATACATGGGACAGAACATTAGACTAGGCTCAAGAGTAATGACCAACCTCTTCCTCTCCCCTTCCTCCACACAGCTCTCATGGGAGGTACCGCTACTACTGACAATCTCATTAAACTCCTCCCCCAGGAACTCCTTGGCCTCTGGGGTGGGCCGCGAGTGGTTGATGGGTCCCGTGTCCCTCCCCGCCAGCCACTGCTGGTAGCGGTCCGGTTGGTACTTCTTCACGAACACGTCCATGGAGATCTTCACCATGTCCTTACGGCATGTGCACTGAAGGGAGGATGGGAGAAATTACTGTAATAATTAGGGATGTTCAATATTGGCTTTTTTACCAATAGATATACCGATATTGTCCAACTCTTAATTTCCGATAGCGATATCAACCGATACATGCTGGGTTTCCCCCCCAAGAAAACTGAATAATTTCAGGTAACTAACATTACATATCTCTTGTCGTGGAATTAACACAACATTATGCATACTTTTGACAATAAATAAAATAATAATTTGTTCTTACTTGCTTGCCTGGGTAAATAAAGGTTAAATAAATGTTAAAAAAAAAAAAAAAAAACAGATACCGATATTACATTTTAATGCCAATATCGGTAGGCCGATAATATCGGACATCCCTAGTAATAATGTTTTCTGCCTTTTGCAATTTTGCATTGATCTGAGTAAGGAGCCTATTTTCTCAAAAAAAAAAAAAAACAGATACCGATATTACATTTTAATGCCAATATCGGTAGGCCGATAATATCGGACATCCCTAGTAATAATGTTTTCTGCCTTTTGCAATTTTGCATTGATCTGAGTAAGGAGCCTAATTTCTCTCAGGACTGAGACGCTCGTTGTTGATGATGATGTTGTCTTTTTCCTGTGTGTGATTGATGGAACATGCTGGGTGGTCACTAATAAGGGTTTGGGGTTTCTGCAGTTATTTCCCTGGCTTTGAACTAATGCCTCTTCCGTTGTAAGCATAGCTCTGATCCCGGTATATGGCTAGCTTGTGTAAAGTGAGAAAGTTGTATGACATGAGTTGTGAATGTTAAGGTACACGATAGCGGGGGCGGGGGGAACTTGGGTCTACTGCTGCTATAAAAATGCCTTTTGTCATTTATTCTCGTAGGTTTCTTTCCTGGAAGTGCTCAAAACTGTGAGGCCTTTTTGAGGCACAAGATGACCGTGATTATGCATGTGTAAAGTTGATAAACAGTAAGGTCATTATTTTAAGTTATATTTGATAAAAGCTAAAGACATTTAAGTTGTATATGATGAACTTGAAGGAAATTATTTATGTGTATATATATGATAAACATGAAATTCATTATTTAAAAGAAAACTCCAACATTTTGGGAAATTAGCTTACGGTATTTGCCATCTACCCTGGAGTTAGACAAGAAGATACATACCTTTTTCTTCTCTGTGCATGCAGTAGGAAGACGTTGGGAACTAGGCTAATGGAGGAACCTACTTCCAGTGACTGACGCTAAGCTAGGCTAACAGTGCGCGTCTTCCTACTCCTACTGCATGCACAATTGCACAAAGAAGAAAAAAGGTATGCATCTTCTTGTCTAACTCCAGGGTAGATGGCAAATAAGCTATTTTCCCAAAATGTTGGAGTTTTCCTTTAAAGTGCAGATTGGCTTAGACTAGAGCAGTGGTTCTCAAACTTTTTACACAAAGTACCACCTGAGAACGTAGCTGGCTCTCCAAGTACCACCATATGACCGGCGTTAAAATACAGTCTATTCAGCTATGCACAGTTCACGCAGGAGGCAAATGTATTCCTAATACCATTATTTATTGTTAACTTTTGTCAGACACAGCCACAATGTACAAAGGGATAGCACTAGAACTAGCAAACGCTTCCACACAACTCATACAATGCAAGGGGCATTGAGAACATAATAACTAACATTCTCACATAGCAAACTTACTTAAATTCTCTCTCTCTCTCTCTCTCCCCCTCCCTCTCCCCCTCCCCCTCCCTCTCTCCCTCTCTCCCCCTCTCTCTCTCCCCCTCTCTCTCTCCCCCTCTCTCTCTCCCCCTCTCTCTCTCCCCCTCTCTCTCTCTCTCTCTCTCTCTCTCTCTCTCTTTTTTTACCCTTTAAATGCCAGTGTTTGTGATGGGCATCACAAATTATTGTAAAAAAGAAAAGAAAACACATATTCAATACATTTTTGAATGTTTACCCTTTAAATGCCAGTTTGTGTGATGGCATCACAAATTATTGTTAAAAGAAACACAAAATAGTAAAATATTTTCAATATATCAAATGCAAAGTACATTTTTCTGGGGGGGGGATTATTACAGGCTAGGCATGTGTCAATGATTAACAGGAACACAGATTTTGATGGATTTTTTGTAATGTCAGATTTAACACCAACTCTTTTCAGAAAAGTGGGAGTACTTCATTTTTTATCTGACATTACAAAAAAAATCTAAAAATAAATAGTTATGATCAGGGCTGAAGTTGAATTAAAGATTTATGACTGTTTAGACTGCATTACTCTCTGTCACAGTGATCTCCTGGTTGTTCCCCACTTAGGTTATCTAACTATCGCGCCGCCGCAACCAGAAACACTGGCCTGGCCTGCTTCTAAGTTCAGTGGCCTTGTGCTTTTTTGGAAATGTTTTCAAGTACCACCAGCAGTACCACCAAGTACCACTAGTGGTACGCGTACCACAGTTTGAGAACCACTGGACTAGAGGATGATAATGTCTTGTATGAACTACCAGTAATATAAATCATATTAACAACAAAAATGTGTTCCATCTTCATGTCAGGTGATTTTCAAAAAGGTGCATGAGTCGATGCAAAAAAAGAACAAGCAAATATACTGCTGAAAGTTCAGAACGAACCAGTGCTACTGAAGTAAATCCATTCATCGCACAGACCGATGTTGCTGTAGCACGTGCAATATATATCTCGCACTGTTCAGCCCAGAGGGTAGATGGCAAATAAGCTAATTTCCCAAAAGTTTTCCTTTAAGTTATAAGAAAGGGGGTAGGACCATATACTACTTTTCAGACATGCAATATTAATTTATGAAGAATTTGCTTTATAAGTTTACTGTTCATTTTATTGGTTGTTCTTTTTTGTGTGTGCGTGTTTATTTTCTTATTTATTACTTATAAATCTAAATCTATTCGATTTGAATTGATGGAATTTAATTAATCAATCTATCCAGGTGTTATTTGTACCTGCATTGTGTGACAATTTAAACCCCCCAACATTAACTGAAATAACTCGACTTGACTCAGTTTTTAACAATAGGTAACAACAACTGGTAACAATATTTAGCAGTATTATGTAGTGAACTGGTGTAAGAATAATTAAGATCACCATGTGTATTGAATAAGATCGAATACAAATTGTGATGTATCAACATTAGTTTATAGCCCTTATAATCGTAATCACATTGAATCTGCAGGTCCCTGGTGACACCCACCCCTACAGGGTGCAAAAAAAAACACCAGAAACTGTTAGTTAAGAACAAGAATACATTGTTTTTGTAATACATTTTCTACATTTATTTAACTAGGGTAGATTTGCTGAGCACGTTTTCAGAAACACCCTGCTACAGATATAGCTGCAAACATTCACATCTGGGAGCTGAGGCTTATAGCTAAAACGTGTACTTCATCTCTGCCGTATTAAATAAACGTACCTAAAGACAGTTCCGTGAGTGCTGGTTATAGACAGTGAACTCTGTGAGAAATAAGTTGTGCTCACACCAGGGTTTCCGTTGCCGGTCTCAGGGTCCGGTAGATTTAAATCTACCGGTCAAATGAGAGAAATTCCGGTCAGAGTTTATTGAGCTTAAAAACAATTGATAGGCAGGCTATATAATTATCCGTTATATTGGACATTTGTATTAATTATATCAAGCGAAGAACTGAGAAATTTGGCAGAGAGACGGCAACATTATCGTGGGTTTGCGTGATGTATATCTCCACCTCCCAACGAGTTATTTGCGAGAGTATGCCGCTGCAGAGCAGCAGATTCAGCTGTTTTCAGGCTCTATCTGGGGACCGCTCAACAGCGCCCCCCACCCAACAGCTGAATTGCCAAAGGCTGAATTGGAGTATTGCACTGTGCCGGCACAGATGGTGGATTCTGTGGCTCTGCAGCTGCACATGCACTTGCAAATCTAGCAGCAAGCTCCCGCTGACAACAGCGTTGTCATTATTAGACCTGCTTGGTGAAGCAATGATGAAACAAATGTAATGATTGTTTCGTTCATCGCATAGGCTATTTAATTTTAGCCTATTTTAATACAATTCAAATACCGTAATTCCTCTAATAGTAACCGGGTCTCAAATACAAGCCGGGTCTCTATTAATGGCCGGGTGCGCTCTTGAGCTAAGCAATTATAAGCCGGCCTCCTAATACAAGCCGGGTTACTAATATACTGAGCTGCATACTTAGCTAGTTACTTGATTTCACTTTGAAAACGTTGAAATGACCAGTGACCACCTGTAATTGCACTGTTTACTATTTCATACAGTACTTGGTTTCAATAAATTAACCCAGTACATTTTACTGGGTTCAAACTGACACAAAATGTTGATTTATTCATTATGATCCGTTTGAAAATTTGAAATATAGGCCTCCCTCTTATACAGGCCTCCTCCTAATACAAGCCTGGTACCCGCTACAGTTGAAACAAATACAAGCCGGGGTTACTATTAGAGGAATTACGGTAATCAAATTGTGCTTAGAGGGAATTATTTTCACCGGACATTAAGACCGGAGAGATTAAATATGTCGGACTTCAACAGATTGCCGGTCAAATACCGGTAATTACCGGCTAACGGAAACCCTGGCTCACACCCTCTTTAATTTAGTTGCCCAGTACAACCACATCCTCCTACAGTTAGCCGATGGAACACCTCCACTTGCTCAATCCGAATCGCACTGACTATAAATTCAAATGGGACAAACAGCCGCGGTAGTTTTCCTACAGTCCTACTTACCAGTATGGCTTGCTTGCCATACTCGATCCATCTCTGAGTGGCAAAGTTGGTGGACTCAGCACAATTGAAGCCGTGGTTAAAGCCAGCATGGTAGGCATAGGGGAAGGTCACCATGAACTGACCAGGCTCCTGAGTAATCTGAGGAAAGACATCAACACAATTATAGACAACAAGAGTCAATTATGGTCCTAGTGCTGGGCAATATACTGATAGCATTGTTTAGTGTTTGTGTTATGGTATTGTGGGATTTCTGGATATTAGAATTTAATCATCCGAGTTAATGATAAAAAATCTAATATTAAATCTGCAATGAGATTATCGATTCACCTTATCAAACGGAATGCCATATTTCTTCAATATGGACGGAGAGATGAGGGTCATCTTGTGCCTCAAAAAGGCCTCACAGTTTTGAGCACTTCCAGGAAAGAAACCTACGATAATAAATGACAAAAGGCATTTTTATAGCAGCAGTAGACCCAAGTTCCCCCCGCCCCCGCTATCGTGTACCTTAACATTCACAACTCATGTCATACAACTTTCTCACTTTACACAAGCTAGCCATATACCGGGATCAGAGCTATGCTTACAACGGAAGAGGCATTAGTTCAAAGCCAGGGAAATAACTGCAGAAACCCCAAACCCTTATTAGAAGTGTTATGGTAGTTCCAAACATCCCCAGACAGATTTCCCACAACTCTTACCCTGTGCCAGACGCTCCATTCTCTTTCCATGCTCTGGAGGAACACAGTACCTGGAAGACAGTCAGATCGGTGTGAGAAATATACATATACAGGAGTCAAGGACAAAGTTGCCCTCATTAATTAAATATTGCGCCTAAATTTGTAGGGACGGGGAAAGGGCCGAGTGTGGGTCTTTCTAAAAACTTGGCATCTCATGTACAACCCCACCCCTAGCTTAACCCCAACGTAACGTCATTGGGCCTCACGCCCCACATTAACTGGCCAATGGACGCAGTGCATGATGCGGTAATAATAATAACTTTATTTGTATAGCACCAGTGGTGCAGTGCTGGTATAACTCGGTATAACGGCGTTATACCTCGGTCACTGAGGCTGAAGTACGCGCAATCGCTTTTTACATGGCATTATCCAACCGGACTCCCGGAGAAGCATGCAGCTGCAGAGCCGCAGAGCCAGCGGCGCTCTCTGGGCCGCGCGCTGACGGCCGCGCTGTGAGGCAATAGTATCCAGCTGCAGGACGAGAGCAGCCAAAAAAAACTGTGCATGCGCACGCGCGTGGAGCGTTTGACCTACTGTCAATTTGCCACTGCACCACTGTATAGCACCTTTCATACAGGGGATTGCAGTTCAAAGTGCTTTACATCAGTAAGAAATAAGACATAAAATCTGTGTAAAACAAGCAGCAAGAGCAAAGCATAAAGTGGGATAAAATAATGCAGATATATTAATCAAATTTATATATCGGTACTAGGGCTGACCCCTATTAGTCGATTAATCGGTCTAAAGGAGCCGTAGTCGGCTAGCCAACCTCTTAGTCGAATAGTTAAAAAAAATTAAAAAATATAATTAAAAAAAATAAAATAAAAATTATCATTCTTTCCAAAAGAAAAGAGGCCTAGAAGCGTGGCTAACGCTAATGGCACGCATACCAGAGGCTAACTGCCTACGAAAACAGGCACAGAGGCACTGAAAGAGGATTTCACCCATCTAATGAACACACACTAGACTAGACAAATATCCATCAGTGGACCAATTGCAAGCTTTTGCAGAGGACAAGAAGCCTTCAGTCGACTCCTTCAGACATTAAGCACCCCCCACAGCCCAAATGGAATGATACAATTTTTTTTTAAATAATAAATATATATATATTTTTAATATTATACTTTTTATTTATTTTTTGACCAACGGCAAATTTTGGCCAATCATAGTCGACCATCCAAATCCTTAGTCAGGGACAGCCCTAATCGGTACATAAGATACTTGTTTTTTTTTTAGCAAATTCCAAGGTTCATCCACCTGTGAACAATGGGTAACTATTTACCATGACTTGGGCTCTCCAAAGTGCAGGTAGTTGATGCTGTACAGGTCCATGTCTTCGGTGTGCCAGGCGAAGGTGGTCTTCCACATGCCGAAATACAGGTAGGGCGTGTTCACCCCCTCAATGGTGATGCCGCTGTCGTGCTCCACGGTGTCCAGGATGGTGTTGAGGCGGCCGATGTTCCAGCCCGTCACTTTCTGAAGGGGGGAGAGGTGACGCGTGACGGGGCAGAAAAAAATAAACAAGACTATAGGTTTCCTAGTAGAGCTGCTTTTCTTGAGTTCTGTCATATATTCCCAACGCTGAGATTCACTATGCTGAGTAGGAGTGGGACAAGAAATCGATACTGTGAAATTGCCATACTTCCTCTTGCGACACGTTATCGATACACTGGCGCCAAGTATCGATATTTATTAAAATAAAATAATGCATTTTATTTGCTCGACAATCCCATTTTACTACAATAAAGATTATTGGAACGAGGTAAACAGACTGAAAATGTTATCTTATTAGATAAAACAGATGATGTATATACCGTATATTATTATTGCAGATGGTAATGTAGTTTTCCGTTGATGACATAATTAATAGTTAATAATAATGGACCTAATGATCGAACAGACTTACGAGAAAGTTACCAACAAATGTCTTCGTAACTCGACTTACGAACTTCTCGGGCCGATTTTGGCATGATAAAACGGCCTCTTTTCGTAGATTCGTTCGTAGCTACAAACATGATTTATGAACTCGAAAATGCAGTCGTAAGTCGGACAGACTGGTGTGCACCAGAGTTTTTAACAGCATCATTTGGGAGAAATCGTTGGCGATTGTGTACACTTAGATTCTACAGTAGGGATGCACAGAAATTTCGGCCACCGAAAGTTTTCGGCCGAAAATGGCCAAAAATGCCCTTTCGGTCGAAAGAGTTTTTTCACCAAAAATATATCACCGAAACAGAAACAACCTGTAACCTAACGCGTGTTGTTGTGATGATGTCATCAAAACGCGGCTTCAGTCATTACATGCTTAACGTGAGCTCTTCAGTCCTGCGTTCTGCAGCCTGTGAAAACTCCTCTTGGGACTCGGGGGAGTCGCGCTGTTTCTATGTAAATTCCGCGCGCAATGCTTTATATCCTTATTTACTATATGCCCGTCACGGTTAATCACCGAGTGATCTAATATGCATATTCTTCAGAGCGAGAGGGGGGGGGGGGGGGGGGGTCAATGTGTTTCTCACATTGACGCTGTCTGTCGTTGATAATATAATCTGAAGAGCATTATTATTAGTATCATTCTCGAGCATACACGTCGCGCGTCTACTGTGCCAAAGTCAAGAGAGCACATTCATCTGGGGACTAGAAAGGTGCGCTCAGTAGAGCACAGATGTCCACATGTCTTCTCTCTCTCTATCTATCTATCTATCTATCTATCTACCTCTCTCTCTCCATCTCTCTTTCTCTCTCTCTGATTGAAAACTTTATTAACAGATTGCAGAATGGGTCCAATACAGTACAGCTCAATACACACAATTGTTAACACTTTGATCGCCATGGGTTAAATTCATAATTTACCATCCCTCGCCATCTCTATTTGTCTATGGAGAAGTTCCCCTTCTTTGCAGGGCTATAACTTTTTAAATTCTATTGCTAAATTGCCATTATTATGGCCCATTCAATGTCCTATATGTATTGTTCAGGGTGTAGCAACGTTAAACTTTTTCATTCACATATTCATACTAAAATATGGTCTAAAGTATAAGTATGTTTTTATCGTTTTCTGCAGCTTTCTTCAGAACGTGATTTATAGCCCTAAATGCATTATATTGATGATCAAATACAGTTTGGTAGGAATCTGTGTGAGATAAAAATGTCAACTGGACGTGGTTCTAGAAGTTACTACGTGTCATCTGATGATGACCGGATGGGCGGGGGATCGTTTATAATTCCATGGGCAGCGTTAGATGATTCATCCAGAGTGGGTCATATGTTCATCATAGCAGTTTATATGGAACACGTTAGAATATACCGCTGAATCTTACCGTGGCTTCCTCGCGCCACTGGCAGATGAGCGTGGAACAGAATTTTTTCTATTATGGTATGGAGAAATGCCCGATCCATTTCCAGGTTGTATAATAGTATATACCGTACTTTTCGGACTATAAGCCGCGGCTTTTTTCCCCATTTTTCGACCCTGCGGCTTATATAACGGTGCAGCTTATATGTGACTCGACGTGACCAAACTCGAAAATGTAAACATCTAAATATTGCTTTTTTGACTGCATTGAAATGTTATTTATCTGTTCCCTTATTTGCTAAACTTAATACAACTTGTAAATGAGTTAATGCTTGTTATTTGTCCGACAGTATTGTGTCCCAATGCTAATTACATATGGTAATTAAACATTAAAACACCTGCGGCTTATAGTCCAGTGCGGCTTATATATGTACACATCATTCAATTTAGCTGCTGCGGCTTATAGTCAGGTGCGGCTTATAGTGCGAAAAGTACGGTACGTCCAAATCATGTTTTTTCAAGTTATTTGCACCGATCGATGTTCACCGTGTCAAGACGGAGTCTCTCTAACGATAGCGAGTGCCCGGACCACATATGGATGAGCACTACCGGTTCAAAGGCTCATTTCCGGTTGGCGATCTGCCGATCGGCCAACAGATGGCGCTCTTGAACCGCTAGAGAGTTGAGTGTAGCTTTGCAGTGTGTCTCAGGGCTCCGGAGGGGAAATATGATTTCGCTCACAGATTTTTGAAATATTGACATCAAAGACGAGTTACGGCGTCTTCGGCAGAATGAGCATGGCTAGGAATGACGTTTTAACTCGTCCCCGGCGATCATAGTGTTAAGGGGATGCAGACCAGAGAAAGACTTTCGTCTTGTTTACATCAGGGTCCCCCATTTTCAATGCATCAGGACATATATGACATACATGACATACAGATAGACAGTACTGCTACATCTATACATTTATGACATACCAGATTTGCAAATACAGTACGGTTTGTGATACAAAAAGACCCATAAGTGATTATTTATTATTTAAGTTAAGTTTTGCCATAATCATATATTTTTCCATAATCAGGTAGCTGAACAACATTGGTAAAAAAAATTCTATTCTATGAACTGTTTTCTATTTTCGGTATCGGTTTCGGCCAAGAATTTCCCATTCGGTGCATCCCTATTCTACAGACATCCTCGGAATTAAATAATCATATTATCATAATAATAAATATGACAATATTTGTATCTAACAATTGTGTTTTACATTTATAGTCATGACTCAACGAGGCATCGTGAGCCTTACACACACTGCAAATGACTAAATAAATAAGAACTAAACCCAATCGTGCAGATATAGCCATATAAATCCATAGCTTAACGATGCAGCACCTGATTCAGGTGCTGACCACTCACAGTGTCATACAGGGTTCCGCTGACATCCGCCCCGTAGATGGGCGCGTTAAAGGTCACATTTTTCCAGTACTTCCTCTCCAGATCCTCAAAGTCGCTGTAGTGAGGACTGCGGAACCTACAGAAGGAATAATTCCACATGCATCAGGACTCAGGAGAGCATGTCTAGAAGCACATTATGGTCAAGAAGATTCCAATCTTTAAACATAAGTGTAGGGGTAGGCGGTATAGCGGTTGAACTGGTATACCGGTAGAAATCCATGCCAAGGTTTGACTCTACCGGATGTACTGGTAGAAGGCTACTTTTAGGCTCTTTGAATGTAAAAATACTTTTTCACATTTACAGATGTTACACACAAAGCTAGCAAACTGTGCACTGCCATTACAAATATAATAAACTCATTTTATTATCGAGTGTGATGCTGGAGCTCCCGTTCCGGATGCAAACTATGAAGAATAATTAGTTAATTATTGGTAATAATTGGTTTGGGTTTGAAAAGACGAACACTGAGCAGAAAACTATTATCTGCAAGCAATGTGGAACGAGAGGCGAATCAAGCAGTCCCTCCACAGGTGGTGCTAAACGAAACAGCACAGACATCGCTAGCTGAGTAATTTTCCAGTGTCCGTATGAAAAAAAAGCAAGCGGTGGAAGCGCATTACAAATTAAATTAAAATTAAAATGTATGTTAGCTGCTCATAGTGGAGTTGGCTAAGTTATACATATTAGCGAGCTCCAGCTCCAACAGTAAGGCATGGGAGAGGCTGCTGAGTCCGATACCCTTTCTCTCTGTACATTCAATGATTTTTAGTAGCCAAACGTCCTCATCAGAGAAACAATAGGAAATGTTTCATTGGCTCTAGGCTAAAAGCTCAGTGACAGATGTTTCAATATTCTATGCCTTACCTCCGCGCACTGCCTGTGGGCGACGGAGAGATACTTCAAATGTTGACAGAGAGAAGAGATTCAGATACAATTTAAAGTGTCTTTATCACAAACGGTTCCAAAGATATTTAATGTTTTGCAAAACATGTCTAGTATCACGTGGGCACGACACTCTGCTTTAGAGGGTTAAAGCATTAATACCACTACTCCCCATGTAGACTGTATTGTCTCTTCCTATGTAAAAGATGATTTTTATTTTTTTTTTTTAAAGAAAGAATTCTGCATAAAACATTTTTAACTGCTACGTCAGCCATAATTACATTTTGCATACACAATCATAAAAGCCAAGTCGTTTTGCCATTGCGGCCATCTTTAGTGTTACAGATATCCCCATTCAAAACCACTGCAGCTCTCCGTCTCTACATAGACCGTCTCTGGTAGTACATCTTTATCAGAAATCATAATCACTTGTCACTGTTGGCAATCTTGCGGAACTCCCCGAGAGTCATGGGCTTCTTCTGGATGTTGTACTGTGTGAAGAGGCCCGACTGGCCCGTCACCACCTGCTGGATGGGGGCCGGGATCACCAGGTCATCTATGTCGTCATAGGAACTTCGGGGTTTCCATTCCTTTGGTGGGACAATCTGAGGGAGGATGGAATCAAGGTTTTTTTTTACGCCGAAGCACAATGCATTCGATTTTAATAATAATTATTTAAAAACATTTCAAAGGGAAATCGTTTTACCCGATTTTCATTTCATCATGTTATAAAAATGATTATATTTTCACAATTTTTCCAATTTTGAAAGTGCAAAACAAACAATGCAATTACCTCATGGTGATAATATAGCATTGTTAATAACTTCTATGTATTATAATAATAATAATAATAACTTTATTTATATAGCACCTTTCATACATGGATTGCAGCTCAAAGTGCTTCACAGCAAATAACATAACATTGGCATACAGTTGACAGAATAAAAGCAATGCATAAAAGTGCAGACATAAGAATAGGTATAAATTAAAAGACAATAAAAGTAGTGCAATGTAGAAAGTGCAGATAGGCATAAAATAAGTACAATAAGTACAGTGTTGCTCGAAAGCATGTGAACGCCCCCGGAACAGCCAGTGCCCCAAACACCCCACTCATCAATCCCCACCACATCCAAGACACAACCCACGCGCCCACCCACACCACCGTACACGGTGACACGATGTATAATCCATACTAGAGTTTTACTTTCCCGTCAGCCATAATAATGAATGGCAGTGTACTTTGGTAGAAAATAGTTCCAACATGAAACTGCTCACAACTAGGTCTTATCCTGAGTAACCAGGTCATGATTTCTGGAAAGAGACATTACTTTTGAGTTTTTCAAAAGTATTTTCTGGTGCTTTGGGTGCCGCAAGCCGAGGGTAATTCTGCTCCATTGTATTGGAGTAACAAGCAGATATCTCTACGGCAGAAAGGCGGGATAGAACAAAGGTTGACCACATGATATAATAATAATAGGCTACATGTTTTATGTCTAAGTAATAAATAATATGAAACATAAAAAAGAAAACCGTAACACTATTTTGGGATAAAGCCATTTTTGGGACAAGGTAGGCTACATCACATAATATTGTATTAATTATTAATATATTAGGGCAGGGGTAATGCCTGGCATGCACTAGATTAGAAGATATTCTAAATCCTAACCGATATTGAAATGGTGGTAGACTCCACTCCACACATAACGTCATGTTTAAAAACATTGTCTTTCATTTGTTATAATTATAATGCATTAGAGTAGACCGTTTTGCCAAAGCAGAGCATGATGCGTTTGAAGATTACACTCCTGTCTCGACTCTCTGAACCTAGAATCTTGCAAGCACTGCAGGGCTCGACATGATCACCACCACCCACCAAATGCGGGTAGAATTTGTGTCTTTTTGGGCCTTTCTGTGCATTTGAAAATGGCATTTTTAAATGGACACGACCGTTGACATAAGTCATAAGTCCAAATGACGTTATGACTGCCTTGTATCTTTGTTTGTTTGTTTGGAAAGTTGTTTGTTGAGAGAAAAGAAAGAAAGAAAAAAGGCTAGCAATGTGGAGTTATTTCCCATCAGACTATACAACACATCACTGTGCCTCACTGAGCACAGAGTGAAAGTACAAACTCTGGTATAGTTCCTGGACTTTTTGACATGAAAATTTTTATTATTATTACTGTACATTTTACTGTATATTTTTGGCTGTATATATATTTTAGAATGTACATTATATCCCTGACTGTATTTTCACTCTTATTTGTGATTTTAACTACCTAAATGTTTATTGTGAGTGATCTGTAGTGCTGCATTTCCCTTGGGATCAATATTAAGTACTGTACTTCTATTCTATCTTGGCTACTCCATGACCAGCAAGGTTTTTCAACATTTTCAAAAGCCTAGACAAAGCTTGTGTTAAGCAGCCTACAAACTACATCACTTCACAAATCGTACATGTCGTTGCGATTTCACACTACATGACTGATCAGCAACAGAGGTTTACACATTACAAGATCTTTCACCAGGAGGAGTCTGTCTGGTCTGGTCTCCAAACTAAGTTGTAAAACACACGCAAGAAGTGACACTGGTTTTGGTCGGGTCCAGAAATATTTGGACATCAACACAATTGTCATAATTTCTGTACACCAGCACAACAGATTTCATATGAAACCATGTACTTCCAAGTGCAGAATTTCAGCTTTAAATATTTGATTTACATCTAAATCAGGTGAACGGTGTAGGAATTACAACATGTTCTATATGTGCCTCCTGATTTTTAAAAGGACCAAAAGTAATTGGACAATAGGCTGCTCAGCTGTTCCATGGCCAGGTGTGTTATTCCCTCATTATTTCATTTACGAGGTGCAGATAAAAAGGTCTAGAGTTAATTTCAAGTGTGGTTTACATTTGGAATCGGTTGCTGTCAACTCTCAATAAGGTCCAAAGAGCTGTCACTATCAGTGAAGCAAGCCATCATTAGGCTGCAAAATATAAACAAACATATCAAAGGAAAAACATTAGACGTGGCCAAATCAACCGTTTGGTACATTTTCTTAAAAAGAAAGAACACACTAGTGAGCTCAGCAACACCAAAAGACCCGGAAGACCACGGAAAACAACTGTGGTGGATGACAGAAGAATTATTTCCCTGGTGAAGAAAAAAACATTCACAAAAGTCAACAATCGAGAGAAGACTTCACCACAAGATGTAAAGTATTGGTGAGCCTCAAAAACAGGAAGATCAGAGTTTGCCAAAAAAAACATCTAAACAAGCCTGTACAGTTCTGTAACAACATGCTTTGGACAGATGAGACAAAGAGAAGTGATGGGAAGAGAAGAGTATGGAGAAGGAAAGGAACTGTGCATGATCCAAAGCTGAAGTGTTTCAGGCAATATTATCTGCTCATATTCAGCCAAATGCTAAATAACTGATTATTAGATGGCACTTCACAGCGCAGATGGACAATGACCCGAAGCATGATACTGTGAAACCAATCAGAGTATTTTTTAAGGCAAATAATTGGAATGTTATGCAATGGCCAAGTCAATCACCTGAATCCAATTGAGCATGCATTTCACTTGGCAAAGACAAAACTGAAGGGAGAATACCCCAAGAAACAAGTAGGAACTGAAGACAGTTGCAGTAGAGGCCTGTTTCCTGGTAAACTATAGAGTTGTTCAACAAAACACAAGTTTTATTTTTTTCACTGGGTGTGTTTTTCCATGTCAAATAATGTAAGCTCAGTAGGGGTAACGATGCATCGATTAATCGAAATGCATCGATTCTAATGTGTTCTATTCGATGCATCGATTTGAATATGTTAGAATCGATTATAAGATAAATTAATCTGAAAAAATAAAAGATTTTGTGTATTGTTTTTATTTACCTATAGTCCATTCATGCCGAGTGAATCAGTTCCCCCAGCCACATTTGTGTATTCAACATTTTTGGGGGAATTAACTGATAGAAAATGTATCGAAAATGTATCTAATCGAATCATGGTCAAATGAAGAGATTTCATGATGCATTGAATCGTTGCCTGAAGAATCGTAATCGAATCGAATCGTTGTGAGGTCGAATCGTTACACCCCCACAAAGGTAATGTATGGTAGTGACTTTACACTGCACCAGAAATAAAGGGTAGGTTCCTGTGGCGGAATAATAACCCCCCCCCCCCCCCCCATCCCATTACCCTCCCCATGCATTCACATTTCACCTTCAACCCCCCCTCCCACGTGTGATCCCCCCACACAACCCCCCCCCCCCCCCCCCCACATAGCCTATTGTCTTTCAAATACCCACGTTTCTGTCTACCCTCCCCCATCCACCCACCTATCCTCCAAATACCCACTTTTCTGTCTACCCTCCCCCATCTATCCTCCAAATACCCAAGTTTCTGTATACCCTCCCCCATCCACCCACCTATCCTCCAAATACCCAAGTTTCTGTCTACCCTCCCCCATCCACCCACCTATCCTCCAAATACCCACGTTTCTGTATACCCTCCCCCATCCACCCACCTATCCTCCAAATACCCATGTTTCTGTATACCCTCTCCCATCCACCCACCTATCCTCAAATACCCAAGTTTCTATCTACCCTCCCCCCTACTTGATAGTGGCTCAAAGAATAAGCCCAGAATTGGCAAAAATATAACACTATGTCCAGGCAAACCTTTGTCTATGAGGGTTAAAGCTGAAAGTCTGCACATAAGGACATCTTCATTGTTTCATTTCAGGTCCATTGTCGTGGTGTACAGAGCCAGAATTGTGAAAACTGAAAATGATGTCAATGTCCAAATATGTATGGACCCGACTGTATTGGTCACAGGAATACCCGGGAGAAAGCAGAAGGCAGGGTTTTTGAGGATGAGAATGAGCTGTCTTTCCTTGCCGGGTCTCATTTTTCCCATGGGATGTGTAGTAGGCCATTTCCCAGATCTTCGCCCAATCCCCTTTTTAAAATGTCCCTAAAGTTATGAACAAGTAATATAGAGACACTCTTAATAACACAACAGGGTCATCGGACATTGCAAAAGTCTGACCAGTTTAATAATTGCATTGTGTGATGGGAATGTTATCTATACATCTGTGTTGAAATATCATGCATATTCGACTGTTCCTTTAAGGACTCCGGACTCCAGAGAGAGGATGACTTTTGACCTAATCTTTTAAGGTTGTTTAACATTCCAGTTAGGAACATTGTGAACATCACCGCCTAGTAGGGCCGTCTTAAATACTTCGAAGCTTTGTTCGATGGGCATGGCCTTCGTTCGATGGGCATGGGATTAGAATATGAAAATAAAATGTGATTATAAAAAATAACTAAAAAGAATAATTTTTTTTTCTAAATCAACTCTGCCTCTCTTTGTTAACTACAACAAGCAATGCGGTTTGTTATTTAAGATGAGGTCGGACTCGGCACTGACAGATTTGTGTTCATTGTGCTGCTTTTATAAAGCCTCAAATGACTGTATTTCATGAAAGCAAAGTGTTTTGTTTGTCTAAGATTTAAAAAGGTTTAAACTTTACAGCATTGACAAAGTTGAACAAAGTGCTATACAAGTCTCACAACATTTATAAAAAAAAAAAAAAAAAAAAAAAGTTTTTATTTTTTTTTATTTCGAAGCTTCGAATTAAAATCGAATATCTGCCCCGAAGCTTCGAATTCCAAAAAAAAAAAAAAGGTCAGCCCTACCACCTAGCCAAGGTTGATTCTCCTAACTGGGCCTAACAAAAATAATAGTTGGTTTCAGGTTGGTTGTCAGTTTGGCCATGGGTAGGTAGGGAATTTATTTTATTTTATTTTTTTATTTTATTCTTTCCCACGGCGACTATGGATAGGGAATTTCTTTATTTAATTAAAATGTTCACAACAACATGGATGCATGTACTCTGCCAGCATGTTTAATATCCATAATACTAAATGTTTGACTAAGATTTCTATGAAACTTTATTCTAAAAAAAAAAAAAAAAAAAAAAAAAATCATTTTTTTTTTTTTTTTTTTTTTTTAACACTTTGGCTGCCATGGGTTAAATTCATGATATACCATAGATTGCCAGCTCTATTTGTCTATGGAGAAAGTCCCCTTCTTTGCAGGGCTATAACTTTTTAAATTCTATTGCTACATTGCCATTATTAGGGCCCATTCAAAGTCCTATATGTATTGTTCATTGTGTAGCAACGTTAAACTTTTTCATTCACATATTCATAGTAAAGTATGGTCTAATGTATAAGTATGTTTTCATCTCTTTCTGCAGCTTTCTCCAGAACGTGATATATAGCCCCAAATGCATTATATTGATGATGAAATACAGTTTGATGGCAATCAGCGCGATATAAAAAATTCCAACTAGACGTATTTCTAGAAGTTACTACACGTCATCTGATGTTGACTTGATGGGCGAGGGGGCGTTTATAATTCCGTGGGCAGCGTTATACCAATCATCTAATGTGGGTCAAATGTTGATAATAGCAGTTAGTATCGAAGACGGTAACGTTACACGCTAAAACTCACCTCAGTCTCCGTGCGCCGTTGGGCGATCATCGTAGAGTAGACATTTTATCATTATGGGATGGCGATTTACCCGGTCCATCTCCAGCTTGTATAATGGTATATACGTCCAAATCATGTTGTTTATCGAGTTATTGGCAATCGATCGCTATGTAGCGTGACGAGCCAGAGTCCCGGGACATGTACCGAGTGCCCGGAAGCAATACGGCCGTCCAGCAAAACCTCTACTGCGCTTCCTGTTAAGCGATTGCGCCGATCGGCCACCAGATGGCGCTCCTGAACCGCCAGAGAGCTCAGTGGGTCCTCCTGGTGGATCTCAGGCCAGCGGAGGGGAAATATGAATCCGATTCCAGATTTTTGAAATATTGATATTAAAGACGCTGTAAAGCGTCATCGGCAACTTGAGCATGGCCGGGAATGACGCTTTAACACGGCTCCTGGCAGCCAAAGTGTTAATATATAATTTTTTTTTTAAACTCATAAAATATATTGGGTCGCACCTAAATCGGCAGGGTCGGTCGGCAACCTGAAACCAACCATTATTTTTGTTAGGCCCTGGGCCATTTTATACTTTCAGTCATATCTGTTCTAATGTTACGTCTATTTCGGTGTATTAATGTACGTCTGACCAGAGCTCTTTGTCACTTTGCTGGTCAGACTCTTTGTGTGTGAAGACATGTTGTCTCTGAGTGTAAACATTTGTGGCCACAGATCAAATAAACTATGTTTTCCATTTTTAATAAGGACTCAATGATTTTAACAAACGGCTCATATTTTGTCCTTTTAACATTTTCCATAACAATTGTTCCGTTTCAGACAACAGTTTTTCAAGACAGCATTTCTTCATTCTGTCCGCAGTCCCTCACTAGTTCCAAGTCAATGTAACTCAACCACAGCAGAATGGTCTCCGTCTCTCTCTCTCTCGTGTCTTGCTCTCTCAACAGAGTCCGACAAGGTCCAGATATTCAACATGCTGGATATCTGTTGGGCGTCACTAGAGTTGCATCTTAGAACAATTCACACAGCAATTGAGCCAAGCGAACACAGAGTTGCCTGTGATCTGGGGCCTTTTGTCGGCAATCTCCAAAAAGCTGTCGGCAAGCACAAATCAGGGCTATAATTGTGTAGCCTGAACTTGGCATTAAGGTTGTCTTAACTAATTAGGGCTGCAACGATTAGTCGACATAATCGACGACGTCGATCATAAAAACTCGTCGACGTCGATCATAAAAACTTGTCGACGCCGAATAAAAAAATAAATAAAAAAAGATACAACACGAGGAGATGACGCAGCAAGTAATACAAGCTAGCATGGCGGTGGACCGCAGCGAGGCCTGGCTGGAGACATAACTACAAGCTAACATGGAAGTTGACACGATGAATGTGCAAGTTAGCATTCGGATCGGGCTGGGAGCGGTGCGGAATGCTAACATGCAAACCAACGCGCAGACTGGACTCGATGCAATGCGCAGTGTTCGGAGGAGCATGGAGGCTAATTCAAAAGAAATAAATCCAACAACCCCCAAAAGAAGGACAAAGAGACGCTGGATACAACCGGACCAACCAGGACACGGCCAAGATGCTAACACAGAGGCCACACACACCAACCGGGATTTGAGCACCGAGAGCAACCGGACCAGCCAAGACTCGAATAACGAGGTCTCACACACCAAGCAGGACTCGAGCACTGAGGTCATACACACCAACCAAGATTCAATAACACATTAGTTGGGGAAATTGGGATTGATTCAGGACATATAATATAAATAACACATACTAGACTGAACTGTAGACACTAACACGCATGACGCACAACTAAGACGACGGGGAACATGGGGGAAAACATTCGGAGACCTGACCGGGAGCTCTGGAACTGTACTATCATAATTTATGAAAGATAAAAATTCAAAGAAAATGTTGGACAATAATAGGGACATTGGAGAATCACCATTGGGGAATCTCCGTCGTTATAGGAGGGGCCCTCTCCAGGAGAGCCTTACTCCTCCAACCCGCCAACGGGGGTTAAAAAGAATTACCTGGGAAGTGCCAATTGTCTTAAGTCTTCTTTTAATTTTTTTTCTGAGTTATGTTAGAATAGCAGTTGCTTTAAATGTGCACATGGACAAATGTGAAGGACAATAATAAAAAAAAATTGGACATGAAGAGAGGCTTGGAGAATCTCCTTTGGGGGGTATGTCCGTCTCCAGTGGGAGAGCTGATCCACCTCCATACCGCCAACCCGGGCAAGGGTGCTAACCATATAACTTATTTTATTTTCATAAAAAATTTTCTTATTGTGTTAGTTCTATTTTCACAAATGCAGGTGGTGATGTCGGTGACACGGGAGGTACAGAGGTGGGCAGGCTGGGTTCAGGGGGGGGGTGTTGGGGGGAGGGCCATCATTCTGGCGGTTCGACCCGGGGGAGGGGGGGCCTTGCGTGTTGTGGGATTGGTGTGGGGTTGCCTGGGGCCCTCGGCCACCGTGGCCTGGGCGGTCTGGTCACCGGGCCGGGGGGGGCACCGGGCTTGGGGTCGCGGGGGACCATTGAGGCGTGGTGCTTTGGCCTTCTGCGGGCCTGGGCTTGGGGTTCTCGTGGGCCGGGGGCCTGGCGGGGGCTCGGCTCTGCGCATGATGGACCAGGATATGGGGGTGTTCTGTTTCTCGGGGAGGAGGGCGGGAGGGAGGGGTCTCTCTCAGGGGGGTCAAAGTGGCTGAGCTTTGCCCGGTGGGGTCCTGTGTGTTGCGGGGTCAGTGGGCGTGGGGTGGGGCTCTCGGTGGCATGGGAAATAGCGGGCTTGGCTCGGTGGGGGGGGGGGGGGGGGGGGGGGGGGGGGAGTCCCCTATCCTCTACTCTATTGGACCTGGCCCAATTGATTCAAGGGACCCGTGTCGCTGGGGGCCCGGCTATGCGCGCATCGGCCTGGGATATGGGGGGCTCCTATGGCTTAACTCAGGGGGGGGGGGTACCACCCCTCGCCCCTCTACTGGGCCTGGCCCAATCAAATTCAAGATACCCGTGTCGCTGAGTGCTCAGCCCCGCGTGGGACGGCCCTGGGATGTGGGGGAGCCCCGTTTCTGGGGGTGGATGGCGGGAAGGGGGGGTCCCTCTCATGGGGGTCTGGGAGGCTGAGAGCGGCCAAATTCAAGGGGCCCATGTTGAGGTACTGTTGTGTTGTTGATGTCATTGTAGGTATTGTGTAAGTGTTTATAAATATTAATAAAAACTTTTAAAGTTTAAAAAAAAAAAGTTGGTCTCTGGCTTATTCCTGTCCCAGCTTGACTACGGTGACACCGTCTATAGATTTGCCTGTCCCACTGTTTTAGCCTAACTTGACCCACTCTACCATGCTGCGCTGAGATATATATCAAACGCACGCTATAGGACTCATCATTGCACATTGTATAGCCTAACTGGATGGTCCTCACTATGCGCTGGATGCAGCACTGGTTTATTTTTTAGGCAAACTATATATGTGCCATATTTTTACCAGTTTGCGACTCTTTCAACCTCAGATCCAGTGCCTGGATACGGTTCCAGGTACCTGCTGTGCGGACTGAGGCTGGAAAAAGGAGTCTTTTTTTATTTTGGTCCTTGGTCTTGGAATGACCTTCAGTCAAGCCTCAAACTGATGGCACTTGTTCCATCAGTGTGTCGCAGATGCTTCACAGAGAACGTCGCCGGTACCGGTGCAGACCAAGGAGCCTGCCAGTGAAGTTAGGCATAAAAAAAAATATTGTTTGGTTCCTGTTGGTTGTCAGTTAAGGCCATGAGTAGGTAGGGAATTTATTTTATTTTATTTTCTTATTTTATCTCTTCCCACGGCGACTATGGATAGGGAATTTCTTTATTTAATAAAAATGTTCACGACAACATGGATGCATGTACTCTGCCAGCATGTTTAATATCCATAATACTAAAGGTTTGACTAAGATTTTTATGAAACTTTGTAATTTTATTTTTTTTATTAATTAATTTAAAAAAAAGATTTTAAACTCATAAAATAAATTGGGTCACACCTAAATCGGCAGGGTCGGTCGGCAACCGGAACCAAACCATTATTTTTGTTAGGCCTTACGTACACTAACACCTCTTCCAAAATGTAAGCACTGCGATTGGCCCACTTTCCTTAAGCGGTGGATTTCCACATTTACCTTGCTCTCGAGTGGACAAGCGACTAGCAACTATAAATGCTGCAGCTAAAAGACAGACGTGGAAGTCTAATTCAGACTTTTTTTTTGGTACAAGAGTGATATCACGCCATAAAAAAAAGATCCAAATGTAGCCAAGATTAAAGACCCTAACCTAGAGCCATATGAAATACGCGTTCACAGAATCGCGGACGGAATCGCGGAATTAACCAATAAAAATGGACTCAACTGCAAAACGTGGAATATTGCAGAATATGGCCTAATCTGGACTGAAATTCCGTTTTTGGGTGGAACGTTTGGTGCACACGCGACCGGGGAGGTGGGGATGCTAGAGCGGGTTACACACAACACAGCAGTGCTCAAGCGTCTGCCGTCTGGCTGCTTCGGTCTTAACATCGTCAAGAAGCCAAGACATTCAGAGCCCTAAATTCAGAGCAGAGCAGTATCCTAATGACTTTTATGCTTCAGTCGATAAGGTGTTTTGCAAATTCGTTCCGTGGACTGGACCCTCTCCTCTGTCCTGATTCTCCTAGATCTATCTGCAGCCTTCGACACAGTCAACCACCAGATCCTCCTCGCGGCCCTCGCAGGAATGGGAGTGGCTGGCTCTGCGCTGACATGGTTGTCATCATACCTCAATGACCGCTCCTACCAAGTGTCATGGAGAGGGACCCTGTCGGCCACCAGCCCCCTGCGGACGGGTGTCCCCCAGGGCTCGGTTTTAGGACCCCTTCTCTTCTCCCTCTACACTAAATCACTGGGTAACATTATCACGTCTCATGGCTTCTCCTACCACTGTTATGCCGACGATACTCAACTCTTCCTCTCCTTCCCTCCCTCAGATATCCACGTCTCTGAGCGGATCTCGGCCTGTCTGTCCGACATCTCTGCCTGGATGACGACCAACCACCTCAAACTGAACCTAAGCAAAACAGAATTGCTCCACCTGCCGGCCAAATCCTCCCCCCTGACCGACCTTTCCATCACAGTCGAGAATGCAGCTGTGACCGCGTCCCCGACCACCAAGAACCTTGGTGTTGTCCTCGACGACCAGTTGAACTTCTCTGCTCACATCGCAGCGACAACCAGAACCTGCCGATTCCTCCTGAGCAACGTCAGAAGGATCCGCCCCTTCCTGACAAAAGAAGCCACCCAACTCCTCGTCCAATCAACAGTCATCTCCCGCCTCGACTACTGCAACGCACTGCTCGCTGGCCTCCCGGCCAATGCCACTAAGCCTCTTCAACTCATTCAGAACGCAGCGGCCCGCCTGATCTCAAACCTACCGAAGTCAGCCCATGTCACCCCACTTCTTAGGGACCTGCACTGGCTCCCCATTGCTGCACGAATCCACTTCAAGGCCCTCGACCTAGCATACCGTGCGGCAAAGGGAACTGCTCCCGCCTACCTCCGGTCAATGGTCTCTAACTACACACCCTCAAGACCCCTACGCTCTGCATCTTCTGGCCGCCTCAGACCTACTCAGGGGCGCGAGAAGTCCGCAGGGAGTGGGGGTGCTGAGATATGGATCGTTTTTGATTTTTTTTTTTTTTTTTTATATAATTTTTTTTTTATATAAAATATATATATTATATAATTATACTTGTAGTTGTATTGTCTGCGAGACATCGCCACCACGCAACACGTCAAAATGCTCGCTATCTGCAAACAGCTCCACATGTCTGTCAGTCATAACCAACACTCTCGTTCACTAGGATACTATGATGAATTGAAAATGGGGGACGGTCCCTGATGTAAACAAGACGAAAGTCTTTCTCTGGTCTGCATCCCCTTAACAATTGTATGTATTGAGCTGTACTGTACTGTACCCATTCTGCAATCTGTTAATAAACTTTTCAATCAAACTTTTCAATCAAAACAGCTGCCCAACTCCGCGCTCTGAGCGTTCTGATGCACACATCACAGCCCAGCTTACCCCATCTGGCTGTTGCGCCCTCTGTGTCACTGTCGCAACAACAATAGCTGCAGGAGCGATAATAATAATAACAACACACATTACCTATTCCGAAGACGGTAAAACACAGAAGGTGGTCTTGCGTTCAGGAGTGGTGGAAATAAACTCCTTCATGACAACATGAATGTCCAGTGAGTCCAGAATATCAGGATGCATATGCTGCAGCAAGTCCAGGTTATTATTATTAAAGAAATCAGATGAGACATTTCTTTTCTGAGACACAAGTAAACACACTCTCCACTTCAGACAGTCCTCCCTCTCTGCAATTCGTTCCCGCATACAACATCGCCGACAGATATATTCCTTTACTGCGAATTGTCCCAAAACAAAAACTATTCCAGGCCGCTATTTATTTTACCAATGGATTTCCAGTTCCGCGTTGACGCTTCCAGGCTGCATCTATTCGAATCCCAACCGGTTCATGAGTGGCTACACGCTGTTTTAATAACACTGCATAATCGAGACAGCGCCCCTATGGATCTGGCAATGAATTCCAAGAATAGGGTAAATCTGCAGTGCCGTTCCGCTCTATGACATTGAGTAGCGTCGGTATTCCAATGGAATAAAGGCCAAAACCACCTTGCAGTTGCAGTTACCCTCCCCGCCAGCAGGGGGTGCTGGAGCACCCGTCGCACCCCCACTTCTCGCGTCCTTGGACCTACTCCTATCCAAGCTCCGGGAGGGTCATCAAAGAGAAGTCGCCTATTCTCAATCCTTGCCCCACAATGGTGGAATGAACTACCCACCCCAGTTAGGACAGCCGAAACACGTCCAATCTTTCGCCGTCGACTAAAGACGCACTTCTTCAACCATTATCTGAATTAAAAAAAAAGAAGAAAAAAAAATATTATCTAACCCTAACTAACCATACTGTCATGCACTTGTCCTAATAAACTAACCTACACTGTAGCACTCAACACTTTGATGAACATTGTTACTCAGCTGATAGAGTTGTGCCCTTCCTGATGGCTTGTCGTACAGAACTTGTAAGTCGCTTTGGATAAAAGCGTCAGCTAAATGACTAAATGTAAATGTAAATGGACCCGCAAAAACACTTGCGACACTATTGTGATTAAATGGCTATGTAACGTTAGGACATGATAGCTTCTTGCTAAATCTGGTGCACCCATCCATTTGTTTAATGCAAACAATTGTCATTATACGCTGCCCTTTATAATCTAAATAAACTTAAATAGCTATGTAATGTTACAGTACATAGGACTATAGATGGAAATGATAGCTTCTAGCTAAATCTGGTGCACCCATCCATTTGTTTAATGCAAACGATTGTCATTATACACACTGTCCTTTATAAACTAAAGGTGCCTAAATTATGCATTACTATATTTCATCATCTATATAATAGATATAGCTAGGCTACTGACATTGTCATTGTGATGTCAGTAGTAGCTGTATCTATTGTTTGTGTATTTTTATTTTGTCACAATATTATTTGAAAAATAGTGTAAAATTGAACTGTATTTCTGAGTTGCAGCACTTAAAAACATTAAATGGACTGTTATATCTTATTCAATTGTGGACATTTATTCATTCCCACTTATTAGACACTATTTCTGATGGTAAAATTAGCATAAAAAGCAAAATACAGAATTCAGAAATATTAAAACGGAAAAAACAGAATTTGGGAAAAAATATAATGGAATTTGGAAAATAAAACGGATTTCATATGGCTCTACCTAACCCTGTCAAAACAGCAGTCAACGTGTATATTTTCAACACTACATTAGTTTACCAATGATATTAGTGTCATTAGTGAAATATGAGTTTATAGAAATCTCAGCCCATCCAGTCGGAAAAAGACGCTTATTGACACAAGGATTTGGCGCAACCTAACTTGAGTGTAGTCTTCGCCAGCCCCGGTCATCTTTTTTTTCCGGGATCATATCTCACGGGTGCAACAAAACTGAACGTTATTGCTCTACCTTTCTGTGAACGTCTAGCAAAAAACGGCATTGAAATCTGATGAAAAATGGCAGAGCAATTTACATTATAAAAAAGTAACTGTACTTTCAGTAGATTTCATTCATGGTTTTTGCTGCCCCGTCAGGGGTGCCTGCTGGTACTAAATACAGATTGAACTCTGCCATTGGAAAGGGGAGATTTGGCCCAATCCATAGATGTGTGACTTGGCCATAATAAGGTTATTTATAAGCCTGATATTCTATAATCATATTTAAAATTGCATGTGTCCGGATGGCAGAATTCAGTACTGTATCTACAAATCTCCGAGACGGCATTGTGGTGGTCTTACTACCACTGAGGGCGATACATTTACTTTCGATTTCTTAATTTTATAACTATTTGGAAAACATGCTACCAGAATAGAGAGTATTACTTATATTATATATTATTATTACAGTTTTCTTTTAATTTAATTTAGTTTCTTTTTGCATGTGTGTATGCATGTAAGTGTATACATCTGTTATTATTATTGTTTCTTGTTGGGGCAGGTGGTTATATGCTTCACTTTAAACTAGAGCTGGGCCGTTAACGCGAGACTAGTATCGCGCGATAATATAATTGACGCTGTTAATCTAATTCTCAAAGTTGGGTCTGGGAGTGTGTATTGTCCTTAAATACTTGCCGTAGTGCTGTGGTACCCGGAAGTGATTGCACGTATGTACATGAGCTGTAGTCTGAATAATGTGTCAAACTAAAGTAGTGGTCCGGTAATCATTGTTATACAGGTGAGGTTAAGAAGTCCTCAGGATATAACACAATTCGGCGATGAGGACGTCTGAATCTGCGCAATGCAAGAGAAGTCCGTCGGGACCTTTGTTTACCATGTTAGCTTAGCGAGTTAGCATGTTAGCTCACGTCGTGGCCCGGCACTTGGAAACATCTACCGGTACGAGTAGAGGAAATCCACTTTACACACTAAAGGAAGGATCGACTGGACTATCGTGAGTGTTTACAACAGAAATGGCTTGGGTTATTGGAAATATTGGACCGTTTGATGACAATGTGGAGTTATGAAACTGTTACACTGAGAGTTTTGATTACTTCATTATAGCTAATGGAATTGAAGAGGACAAAGTAGTTCCCACATTTCTGACTGTAATGGGGCCGGGGACATTTATTTGTTGAGAAACCTGCTTCTGCAGCAGTGTGTGTGAGTAGCCAGTCTGCGAGAGACTGTTCTCTTTATCAGGCCATATTGTGCAGAAGAGGAGAGCTAGTTTGTCACCAGCCAATGTGAACAAGCTGGTCTGCCTGAGTGACTGGTGGAAGAAGGAGAAATAGAGATTGGACTGATTGAGTCAAGCCATGTCACATAAGTTCAAGTTTGAAATGCTTCTTTCTGTTTTGCTCCCGAGAGTGTGCTAGATACTGTACTGTACTGGTAATATTATTTATTTGTGTTAACTATTTTTTAAACAATTTATTAAACACAAGTACATCTTATTGAACATTATTTTGATATTTCATTAACAAATTATCATAGCAAAACAGCTTTTTCAAACAGTCTGTAAAATGCATTTTGGAAACGGGAGATGGGCTCATGGTGTAATGGGCCACCTGGCCTGAGAAACGTAAGGAGGAAAGAAAAAGTAAGGACTTACTTCTGGTCATTATTTGGGTAGAACACACATATTTTGAATGCCTTCGGCAGATTTTTTTTAGCCATTTTAATCTAGATTAATTTCAGGATTGCAGGTAGATTAATCTAGATTAAAAAAATGTATCTATGCCCAGCTCTACTTTAAACAAACGTAACACATTAACTTAGGGATAGCAAAGGGGGGGGAATAAAAAATGAGAATAGTCCAATCACGGACAACCTGTTGTAGAGCGTGAGCACTTTATAATGTCGACCCTCATACTGCAACCTGTTGTAACGTGTAATGTGATGATACTAATAAAACGAGATTATAAACATTTTAAATTAAAAAAAGATGAAAAATTATTGAAAATAAATGGATATTCTCCTTTGGGTCATTACAATTTACTCAAGCCTAGTAAGAGACACAATATTTATGACAATGGAAATACATTCCCTGAGGTGCATAGATGTCCCTAGATACCAAGAACATACAAATGGACCTTGTAGAAGTGGAGCAGTCTTCCATTTACTTGGGTATCTATTTTTAGGCACATTTTCAGAAAATATGGCTAGGGCTTAATATAAATGTATATATTGTATTTATGATCATTATTAAATAGAATAATCTTCTATAGGAAAAGTATGTTTATTTTTTTTATTTGATCAGCTGTGCCTGTGAGTCCGGCAATGTATGGGGCTGCGGCACTGCAGATTTACCCTACTCGAGTCCGGCGGGGGAGAATGTTGGTGTGTTTGTTGGTGCGTTTCTTTCCATTGTGTTAGATTTGGATCAATCAGCCAGTATCACCTCTCCATCGTTGTTGTTGTGTAGTTTCTGCGTCGTGTTTATTTCTCACAGTCTTCTCATACTGGCTGTACAATCTTTGTCATTCCCCTTAACACTTTAAGGACCAGCCACGAGTTTATACGGGTTTCTGTGCCATGCGTTGTGGACCAGAGGCACGTATATAGCCGTGGCATTTGTTATTGCTGTTATTCCATTTTAATAACCGGCTCAAGGTCCCCGACCGGCTCTGCAGATCTACCCTCGTCTGTGAAATCGAGACCATGCAATACCGGCCAGATCCTCTTAGGGGCACCATCGCTCCACTGCAGTATGCCTTGTGGGCGAAGAAATTTTTTTTTTTCATTCAGTTTCAGTTTCATTGTAGCCGGATCCTGAACCAACACAATGCACCGTGGATTACTTTTCGAATCGCAGATTTCACCATGGAATAATGGGATTTATCATCAGCCAAGGGACATATCGATCTACCAGATGCCGATCGATAACAGGGAATTTTGGGGGGTATCCCACGGGCTCACGGTAAGACCTTTTTTACCTAAATTACAGCCGGATCGGAGCTTGCTGTGAAACACAAGCAGCCGTTCAGCGAATGTGGCTAGTTACACAGACACTGTTATTGGTAATCAATAATACTAAACAACGTCCCCCACCCCCCTTTCATGCATACATGCTCTGGGACAGCCCGGATCATATGCAGTTTCAGTTCATTCTTTAGCATATATAAAAACGGAAATGCCGTTGAATATAACGTTAGCAGTTATTAGCTCCATAACTAGCTTCCAGAAAATATGAGACAAAATCTGCGATAAAGCTTATATTCACGGCGCTATAAAATGACAACCTATTGATGCATTTTTATTTATTTTTTTACGACATTTTGAAGGGACGGTTTATGAACTCAATTGACGATGAGAATGGACAGATAGCAATACTATAAAGTATAGATATAGCTGTACAAAAATACACCGGTCTGTTGACAAACCCTGGTCCTCAACCACTATATTAGATGCATCCCAGCGGTCGCCAAAGTGTTAATGCAATCCGTAAACCTATGAATTCGACACTGGACGACAGCGTAGTACCTTTCTTGGAATCGTTGTTTATTACATAAACAAAAGCCTCAGATGTTACCCATTTTGTATCGTCCTTGAAAAGTCTTTGATGGAACACTAAATTCATTATTCTATCGTCTCTTCTGCGGTTTAGTCTAATGGTGGCTGAGGCCTCGTTGTTAGCCAAAACCCTTCTCCCATTAGCCGAAGCTAATGATGATGTGTCATCTCCCCTCCCCCACCGGCGAGGGTGAGAGAGGGGTGAAAGTCTCTGATCCATGTCCGCTCGCGTCAGCTTCGTGTCTAGATCTAACTTACACCCGGAAGGAAACTCACATTTATAATATTCATCATCATCATTATCATCTCGGCATATCAATGACAGGCCCGCCCCTCTTCTTGTTGCCATGTGACGCGCTGTCATGGCAACTGCTGTTCACCCTTCACCCACATTAAACGTCCGTTTCTAGTGGTGTCTCTCTCTGACCATTCTGCTAATGCAATCCTTATCAAGATGAAGGTATGACCTTCAAGCCTCTTACACGCTGCTTGCCGTGGAGACACACTGCCTGCTGACTAGGGGTGGGAATCATCAGTTTCATCACGATACGATACGATATCGATTCTTTGGACAACGATACGATATTTGCCGATATCACAAAGTCTGCCACGATACGATACGATACGATTCAATTCAGGTGCCTGCGATCGATATGAGGCGATATTATGTGCCCATTTAACACAATCAGTCACATTTAGATCAACTAAAAAAAGGCTACGGAAATATCAATTGATGTATTTATTTTTGAGCTCTTCCAGACATTTAAATGAAAAACAATCTATTGTTTTTAATACAAATAGACCTCCTGTTCACTTTTGTTTTTATATATTGAGCTTTAACACACACACAGACACACACAGACACACACACACACACAGTCCCCCACAGCCCCCACCCCTCCTCCTTCCAAGTCCCCTCTTCACTCTCCTGTTCTCTCTCACGGTTAGCTGCTTAGCTTTTAAGCAGCCAACGCGACGTTCATTTAGATATTTAACGCGACGTTGGCATAAAGGAATGGTGACGATGCAACGCCTGTTATATGCATTTGACCCGTTGCGGGGAAAAAACTGCACAGACTTATATCTGCTCGCAAAATAGACGCTCTGTAGTGCTTTACAGCAGACGCAAACACTGCTGTAATGTGTACACGGAGTTTCACACTGGGCGCCGGCGGATATGACTCGCGGGGATTTTCAAAATAAGAGTATCGCAATATGAATCGATCTTTTTACGTTGCGTCGATCCTATTTGATTATTGATAATAGATCGATATATCGATCTGGATCGATGTATTGTCCCACCCCTACTGCTGACGTCTCTCTCTTCTTGTCTGTGTTGCTCTCAGATGGCTATAAGCAGTGCTGTCATTATATACATTTTGTTTACATTATATACATTGAAAAAACCTCGACATCCTTCACTCCTCCAATGCAGAAACTACACAACGACAACGATGGAGAGGTGATACTGGCCGATTGATCCAAATCTAACAGTTGGTGCCGTTGACAGCCGGATTGCAGATTAGATTAGGTTGAGACGACAATGCCAATGGTGGTTAAAGACAATGGGGCTGGAGACGGGGCAGTGCCAAGGCCATGAGAGATGAGGCCATGAGAGAGGGCACCAGCAACCGAGCGAAACCATGGACGCCAGACAACGTTGAAGAGAAAAAACGTGAGTGTGTCTCACGCTATGGGGTTTTAGCCTTATCTAACCTAGCAAGCCAATAAAAACGAACTATGCATCCGTAAAAATATTTAAGCGACACAGAGAGAGAAAGCCAGCTGTAATCATATGTGAAGACAAAGAGATATGAATGAGTGATCTGGCGGGAGGGGGTGATGTGTATTACAGAGAGAGAGGCAGGGCTGCACGATTTTGTTTTGGGAGAGTCGCAGCGGCAGAGAGGTCGTATCTGAAAGGGAACCAAAACAGCCATAGATGACTAAGGAAAGCAAAATAGAGCAGAATGAGTGTAAATGAGATGAGGAGAGAAGGGGCGGCTGAAGCGAGACGGGGAAAAAAAACTTACGACACTAAACGGTACGGTTTGCCTTAGACTGGCGTTAACTAGTTTTTGGGATTGTTGTTGATTTTATTCGCTATATCTATTCATAATTCATAGTTGCAGCCTCTGCAGACCCTTCAGACCCTGTCTGAGCTGGCAGACGGTCAACACTGCCCTCTACTGCCTTGCGGAGCTATTGCATTCCATTGGAAATGGGCTGGTGTGTTTTCTGAGCCGATCTGAGCCGAGGGGCGGGGTTTAAATACTAACCCCGCCCGCCTGTTCATGTGAAACACTCGGTAATGTCTGGGACAGGGTCGCTGTGGATAACTGGAATGGCGATCAGATAATTGGATTATTTATTATTATTTACATCAGATACCAGGTAAGGACTCTATATATAAAATCTTGCGTTGATCCGATATTACTTTCTACCGCAATCAAAGCTATCTGTGTGTATGTGTATGTGCTTATTACCGTTGGCTGCGGGGGGGGGGGGGGCTGACTGGATTACACTAAAATGCCTTTTTCTCGTCTTTTCCTGGAATTACTCGGAATCACCCAAACCATACTCGTATTCAAAACGAATCTGTTTTGTGCATGTTGACTGGAAGCAACTCAATCGACGGGTGTATTAGACCCATAGCTATAATATAAGATATATTTTAAGCACTCGCAAATGTTGCAGTCTAAAACTATATCCATTGAATAAAGACCTGGCGCTGAAGGTCCAGGTGCTGCTGGCGGTCAATGTGTTAATAATAATTATAAATATTTGTTTTCTGTTGTACCGAACTGGTACCGAACCGTGACCCCAATACCGAGGTACGTACCGAACCGTGGCTTCTGTGTACCGTTACACCCCTAGCAGGGCTGTACGCTAAGCTTTATCACTAGGGGCACACTTGCCCCTAAATGAGAAATTTAGGGGCAAACAAATTTTTTAGGGGCACATTTTTAAATAACAATTTTACCATTATTTATATCGATTGTTTTTTATTTAAAAAAAGAAAAAAAATAATTTTATATATATTTTTTTTTAATAAAATATATATATTATATAATCATACTTGTAGTTGTATTATCTGCGAGACATCGCCACCACGCAACAAGTCAAAATGCTCGCTATATGCAACCAGCTCCACTGTCTGTGTGTACTTGAGTAGCCTCCAGCTATGGCCAGGATTCTCCGGAGCTGCAGCTGGACCCTATACTGTAGCCTCCAGCTACGGCCAGGATTCTCCGGCGCTGCAGCTGGACCCTATTGACTATATTCAGCGTGCCCTCAGCTCGAATACGCATCGACTCATAACTAGGACTCCCTACTAGTAAACAGTCAACCCTCCGTCTCTTATTATATGTGAACTAAAGAGTACAAGGTTTACACAACAACCCCCACCCCTTGTTTTATTGTATTTGTACCTGTACTATAGGGTGACCATATTTTGATTTCCAAAAAAGAGGACATGCTGGCCCCAGCCTCGAGATACTTAATGATACTTTGCACAATCGAAGCAGGCATGGCCACCTTCATTTCACTATGTCTTGTGTACTGTACTGTATGTGATGAATAAACCTCTTGAATCTTGAATCTCTACTCAAAGTTTACTCAAAGATGCCTTTATTGTTTTAACATATGCTTGGAAACATGCACCCAGAAAAGCGGCAATGTTTGTTATACTTGAACTTGAGGACTGCATACTTTTTTTGCAAAGCTTATCTTTATACATTATGCTTATAGCACATGCATAAGCCTGGTCTCTTTTGAAAGATAACATTCTGAAGTTACTAATGCAAAAAAGGAAAATCACTTTTAGTGCTAATGAAATAGAGCATATAGGTCTGAACTTGAGTTGAACGTGAACTTGTGTACTCAAATTTTTCTGCAGTGGTTGCAATATCCCAAATTTAACCACATAACATGCGCCCAGAAAAGTGGAATTTTTTTTACTTGAACTTGAGGACTGCATACTTTTTTTGCAAAGCTTATGCACATGCATATAAGCCTGGTCTCTTTTGAAAGATAACATTCTGAAGTTTCGTACACAATAAAGAAAAATCACTTTTAGTGCTAATGAGTAACATATGGGCTGAACATGAGTTGAACTTGTGTCAGGGTTAGAAATTAACATTTTTTTTTTAATGGCTTTTTTTGCCCCCCTTAATTGATTTTTGGGGGCTTTTTTTATTTATTTCGGGGGCACAACATTTTTTTTTTTTTTTATCCACTTTTTCTCCCATTTTTCTATATTTTCTCCGATCCCAATTTCGTATCATCCAATTCAACCCTCCCCTGTCACGAACCCTGTTTCTTGCCTCCCACAAGCCGGCTGCAATGTGGACTAAGTCATACATAGCACAAGTCCCCTCCGGTACTTGAGGTAACAGCAGTCGCATCTTTTCACCTGCGCAGCTCGATCTCTCAGTGTCGAGGAGTAACGCGTGGGAGGCTCACGCTGCCCCCGACACTTCCTGATTCTACTGCGCAGGCGCACCAACCGACTTGTAGGAGTCGCTTGTTCACAACGTTCGATCCCCACCCTTCAGTTTTCCCTCCCCGTAATACGGCCAATGTGTATTACTGCGGACGACCAGCTAAACTGAAAACAATGTGGAGAGCTGGATTCGAACACGCGAATCCTAGCGTCTCCACACTGGTGGCGAGTGCCTTGCCCACTACACCACCTAGCCGCCCGGGGGCACAACATTTTTATAATGAAAATTAACATAAAGATTATAAAACATTGTTGACACTTTTTTTTTACAGTCTTCGTCCCTATGTTTGATAACGTAATGTTAATGTCTCCATATATAGGGCTCTACACTAACCTTTTTCCCAAGGAGCACATGTGCTCCTAAATAAAATGTTAATAAATAAAATCTAAATACAAATTTAGGAGCACACAGAAATTTAGGAGCACAGTGACAATTGTTCAAGTAACACACACAATGTGTGACATGGCTTGGTTTCATGTTTTGAGGTACCTTCAATTATCTGTAAATAATACATACATACTCTATCTAAATAGATTAAATATTATTGTCCCTGAGGGCAAGTTGTGTTGTTGTCTTGATATATCTACAAATAGCAGACGAATAACCGGTTGCCTCTGGATCAATGAATGTCTAATATTGAATAATATTATTAGATATTTTATTTTTAACATCCCTAATTCCAACAGTCAAGAGGCTTGTTTCAAATTGATGAAAAACCCCACACACGCAACGTTTGTGAGTATAGGCTCTGGCCAGATCGATCAATGAAATACGTTGCGCGCTCAGCGCTGTGGAATGAAGGAAATGCGCATCGGGATCAGATTTGGATGTTCTTTGGAGTTGTGTTACAAATGGAACGGTCTTTCCCCGCGGAACACAAGTTACTTAACGTTACACAGGTTGCGCTATGCAGATGCTTAGCTTGCTAACGTTAAGATAGCAGTGTAATGCTTGATGAAAGCAGAGCGCTCCGTCTGTGTTCGCATCCTCTCAAGTGCCTGTAACACGCAGCGGGCCCCGCCTCCCTCCTCCTTGGAACAAACATTCCACCCAAAAACTGAATTTCAGTCCAGTTTCAATCTGAACTATTAACAGCGGAGCTGTTTTGTAATCTTCACAATCACTCGTCTGTCTCGCACACTGCAAGTAAATGATTTTTCCGGTTTGCACACACATATTATTAGGGGCAAATACGAGGGAAATGCTCGCACTGTAGAGCATATATATAATTATATATATAATTAGTAAACTGTCAGGGCTTTTTTTGCCCCCCTTAACTGATTTTCGAGGGCATTTGGTCAATTTTCGAGGGCATTTTGCCCCAAGCCCCCGTTAATTTCGAACCCTGACTTGTGTACTCATGTTTTTGTGTAGTATAGTTGCAATATTCCAAAATAATATATATATATTTTTGTATAAGCTGGAAAATACCGCAAATCCATAGCCTGAAGGGACATGGGCCTGAAGGGACATTAACGTGTGTTGTCGGGCCTTACAAATACATTTGATTTTGATTTGATTATCAATAAGGTAGGATATCTGGAACACACAAACACACTATTTTTTTAAATCACATGCCATGAAACTCTGGGACCTGGCTGAATTTAAGACTGCACAAATCATGTTTAAAGCACGAAACAATTCACTCCCGGGTAACATCCAAAAATTCTGTTATAGAGAGGGGGGGGTTACAATTTAGAGGAGAGTCTAACTTCAAGAAACAGGCTGTTCATTCAACAATGTATGTATATTTCAGTTTCTGGAGTGAATATGAGTTGCATAAGATAATAGAGTGTGAAGGTATACTGAATACTGTCTATCTGTATGTAATGTATGTCATATGTTATGATGAATTGAAAATCGGGGACCCTGATGTAAACAAGACGAAAGTCTTTCTCTGGTCTGCATCCCCTTAACAATTGTGTGTATTGAGCCGTACTGTATTGTACCCATTCTGCAATCTGTTAATAAAGTTTTCAATCAATCAATCAATCAATCAAGGGGGTAGGAATACAAACGTTTACACTTCATTCTATACTCCTGCTTGTTTGTTTTTTAATCTGTTTATTACTTGTTTTTTATTATTATTCATTTTCAATTTATGTTCAAAATAAATAAACACATTCATTCAAGATATTGTGTGAGCAAAAGTAGTATAGTTAATTTACTCCCTCGAGTCTGGCCCCGCGCGGATCTCGCAGCTGTGCCCGCACAGTGAAATACTCCAATTCAGCCATTGGCAATTCAGCCATTGGCAATTCAGCCATTGGGTGGGTGGCGCTGCTGAGAGGCCCTCACAGCGCGGCCGTCAAGACTGCGGCCCTGAGAGCGCCGCTGGCTCTGCGGCTCTGCAGCTGCATGCTTCTCCGGGGTGATAATCTGGCAAGCCATGTAAAAAGTCGCACGCCTGACATATCGGCATGTAACTCGAGAACCGAGGCACGGATTTTGACGATTCAGATGGCATTCGAACGACAACGAATAGCGCTTTAATTCGGTAATTAATATGTTCGGCGAAAAATGCAGTCCCGAGCCTTTAGATGCTCGCAAAGGGCCGTGAAACTGAAAAACAATGAAACCCCGGACATTTCCATGAATTTATAACCCCCCCCCCGGACGCCCCGGACAGGGCGTGAAAAGAGGACATGTCCGGGCAAAAGAGGACGTTTGGTCAGCCTACTGTACTACCTGCTGTCTTGCTGCTGTCTCTCTCTGTGAGCTTGATTAGCTCACGTTAGCTAGCGTTAGCTCCGCGGCTAACCCTGAACTAAATCAATGACTAGGTTCTAAAGCATTTAGAGTAGTTTTCACTGCAGATAGAAGCAGCCAAACAGCGGGAGAATTTCGGGAGCATATGACCAAAACCCAGTTAGGAACCATCGATTCCCATCCCTATTACTAACTTTACTTTTCTTCATAGCTAAATCAGCCAGTCTATCAGAGTGAGTGCTCAGTTGATTTTCCCCGCTGATCATACCCGAGTGCTCAGCGTCATCACTAGGGATGGGTACCGAATTCGGTACTTTTGAGGTACCGAACCGAAACACGTCGGTACTACAGAGTATCGAATTTTTTTTTAAACTTTTTTCTAGGTAGGTAAATTAAATTTCTTGAGACTAAAGTACCGAAAAAAGGTACCGTTGGGTACCGGTATCGATTCACAGGTACCGGTACAAATGTGAAAGGTACCCATCCCTAGTCATCACACGCCTTGGATCATTTAGGAGTGAAATGCGAATGCAAGGCTTGAAATCACTACTCGCAAGCGCGCCCCCAAATATTATTTACCAATCGCAACGGCCAATTAAAGGGGCAATTTGCGACAATCTCGTCGCAGTGTACAGCCCTGCCTAGTGTATAGACATATACACTGGTAATCACAATGGCGATACGATTTATTCTTTTTGGAATACCTTCTGGCTTAGGTAAGGTATATTCTATGTCTATTTTACCAAACCTGAAACTAGGGCTGGGCGATAAAACAATAACGATAACTATCGCAATCAATTATTTCCTCAAAATAAACATGAAACGTGGTCGCAAAGTTTCGATATATCGATTTTCCAAGCTTGGATATGAGCACACGCACTAACAACCAATCAGTGAAGGAGATGGCGGACAGCGGAAGGAGACCCGCGCTGCACCTCTGGGTAGAGAGGTAGGACTCAAGTAATAAACAAGGCTGGCTAGGATAATTAGCTTGCACGGCGCTATTTTATAGTTTACGTGCCGAGTGGGTGTGTGGCGTGAATTCTGAGGCCACGGTTATAGTAGTGTGGGGTATACGGTGGACGTTGTTGCAATGTATTGGGGCGGAACAGAGTATTTTAGCGTGATATTTAGTACATTGGAAACATGGCTGGCTAGGATAATTAGCTTGCACGGCGCTATTTTATAGTTTGGCTGGCTAGGATAATTAGCTTGCACGGCACTATTTTATAGTTTACGTGCCGAGTGGGTGTGTGGCGTGAATTCTGAGGCCACGGTTATAGTAGTGTGGGGTATATGGTGGACGTCGTTGCAATGTATTGGGGCGGAACCGAGTATTTTAGCGTGATATTTAGTACATTGGAATTAAACATGGCTGGCTAGGATAATTAGCTTGCACGGCGCTATTTTATAGTTTGGCTGGCTAGGATAATTAGCTTGCACGGCGCTATTTTATAGTTTACGTGCCGAGTGGGTGTGTGGCGTGAATTCTGAGGCCACGGTTATAGTAGTGTGGGGTATACGGTGGACGTCATTGCAATGTATTGGGGCGGAACGGAGTATTTTAGGGTCATATTTAGTACATTGTCATGGGATACACTGCTTGCTCTGGCTAACTGCTAACGTGCGCGGACTGATGACGACATCAACTCGAGACATTCGCAGCAGCAAAACAAGTCTATTAACACTTTGGCTGCCTAAGGTTAAATTCATGATATACCATAGATTGCCAGCGCTATTTGTCTATGGAGAAAGTCCCCTTCTTTGCAGGGCTATAACTTTTTAAATTCTATTGCTACATTGCCATTATTAGGGCCCATTCAAAGTCCTATATGTATTGTTCATTGTGTAGCAACGTTAAACTTTTTCATTCACATATTCATAGTAAAGTATGGTCTAATGTATAAGTATGTTTTCATCTCTTTCTGCAGCTTTCTCCAGAACGTGATATATAGCCCCAAATGCATTATATTGATGATGAAATACAGTTTGATGGCAATCAGCGCGATAAAAAAAATTCCAACTAGACGTACTTCTAGAAGTTACTACACGTCATCTGATGTTGACCGGATGGGCGAGGGGGCGTTTATAATTCCGTGGGCAGCGTTATACCAATCATCTAATGTGGGTCAAATGTTGATAATAGCAGTTAGTATCGAAGACGGTAACATTACACGCTGAAACTCACCCCAGTCTCCGCGCGCCGTTGGGCGATCATCGTCGAATAGAAATCTTATCATTATGGGATATATTTTTACCCGGTCCATCTCCAGCTTGTATAATGGTATATACGTCCAAATCATGTTGTTTATCGAGTTATTGCCAATCGATCACCGTGTAGCGTGACGAGCCAGAGTCCCATGAACTATAGCGAGCGCCCGGAAGTACTACGGTCGTCATGACAACCTCTATTCAACATCCTGTTTGGCGTTTGCGCCGATCGGCCACCAGATGGCGCTCCTGAACCGCCAGAGAGCTCAGTGGGTCCTGCTGGTGGATCTCAGGCCAGCGGAGGGGACATATGAATCCGATCGCAGATTTTTGAAATATTGATATAAGGACGACGTAACGCGTCCTCCGGCAACTTTAGCATGGCCAGCAAAGACGTCTAAAGACGGGTCCCGGCACTCAAAGTGTTAATAGCCCGTCTGTAACTGAGGGGTACAATTCCCTGACTGTATTTATAAGTATGGTATCATTAAACCACTACTGTCTTATGTACATTACTACTGGCCATACAGTACACAGGTATATGATGAGAACACCTCCACAATGACACGGTTCCACACAAAACTGGGTTTAAGAATATTTATTAGCAGCAATAATAGTATATATAACAATACTTTACTTAGGGTGCGCTTATAAGGCAAAATAATGTGCGTAAGCAAATCAATAACGTATGTCCATTCTCATATTACGCAGGAGATAATGAATACAACCCGAATATTAGGAATTATATCTATGGTACTCTAATAAGGCAGCGGGAGATACTGGTAGGGTCCCTCCGGTTGTAGGCCAGCAAGGGGGGAGGATTTGTCGGTAACGAAAGTCTGGATCAACGGGGACTCAATAAGCTCCTGCTACGGGAGACGGTACACTACTCCCTTGATCAGCAGACTAAAGCAGCAGCTATTCTCCGGTATGCGGTGCAGCATGGAAGAAAGCTAGCCAGCCTCGGGCGTCCTAGAGGCGGGCTCGACGATGCTCCTCACAGGGTAAATCCCACACAATTGTGGGTGTAGACGATTCTCCACTCCATCAATTACAGGACCAAAGCAAATATAATCCGGCCGAAAAGGGCTCTGTAGTCGTCGGGTAGGTTATCCAGTGCAGGGTTCGAAATTAACGGGGGCTTGGGGCAAAATGCCCTCGAAAATTGACCAAATGCCCTTGAAAATCAGTTAAGGGGGGCAAAAAAAGCCCCCCGACAGTTTACTAATTATATATATAATTATATATATGCTCTACAGTGCGAGCATTTCCCTCGTATTGCCCCTAATAATATGTGTGTGTGCAAACCGGAAAAATCATTTACTTGCAGTGTGCGAGACAGACGAGTGATTGTGAAGATTACAAAACAGCTCCGCTGTTAATAGTTCAGATTGAAACTGGACTGAAATTCAGTTTTTGGGTGGAATGTTTGTTCCAAGGAGGAGGGAGGCGGGGGCCCGCTGCGTGTTACAGGCACTTGAGAGGTGCTGCGAACACAGAGAGAGCGCTCTGCTCTCATCAAGCATTACACTGCTATCTTAACGTTAGCAAGCTAAGCATCTGCATAGCGCGACCTGTGTAACGTTAAGTAACTTGTGTTCGGCGGGGAAAGACCATTCCATTTGTAACACAACTCCAAAAGAATAACATCCAAATCCGATCCCGATGCGCATTTCCTTCATTCCACAGCGCTGAGCGCGCAACGTATTTCATTGATCGATCTGGCCAGAGCCTATACTCACAAACGTTGCGTGTGTGGGGGTTTTCATCAATTTGAAACAAGCCTCTTGACTGTTGGAATTAGGGATGTTAAAAATAAAATATCTAATAATATTATTCAATATTAGACATTCATTGATCCAGAGGCAACCGGTTATTATATCAAGACAACAACACAACTTGCCCTCACTCAGGGACAATAATATTTAATCTATTTAGATAGAGTATGTATGTATTATTTACAGATAATTGAAGGTACCTCAAAACATGAAACCAAGCCATGATGTCACACATCGTGTGCGTGTGTGTGTGTTACTTGAACAATTGTCACTGTGCTCCTAAATTTCTGTGTGCTCCTAAATTTGTATTTAGATTTTATTTATTAACATTTTATTTAGGAGCACATGTGCTCCTTGGGAAAAAGGTTAGCGTAGAGCCCTATATATGGAGACATTAACATTACGTTATCAAACATAGGGACGAAGACTGTAAAAAAAAGTGTCAAGAATGTTTTATAATCTTTATGTTAATTTTCATTATAAAAATGTTGTGCCCCCGAAATACAAAAAAAGCCCCCGAAAAGCAATTAAGGGGGGCAAAAAAAGCCCTTGAAAAAAAATGTTAATTTCTAACCCTGATCCAGTGTACATAATCCACACGGTCCTCGTCTAGGGCTCCTCGGATGAAGGCGCCAGGTTAAGCTGCCCAGCCTGGATAAGCACACTAGCTGGTGCGAGGAAGCGTTGGTGATGCTGGTCACTGTAGAACGGTAGCCGCACGATACACTATACATAAATAGACTATTACTGAATGAATAGAAGAGGTCGAACTCGACGGTACAGAGTTAAACTCTGATACTTCAGTTATCAATTCGCACGCGGTCTCAATGCTCTATTTGGGGCCAAACGGGCCCTACTTCACCGCACGTTGTATCGTGGGTGAGGCTTCACTTGGGTAACTCGAACTAGGTTAACTAACTGCTGTATTCACCTGCGCCGTATTTATACGTTAGGCGAACAAACTAGTACCAGCCCTATTCCTGTCTCGTATCCTTGCGCAGAGCCGTTCATGCCCAGGCATGTCTTCGGCGGTGACTTTGAACCAGACCCTGGGGGTATGGCAGTGGCGCCTAAGGGACCGCTGTCCAATAGGAGAACGAAATATTATGGTCTGTACTAGGTTAAAGGGATATTCCGTGTATATGTACAAAGAATACACAAGGGATATCAGACGATATACAAATAGTATACATGGGATCTCAAGCAATAAATATATATATTCGGTTTAATCTGACCCTTTGTAACACCGTCCATCGGCGCCGGGCATAAGAAGTTAATTAAACTTAACAGACATTATATCGACGATAATTATCGATATAGAGTTATATGAAAATAATTTTATAATTTTATCGTGATAACGTTTTTGGCCATATCGCCCAGCCCTACCTGAAACATGTTTTTCTAACGATCACAGTTTTGCGTTTTACCGGACATAAAACATGCTCGTCAAACACGATCACAGTTGAGTTAAAACGACCCCCCTTGCTGATTTTGTGAAGGTATATACCTTTGATTTGGGAGTATTTGGGGTTTCAGGGGATCAACCAGAATGGTTTGGGTTTATTGCATATAACGCGTTTTATCTCGCGATCTATGGAAAAAGACTGGATTATCTTGGAAATGCGCGATGTTTAGCGTGTAATAAACTACAAACTACAGTGTGTAGAAACAAACTATTTTTTTCCATGTTGGACTACAAGTAGTGTCTGTCAAATGAGCCACACCATTGTCTCCACACCTATAATACAGAACACACACAGCTCTGCAAACATCGTGAAACATCCCGAAAATGACAATTTTAAGCTGGCATGAAGCGGCAGAGATGGGGCCAGTTTATGGCGCTGAATGAGTTAACCTGTTAATCTGTAGACCGTTTTCGCCTAAAGGTACATGTCTAAGTAAATGGAAGATTGCTCCACTTCTGCAAGGTCAATTTGCATGTTCTTGGTATCTAGGAAAATCTAGGGACCTGGGGGTATGTATTTCCAGTGTCAGAAATATTGTGTCTGTTACTAGGCTGAGTAAATTGTAATGAAGAAAAGGAGAATATAAATTATGATTTATGATTTTTGCATCTATGATAAAAAATGTATACGGGTAGGAGAAAATGCTCACTGAGCTCATTCCAAAATTCAGCCGCCCGCCTCCTCACTAACACCCGGTCCCGCGAACACATCACTCCTGTCCTCCACTCCCTCCACTGGCTCCCGATCAAACACCGCATTAACTTTAAAACACTACTCCTCACCTTCAAAGCCCTCCACAGCCTGGCCCCCCCCTACCTGACTGATCTCCTTCTCCCCTACCGCCCAACCCGTTCCCTCCGGTCCTCCTCCACTGCCTCCCTCACTGTCCCGACATCCAAGCTTAAAAACTTCGGAGATCGGGCCTTCTCTCGCACTGCACCCCGACTCTGGAACTCCCTCCCCCAGTCCATCAGAGACTCCCCTACACTCTCCACCTTCAAAGCTCGCCTCAAAACCCACCTGTTCTCCCTTGCCTTCAACCCCCCCCACCCCTAAACCCCCCCCTCCCCTCCAACCTGATCGATATGTCTCTAGTCTTTTTTTTGTGCCATCAGGCTGTCTCCCCCGTTCCCCCCATGGTCTCATGTTCCTCTGTTTTTGTTTCTTTGTTGTTTTGTTTTGTTTCTTTGCTTTCGCCTCTTTGTTTGTACCCCTGCTCCCGACTACTGTCAGCGACTTCGGGTTATTGAGAAGCGCTATATAAATTAAATGAATTATTATTATTATTATTCACCACCTTATTGAGATCATGTGTACAAAAAATCTAAGCAAATGAATAAAGAGAAGATGATTAAACAGAAGGATTTGTAGATACAGTAATTAATGATAATCGATTTTAATTATAAATTAATATTTCACCTTGAACTTGACCTTGACCTTATTATGGCCAAATCATACATCTATGGATAGGGTAAATGCTCCTCTTTCCAATGGCAGGGTTGAATCTGGATTTAGTCATTTCCTTGCGGTTTTTACGATAATTAGCATTTTCGATAAATCGTATAAAACATCGGTAAAATAAAAATATACACTTTGACTACTGTTTTTGATAGGGTTATGGTCTTTACTCTTTGCTAAAAAAATATATATTTAAAAACATTAACCCCTTAACATCCAAGGGCCCACATGTGGACGATTCTTTGCCGACCTCTAGTGGCTCGGTGTGCATTTCTTTTAATACAATATATAGATAGAATTAAAGCCCTATTTGTTGCCTGTCGATTGCCCTTTCAGGTGACAAAATCCGTTTGGCGGTTCTCGAGTTACATGCCGATATGTGAGGTGAAGTACGCAAAAGTACACATTACCACCCCCGACTCCCGGGGCTCTAGTTCAGTCAATCATTTGGCGATCTCGAAAATCTTTGCACAGGGTTGTAGCCAATGAGTGTGGCTTTCCAATGATACCCCATGATATGATAATTGGGGATCTAATACGGTCTCTATTGATCGATTTATGATAAAGAAAAGCAGGGGGTCCTATAGGGGGACCTTAAGGCTTTTAAGAGGTTAAAAAGGTGACTCAGAATAAAATGTTTGGGTCCGACATTTTCAAGTGATCAGAGGCATAAGTGACAGGTGTGGCCAGCAGGACCGCCTCTCTTTCACCTACATGGGAATGAAAAAACGCATCTTGTGGATATTCAACATGGGTTGGACTTCCTCCTTCTAGACTTGTTTAGTGTTTCAATAAAGGAAAGTAGTAGGGCTGTTCTCAACTAAAGACATTCTTAGGCCCCGTTTAGACGGAAACGCTAGCAGGTGAATCCGCAAAAATATTTTTTCGGATGTGCCTTTCGTTTATACGGAAACAGCGTTTTTACGGGGTGAAACCGCAAAAAAGTGAGACTCCTAGAAACGATAGACCTTTGCGCTCTCATCTAAACTGTCAAACCGCATAAAACGATGACGAAAGGGTTGTCACGGCTCTGGTCGCGCGTACTGCTTACATCACAGGCATGCGCCAGTAGCCAAGCGTAAACAAAGGATGTCTGATTCTATCCATGGCGATCACCTGAAGGCTACATTGGCAGTACTTTTAACCCTTTCACTGCCACACGACAGAAGGTTAACCCTTTACTATCACACAACCGGCTGTCGTGTGGCAGTGAAAGGGTTAAATACACAATAATCTGTCCCGCGGCGTGACTGGACCCACTGTCTGTGAGTGACTCTGCTTTGGTCCAATCACATTCCCCATCCACAGTCTGCGAATCAGAGGCAGAGTAGGGTGGGTCTTCACAGCACGTCATGTGACATATGCGCCAATCGTGTGACAGCGGGGCTCCGTCGTTACAGCCTCGTCTGCACGGAGAATTCCACCCCAAAACACTAGTCTAAACGCAAAATTAAAAGTGAAACCGCAAGACGACTTTTGCGGTTTCTGTTCAGACTCTCTCAGTCTAAACGTAGCCTTAGTTTACTACCGGTAATAGTCATAGGATTTGCCTACTAATCGATTTGTTGATTTCATCTGCTAATCTGTGAACATTTTAGTTCCCCACATGCTATGATGGTAAGCATACATGCTATATAGTGCTTACCAGAGATCTGCTTATCATTTTCCAGGAAATAATTCAGCTTGTACATTTATTTGAATAAAGACTAACAAGGTCTTGGTCGACTAAGACCAAACCGAGGGGTGGCCAACCCGCGGCTCACGAGCCGCATGCGGCTCTTTGCCCGTCAATGTGCGGCTCTTCCATCCATAAAAAAAATTATATATAATTATATATAATGTTTTTTTTAACTTTTATGTCGCTCATTCCATAAGGACGTAGAATAAACATTTACAATTTTTTTTAATGGTCCATTTGCATGTTCTTGGTATATGAATCTAGGGACATATATGGATCAGTGTCAGAAATAGTGTGTCTGTTACTAGGCTTGAGTAAATTGTAATGAACCAAAGGAGAATATCAATTCTATTAAAAAAAAATAAGTATCTTTGACTGTGAATAACACCATGCTAAAATTGACCAGACCTGGGAAAATCTAAGCAAATGAATAAAGAGAAGATGATTAAACAGAAGGTTTTGTAGATGCAGTACTGAATTCTGCCATCTTTTTTATAATGTAAATTTCTCCACCATTGTTCATCGTATTGCAACACTGTTTTTTGCAAGACGTTTACAGAAAGGTAGAGAAACTAACTGTGTTCTGTTTTATGGCAATAACGTTCAGGTTTGTGGGAGATAATCCCAAAAAATAGAGAAATAAAAAAGTAAATACAGAAGTCAGATGATTGACGGGGGCTGGTGTGAGCTGGGTAGGGTAGTTTTTCGAAATTCGAAAGCCCAGTCTCTTCCTTCAAAAGACTACACTCACTTTTGGCTGTGCCACTTCCTCCTGTCAATATGCGCCGGTTTCCGACTCAATGCCCTGAGATTTCTATAATCTTATATTTCACTAATAACAGTTAAAATAATTGGTAAACAAACGTAATGCTGAAAATATACACTTTTACTGTATATCTCGGGCTTAAGAGGTTAACCCTGTGAGGCCCAAATTCAAAAGACATTAGCAACTTCAGAGGCCAGAGGGTGGGACATATAAACACATTTACTATCAAATAGCATTGTGAGGCTGAACAACAGGACCAATTGACTATACATGTGCTTAATATTTTTTTAAATAAACATAATTTTTTTTAAATGGCTAAAAGTGATTTTGTAATTTTGCAACCGTGGGTCTCACAGGGTACTTTTAACCCTGTGAGGCCCAAATAAAAGACATTAGCAACTTCAGAGGCCAGAGGGTGAGACCTATAAACACATGAAGGGTGCCGTGACTGAAAAAAAAGTTGGGAAACGCTGGTATATGGTGTGGCTCTTTGTGGTACCACAGTAATATTTGTGGCTCTTAGTCTCTGACTGGTTGGCCACCCCTGAAATAGACTATGAAGGGGCAGCTCTAGAGGAAAGTAAACGGGGTGTCTTCTCAAATAACAAGTCACCAATGAACACAATATTAGACAGTGATTCTGCTGCTTACTTTAGCCAGGCCCGCCTTGTGAGCACCCTGGGACTCCATGTAGGCAATGTAGCGGCTGAAGTCCTGGAACTCCTCTATGGAGGGGTAAAAGGTCATGAGCCCCCTGGAAGGAGGGTTCTGGGAGCCTGATTCGGACGCCATCCCGAACCTCAGCGGCCGTCCCTGTGGACAAACAGAACTATATTTGAGAAGGGACTCAATCACCAGCCACTCACACCCTCATCTCATGCTACTTATTATATGGACCGATCACAAACCCTTTTATAAAGCCTCAAATGACGGCTTACAATATTTCATGAAAGCAAAGTGTTTTGTTTGTCTAAGATTTAAAAAGGTTTAAACTTTAGAGCACTGACAAAGTTGAACAAAGTGATGTACAAGTCCCACAACATTTAAAAAAAATAATAATTATCATTATAATATATATATATATATTTTTTTACAGTTGATTCCATTTTTATTGCTCAATTCCGCGATTCCGTCCGCGATTCCGTGAACGCGGATTTCATATGGCTCTATACTCTCCACAGCTGCAACTGGGGGGGGCTGAACGATGAGTCAATATAAAGATGTGATAAAGTTTGGAGCACATTTGTTATACCCTTACTCCAAAAAGACATGCTGTAGTGCAGGTGTTGCATCTCTCTGATTGCCACTGAAGACCCTTTTCCCACTGGAACTGCATTGCTAGGAACAGCTTGGGCCAAAGTGTATTGCATTTTCACAGCGGTTTATAGTCTGTTTACAGAGGTGTTTCGCAGCAGCTTTGCATAGGAGTGTGGTCTATAGTAACCAAGCACACCCCCCCCAGACAAACATACGTATGAGAATACTTCTAATCCACAGAGACTCATTATATTATTGTTTGGACAAAGTTGTCCTAGATAGTGTCCCCAACATTATTCCCCTCGCCGTTTGAGCCGAAGATAATGAATGGAAGAAAAAAAAATCTTACATAGTGTGCAGTGATGTTTCAAATAGAGGCATTGCACAGAATGTTTGTGTCTAGTTCTCTTTCCTCCAACATAGCTGCCGCTGTAACAATTGGTGACCACGTTCAAAAGAAAATCGAAACTTCTGTGCAGTGGCAAAAATAATGGTGAAACACTGTAAAGGCATGATATTACTGTTCCACTGTGACTCGTTTACAAGATCCAGTAATAAAACATAAATTTATACATGTATACCGTAATTGTTTCTTCCAACAGCCTCTATTCTAATGGGTCTTTGTTTGGCAAAAGGGTCATTCTCATGAAATCAATGATTTACCATGGCCGTGATCTTTTCTAAATAAAGGTTACCATTTATTTAAGTAAACAAAACATAATATTAAAGATAAAAATGTGCTCTTTGTACAATGAGTTATTTACTCATAATTAATAATTTTTTATATTTTAGTAAATTGTGCTTAAATTCTCATTAGCGCAATGCGTCCACATTGATTTCTTTTGTATTTTATTTTTTTATTATTTTTTAAACAAACACATAAACAAACATGACAACACACGATAAGATATACAAGCATTAGTTGAGAGTGCACATCCAATGAAATCACATTTTAGTTAATTGTCATATATAGGATATACCCTTAATACCTGTTATCTAAAAACCTACACACATATGCTCCAGCACGTACCCCCCCCTCCCGGATAATCCATCCATTTTCCCTCGCTCCTAACCAGACATTACCATTAAGGATGCCCCGATCACGTTTTTTGCCACCGATACCGATCACCGATCGTCTTGAGCCATATCGGCCGATACCGATCCGATACCGATCGTTTTTGATTAATAAAAAAAAAAAAAAAATTATATATATATATATATATTTTTTTATAAAATATATATATTATATAATTAGACTTGTAGTTGTATTATCTGCGAGACAACGCCACCACGCAACAAGTCAAAATGCTCGCTATCTCCACTGTCTGTGTGTATACTCTGCTTTGATCAAATCACATTCGGCTCTGCAGATTTACCCTAGGCTCTGCAGATATACCCTACTCCCTCAGCTATCCCCGTTAGTGACTGCGACGCAAGCCGGGCTTCGAATATGCATCGAATGAGTGTTATAAGACATTGATATCAGGAGCTGTCTGTAGCTACTGCTAGCCGGAAATATAACGTTAAGACAACGCCTCAGTGAACTATTTAGTTGAATGGGACATTTCGTTTTGAACAGTGAGCTAAGCTAACGTGAGCTAACAGAGGTATCATACACTAGTACTAGATAACTAGACTATTGCTGGAGCATTTGTTGATATCAGGAGCTATCAGTAGCTAGCCGGCTAGATACCGTTCAGTTAGACAATGCCTCATCATGTATTAAACTAAAAGTGAATAGTTGACTGGGTCATTTTGTAACGGTAGCTAACGTTAGCTCATGGAGGTCCCGTCCCACTAGACTAGACTAGACCCGTGTTTACATGCGTGCGGGAGGGCTGGAGGAGGAGCAGACGCGCAGCACTGTGTGCAGCTCCCGGTGTCTGAGACAGAACTCAGCGAGTGAGATCTGTTTTGACGATCGGCGAAAATAAAGCATTATCACCGATCACCGATCGCATATTTATACTGATTACCGGCCGATAACGATCGGTGGCCGATCGATCGGGGCATCCCTAATTACCATTATATGCTAGCTTTTATTTTCTCCACCACAATGTCATTTTGGATTAATTGAGACCCAAAATTCTTGCTGTAGATATTTCTTGATAGATCACATCGAGATATGTAATAATCCAGACCTTTCGGCAATTTTTTTCCGGTTGGAACCATCGTGATGCTATCAGCTTTTTAGCCACTGTGATACCCGATAAAACCAATCTCTTTAGCTGTGGATGTACTGCACACTCAAAAACATCATTCAGCAGTAATACAGAGGGGTGTACAGGTATATTCCAAGTTAAGAGATTTGATAATTGCTGGGTCACCTCTTTCCAGAATATCTTAACTGGTGGGCAGTCCCAGTACATGTGCATAAATGTCCCCTCGTCCCCATTTGTACATAAAGAGCATTTGGAGTCTTGTATAAGACCCATTTTTTTCAGTCTTATAGGAGTCAAGTATGTCCTGTGAATATAGTTAAGATTGATTTGTTGATGGTCCGGGTTCCTTGATGTGAGTCGAACATTTGCCCAGGCTTCTTGCCAATCAAAATCACTTTCCAGGTCTGGTATATCCCTCCTCCAGACGGAGTCTAGGTGGAGGGTTTCATATGAGGACGTTAGTAATTGATGATAAAAATCTGAAACAAAACCTCTTGATGTCTCTCTTTCATAGAAGAATTTGTGGTATCTGTGGTGTTCAATTGGTTTCGTTAATGGAACACCTTGAGTCTTAAAACATAACAATAACTGTAAGTAAAAAAGATGTGTGGACTTGGTGAGATTACATTTCTTCTGTATTTCTTCATAACTACAGAAACCCTGTTTGTTAAAAACATCCCCTAATGAGTGTATGCCTTGCTTTTCCCATATAGGGAATCTTATAGGTCGTTTTCCAATCAAGAGTGCATTGTTATTGAATAAGGGAGTATGATTGTGCCATTTATGTGGGTTAGGATATTTTTTTTGTGTTTCACGCCATATCCGGATCGCATGAGTAATTATGGGGCCAAATTTCCGTTCGCAATGCTTGATTGGTAGTTTAGTGTATGCTATGTCCTTCAGTCTATGTGGGGCTACTAGTTTTCTTCTAATTTTCTCCAGGATACTAATGCTTGGGGATCAAACCATGTTGTCAATGGTCTTAATGTGTACGCCTTAAAATAGTGGAAAAAATCTGGAAATGCCATGCCACCGTCTGCTTTATTTCTCTGTGCGGTGGATCTTTTTATACGTGGTGGTTTGTTATTCCAAATAGATTTGTATGTGGAGGAGTGTAATCTTTTCCAGTAACCCTCTGGAGGGGGTAACGGTAGCATTGAGCTGAAGAAGTTTATTCTAGGTAGTACGTCCATCTTAACTATTGATATCCGTGCCTGTACTGAGTTTTTAAGTTTTGCCCACCTATCAAGGTAGTCTTTGATTTTGTTTTGGATTTTTGTGTAATTGTGCTTCACCGTTTGTCTTATGGTGGGGAATATTACCACTCCCAAACATCTAAAATGTTTTACCATAGGTATCTCTCCTGGGAGGGTTATATCTTTTTTTGCAGGGGCGTTAAGTGGAAGGAAAGCCGACTTCGGCCAATTTATCTTGAATCCCGATAAATCTCCAAAGTTCTCAATCAACTTGAGCAGATGAGGCAGTGTGGTGTTGGGGTTTTGCATGAACAGTATTACATCGTCCGCATATAAACTAATTTTATGTTGTGTGCCCTTGATTACGATTGGTTCTATGGATTGGGATTGTCTTATATATTGTGCTAAAGGCTCTAATGATAGATTGAATAGTCCGGGACTAAGAGGGCAACCCTGTCTAGCTGAGCGTGATACCGGAAAGATTCCGGAGGTGATTATACCTGTAGTAATCATGGCCGATGGGTCTTTGTATACTACTTTAATCATATCAATGAAACCTTTACCTAACCCCATCTTCTCTAATACTGCCCATAGATACGACCATTCCAGCCTGTCAAAAGCTTTCATTGCATCCAGGGACAGCATCGCCTTAGGTATGGTGTCGTCCTTGTCGGCATCTAGTACGTGCAGTATTCGTCTTATGTTATCAGTGATCAGGCGGCCTCTTATGAAGCCAGTTTGGTCCGGATGAACTAAAGACGTCATATGCTTTTGTAATCTGATGGCTAATACCTTAGAGTACAGTTTGATATCGGTTCCGAGGAGGCTTAAGGGTCTGTAACTACCGCACTCGGTGGGGTCCTTGTCTTTTTTGATAAGGACTGTTATGAGTGCAATATTGTCGTTCTTATGGAAGTTCCCCTCCTTGACTGAGTATAAGATCATATTTAGTAATAAGGGTCCAATTATGTCCCAACAAGAGAGGTACATTTCTGGTGGGATACCGTCTCTTCCAGGAGCCTTACCCCTTTGCATTTCGGATATGGCCTTCTTGAGTTCCTCTAGTGTGATCGGTGTTTCTAACTGTTTAGCGTCATCCTCTGAAAGTTTAGGGAGAATAATTTGATTAAGATACGTGTCCATTTTGTTTTGATCGAAGGTCGTTTCTGATTTATATAAGTTGGAGTAGAATTCTTTGAATGTCACGTTTATTTTTTCAGGGTCTGTTTCAAGTACTTGTGCTCTAATGGTAGTTATATCTGCAAATTTTGCATTAATTCTTAATCGCATGGCTAATAGGTGACTAGGTTTAGAACCTTGGGAGTACTGCTGTTGTCTTGTGCTACGTATTTGTATTTCCGATTGTTGTCTGTATATGGCATTGATCTCCTTTTTTAGTACCTTAACTTGATTTTCTAGTCGAGTTGAGTTGTTGTATTGTAAAGAATTAAATAACGTTGAGTAAAGCGTTTCCAGTTCAGCCAGTTTTGTGCATCGATTCTTGCGCATTTTGGAGGAAAAGCTATCAGTGAAATCCTTGATCATTCCCTTTACCGACATCCATATTATTCTGGGGTCTTGCACAGAGTTTGCATTCTCCCGTAGGAATACTATAAGAGCTTCTTTGAGTTGTGTAATGAATTCCTTGTTATTAAGCAGCATCGAGTTAAATCGCCATCTTGGGGCTCGGGAAGATGGTATACCAAATGTTCCTTAGGAGTAAATAACAGTGATCTGATAGTGCATTGGGTATCATTTCCACTTCATAGTTATCAAATAGTCTCGGGGATGCAAAGACAATCTATTCTGGATAATGTGTTATGTCTCGCAGATCGACAAGAGTACTTTCGGGTCGTGGGATTAAGTGATCGCCATAAGTCATTTACACCTGTAATCTTCGACCAATCCTTTAATGCATTAGATGAATTCTTTTGTTCGCTGGAAAAGGCGAGGTAAGATTTGTCCATCCTTGGATTCCAAATGGCATTAAAATCCGCACCCATTATAAATGAGTAATCGGGAAGGTCTAACATTGCTTTGGTTAGTGTAGTGAAGAAACCCTCTTCGTACAAATTTGGGGCATATACCGCTGCCAACGCTATTTTCCTGTTCTTGTGTACAATCATAGCTATAGTTATCCGACCATCTGCATCAGACCATACTCCCTTTAATTCAATATTCAACTTACGTCTAACGACTATGGCTACACCTCGAGTTCTCGTACCAAAAGAAGAGTGACTAGTGTTGTCCGCTAACGTATCTATGTCTTTCTCTAGAATGTGCGTTTCGCTTAGCAGAGCAACGTCCACCTGTTCTTTTTTCATCAGTGTGAGCACGCTTTTACGTTTGTGTTGGTTATTTATTCCCCCAGTGTTCCAGATCATTATATTCAAACTAGCCATAATCTATACATGTTGTTGTGTAGTTATTGGTAATGCTTCTGGAGTGCGAGGCAACAATTAGAGTTGTTCCGATACCGATACTGGTATCGGAAATGCCGCCGATACTGCCTAAAATGCTGGTATCGGTATCGGCGAGTACACGTAAATTCTAGCCTCCGATCCCATGATGTAATTTATCTCCTGCCGAGTCCTGCGGAGAGTGAGGATTATAAAATGAACATGTTTTAAAGTGTGATGCTGTGTCATTTTAACAGCAGATACACTTTCTTAAATTCCATTGTCCCCGACAGTGCGGTGTGACGGGGAGCTCGGACGGGAATCGGGATGTGTTTGGCTGGTGTTATGATAGCATTAGCTGGAAAGATAGCTAGTTGGAACAACATCCGCTTTTAACGTTACATCAAATCAGATGATCGCCTGTCCTTTCTCCAGGACCTAACACTGTCCGTGACCGTCTATCAACAATAATGCACCCACGGTGAATTGTATTTAAGTTAAGTAGCTACGGACTAGCGTTAGCTGACTATTACTAACGTTATCTTAATGTCAATGCGGGAAGACGAGCTAGGTCAGTTAGCTTAGCTTGATAACGTTACCGTGTCTAAAGTTGGTGCTATTCACATAATCCAGCAATAATGGCTGCAGACCTGCAAGCAAAGTACAGCAAGTGCCAAAGGATAAGAGTCTGAGGCGGAGTTTCAAAAGAGAATGTTGAATATTTATTTTGCATCAAAAATCACAACATGAACGTTCTATCTGCCACTAGCTTACAGACTGAATAGGGTATATCTGCAGAGCCACTGAGTAGCGAGTGCAACACCGTTTAATGTCCATGTGGATCATTGGAGTAGGGTATATCTGCAGTGCTGCAGCCCATACTCATTGATTAATGATACTAATACAAATCTATACAATCACCTGTTGTTGAATAAATACTATACGTTCTAGTTATTACTAAAAAACAGTATAACAGTATCTGAAAAAAAAAAAATAAAAAAAAATAGTATAATTTATATAAAAAAAATTTAAATTTTTTTTTTCTGCACTGGTATCGGATAAATATCGGTATCGGCCGATACCCAAAGCTTAGGTATCGGAATCGGATCGGAAAGGGAAAAATGGTATCGGAACATCTCTAGCAACAATAGATATACATCCAACTAGTGAGGTCCCGTTGAGAGCCGAGCTTAAAAACATACATATATACAAATAAAAATCCCCTTTCCCCCCCTCCCATCGAGTCGTACAGGATTGTGTCCCATAGACACATCCTACACTTATGACTCCCTCCCTTAGGCCACCGGATTACCCAAATTGAGCTTTGTAATCCTATTCTTCCTATGCTAATTGCCATAAGATCTAAAACTTTCATTCTAATTCGATAGAATGTCGCTTTTGGTCTTGCGCCTTCCCATTAATGTACTAACAATAGTTTGAAAAATGAATAATATACCTTCATTAATATATTCATTTGAACCTTCTACTAACTTATGTAGGAAACATCAGAAAAAAGGAAAAGAGTGGAGATAAACACTAACACCTTAAAATGAAAAAAAATAACAATGAAAGATAAAAAATAAAAAAGGAGTGAGAACTAAAATAAAACTCAGAAAAACAGATAAAATAAAATTGAGTAAAGAGAAAAAAGAGAAAAACAGACTTTTAGAGCTACATTGTGCAAATCTCTAGATCAGTGGAGTAATTATTTAAAATATTAGAATAACCTTGTTGTGCTTATACATTTAGATGTGGCTAATGTCTTTTTATTTTTTTTAAAGTCTTATTAAAGCCTAATTAAACTTCAGTCCTTGAATCCTATGCTTATTCACACCGGATGTTAGTGTTAAATTTACAGGCCTTCGTTGAAGGGGTGCATTATATTCTAGAAGGTTGTAGAATACTAGTAAATATGTAAACACTGCTGTTATGATCCAGAATGATCCTACCCAGGGGTCATGACCTTCTAGTATTTTCCGGGATATTCCTTTGTGTCCCTGAGCAGTCGAGAGAGGAGCCCAGAATGTTCCAGAATATTCATAATGTCAATGTTGGATTATTGTCTCCACAGAGACCAGAAGATTGTAAATATAATGCCTTACGAGCCATATTAAACATCTTGTGCCTTATTGTTGCCAGCGTGCATATAATCTGTTACTTTTGTTGAGCCGTGGTAAAGTCATTCTAATAAAATTACTAAAATACAAAGAAATAGAGATGAGTAAGCTTATCTGATTCGAGACAGTGTTGCGTCCTGCCCGGGGGGACCTGATCCATGTAGCTTCATGTAATCTTCGGCGGCTTTAGGCGTGCGTATTCCCTGCCTAATACCGTCTTTTCCCATGATCGATAATAGTGCCGGGTAGTTAAGAATTGGCCTGAGACCACTCTTAAACATTCTCTGCATCACATCCTTGTAGGGGAAACGCTGAGCGATGGCCTCCTTACATAGATCTTCGTAGATAGCTATTGAATTTACCATATTTCAGTTTCCCCCTTTGATTGCGCGCTGCTCTAATGATGGCGTCTCTTATTACCGTCTTACGCAGGGTAACAATGATAACTCTCGGACCGTTACCTCTTTGGCCTCGTGTACTGACTCTGTAACATTGGTCCACTGTCGGCGCTGTGGGAAGGTTGTTATTACCTAAAATATCTACTAACACTGTTGGAAAGCTGTCGTCTGTGCATTTGACTGATTCATCCAGTCCCACGATGCGGATATTATTTCGCCTGTAGTAACGTTGGGTCTCGAGCTGCCTCTCCATTGCTTTCTCTTCGACTTCTTGTATTTTCTTCCCACATTCTTCTTCCACCTGTTTTATCTCCTTCGATAATTCTGTTAATCCATCGTTGAGGTTCTTCTCGTTCACTTGGACCCTCTGTGTAATTTCTATCACCGTATTCTCCACTGCCGTGATTCGCCCGGCCTGTACAGCGGCTGCTTCCATAACCATTTCGAATTTAGCATCGATGTGTGCTTTGAATTCCTCGATAGCGACCATCTGTTCCTTCATCAGGATAGTCGGAGAGTTGAAGTCGGGATGTGAAATTGCACTGCTTGTGTCAGTTGATGTTGTGGGTGCAATGATGGACCCGATGGGTTTGTTGGAGATTATCTTCTCAAATTCCCCTGCTTTATCTTTTACACGTCGTTACCGTTGTGTCGTCAACTGCTGTCTCCCTCTCGGGGCCAGTCGTCGTTGGTCCCGGTATATTCTCTACTATAGTCCCCCCATCGGGGCTAGTCTCCAACGGTACCGCTGCTGCGTCAGCTGTGCCCTTCGAACGTGTCAAAATCGGCGCCGTTGGAGGGTTTCTCTTTCCACCCTTTTTCTTATCAATAGTATCCATGTTGAGTCTTTGTCTTTTGATATAGTTAGTAGAAGGTCTTATCAATACATACGATGTGGTTTAATCTCTTTTGGTATTGTTCAAATAAGGTTTTTAAACGAAATTAACATTGACGGGAGCGGAGCTATAACCAAACGCGTATCGCTTCACATTGCGTTCAAACCGGACCCACATTGATTTCTATGGACCATTGACTTAATTTTATATTTAATAAACTCAAAATGTTTCTCTAAAACTTTATTAATATTGTTTATTTATTTGTGTCATCAAGGAAATTCTGATGAATTATACAATTAAATTTACAAATTAATGATTTTTGTGGAAAACATAATGTCCATTGATGCAGTTCTCATTCTCTGCAACAGTTTTCACCTTCCTGTTAAGACTACAGTATTTTTTTAATAAAGTTTTATTGTCCCATGATGCATCACAAAGAAGACAAGCTAGAAGATGGCTACACAGTAAGTGAAGTCACCTCAATAAAAGTTCTAACTTCCCGCTTCAGCCCTTGTACACGACAAAATATACTGAAACATGAAGTATTACTTGTTTGAAAAAAGTTTTGATCATCAATATTTGATCAATACAAAGGTTAATACATTCCTAACATGTACCATGACATTTTTTTGCCGATGCTAACTCCTCTCATCCTCCGCAACACACTTATCATATACCGCAACATTTTAATGGGTGTTTCGGTAATGAGAACTTCTCTTTCGGCAATGAGAATTTGATAACACATCGCATAACTTTGTCATTAAATAGTAATAGTTGGTAACACTTCAACATTAAGTGTTCATAAGGTTCATAAGGTTGTAATTACATAGTAATAATAAAATGTGTATCATCAACAGTTCATTTTGATGTAATTTACTAACTTTCCTGTTTCATTGCAGACAGTCAGCCACTGAGAAAAAGAAAGCGTTAGCAAAGGCTAGGCTAGCAAAATTCAGAGAAAAGGTTTACAACAACCCTGACCTGCTGGACGAGTACAGAAGGAAGGAGAGAGAGGTTAGGGGGGGTTGGAAATGGTACAGTCATTAGCAAACATGCTAGTTTATAGGAAGCCTCATACAAGCCATTTAGTTGATAGGATGTCCAGCTTTCTGGCCCTTACTAGAGGATGTGTACACACTCGCACTTTGTAAGCCATTCAGTCCCTACTGTAGGACACACAAACTAGTGTAGGGTCTGTCCATATATGTTTTTCCTAATTTTATGGTATGCTTCCTTTCCATTTCTAGATAACAAAAACAAAAGGAAAATGGTAAGATCAAGAAAATGGAAGATCTTGATCACAATATGAAAGGAAACAAAAACAATGGAGAGAAAATTCGAACAGGCATTATGCTAAAAAGAAAACACTGAATGCCATCTTGGATTTGACCTAGGGCTGGGCGATATGGCCTAAATATGATATCACTATATTTTCTGACCTTTCGGCGATACACGATACGCATCACGATGTTTTTCTTTTTTTCCCTCAAACAATTCATTATGAGGCTTACCAAGACAGTATTTGAGTTTGCAAGCTAACATTAAAGACAAAATAAAATACCCATGCATTTAGCATTTTTATATTATATATTAGATTTAGATTATTGGATTATATATTGCATATATTTAGCAATGAGATATTATATGATTTAGATATGAAATATGATGAATTGAAAATGGGGGACCCTGATGTAAACAAGACGAAAGTCTTTCTCTGGTCTGCATCCTCCAGTCCACTGTTGTTGTATTGAGCTGTACTGTATTGTACCCATGCTGCAATCTGTTAATAATAACGTTTTCATTCATTCAGACGGCAAACAGAATCATTTTGATTGACAGTCGAGTCTGCCAATTACGTCACAGCGCTTGCACCCGCCCTGCTGTTCTTAGCACCAATCGGCAAGCGCGTATTAATTTTTTACTTCCGCCATTGGAGAGCTCAATCACTCAATGACAACAACAATGGTAGCTCCCCGCGGCCGACGTTTAGCTTTTAGCTCCGCAGGATGACTAAACGACTGGAGGCATAATGATTTTACTGCAACGGATGTTATAATAAAAGCCTTTCCATACATCCGTCTGATTGAAAACTTTATTAACAGACCGCAGAATGGGCACAACTGAGTCAGCACGGGCTGAGATATGAACGACTAATGCTTGCTATATCTAGGTCGACCTCGGACGTTGCTATGTAAATACGCTGATGTTATTGAACGTGTAACTATATAACGTTAATGCCACAAAACGAATGCCTTTGTTATCATAAGTAGTAACTTTGATGCAGTAGTGTGTGTGTGCGGTGGCGCTGTTCAAAAGTTTCAACGTGTGGACCAGATTGACGAGACACAATCCTCTTGGGCAAAACATCACGATATCCACGATACGTTGAAAAAGTGTATCGTTAATGAACTGTACCCGATATTTATATAATATCGTCATATCGCCCAGCCCTACCCCTCCCTCCATCAATGAGCGAGATGACGCACAGGTACCAGAGCAAGATGGAGGCCTACCGGTACCACCAAGACCCCCAGAACTGCCATCAAACTGCCCAACACCAGAGCAGACGTCCACCCCCAAAGCAAGAAGAAAAAGGAGGATGCAGGATGTCCAGGTAGTACCAAGCCCTCCCGAGCCACCTTTGAACTGCCCAACACCAGAGCAGACCTCCACCCCCAAAGCAGGAAGAAAAAGGAAGGTAACCATAACCTCACTGAGGTCAAAACTGAGGGCGACAAAAGATCAACTGGAAATCCAGTCCCGAAAATACTCTAACCTAACGAAGCAGCTTAGAAGGCTACAAGAAAAAACAAAAAAGGACCAGCACCTTTGATAGGCACCATTGAGAAGAGAGCCACCCACCGGAGAGAGCCCAAGACCCTGCCCAACAACAGCCAGAGACGATTGATGGGACATGTTGTGAGTCGTTTCTTGCACCAGGATGACAACTCAACCATCATCAATGGCAAAACAGGGGAAGTCCGCGAGAAAGGACAAGTGTTCAGGAAGAGGGCACTGACTGACACTATGGAGAGATTACATGTTACATTTTTCAGTCAGCATCCTCGCTACAAACTCTCAAGGGCTCAGTTCTGCAAGACTGAAGCCCTTTTGGACCGGGAGACCCAACGTTTCCCAAAGAGAAACCTGTGCCTGCAAAATCCACGAGAATTTCCAATTCAAAATCAAGAAGCTTCACCAGCTTGGGATTGTTGCCACACCATCCACAACTGAAATAGCCGAGTCCTGTGTCTGCAGCTCAAGTGATATGGAATGCATGTACAGAAGGTGCATTCAATGCCAAGGCAAAACCTTCCCTACAACTATTGATCCATCAACCAAGGGAAACATAATTTCCTGGGACCAGTGGGTTACCCGGACAGGTAAAATCACAAAAAAGGGAAAAGATGGTGCACTGGAGGAGACGAATGTCAAAAACAGCACTGGAGAAGACGCATCTATCGACAAACTTGTTGACCTCACTCAGGACCATGTAAATATACTGGCCATTCATGTGTATAACATCCAGCACCAGTTCCAGAGGCTGAAGTCACTCAAGGAGAGCCTTACTGAGAAAAAGGTGGCCGTCCACATTGATTACAGTGAGGTGACCACTACTATTGTAATCTATACTTTTCTTTTTTTTTTTTTTTTTTTTAACTTTTTTTTTTAGCGTTTATCGCTTTTCTGGTCAAGCATGACCGACAGATACAGGGTGAAACGGGATATAGATCAGGGGAAGACATTCTGGCAAATGACGGCGGGTCCGGGAATCGAACTCGGAGTCCACCAGATCCGTGACGCAGCACGGTTTTCCCTGACGCAGAAATAGCGCCGAGATATGCGGTGAGCTACTGGAGCTCCCCTATACTATTTATTTTTATTCATTTATTATTTATTCTGCCGATTTTTGTCCAGTAACTCCTGCCAGAGCTTTCATACCACACACAAGTGTAAGGTATCAAAATGACGGGCTTGAGGGCGGCTAAGTGGCGCAGTGGGTAAGGCGCTCGCCACTAACGCAGGAGATGCTGGGTTCGAGCCCAGCTCTCGGTGTTGCTTCCGGCTTGGCTGGTCGTTCATACTAATACAATTGGCAGTATTAGGGGGTGGGAAAGCCGGTGGGGATCGGACGTTGTGGACAGCGACTCCTACAGGTCGGTTGGTGCATCTGTACAGCAGAATCAGGAAGTAACAGGGGCAGCGTGAGCCTCCCACACGTTACGCCTGGCCACTGAGAGATCGCGCTGTACAGGTGAAAAGATGCGATGGCTGCCTCCTCGTGTACCGGAGGGGACACGTGATTAGGGATGGGTACCGAATTCGGTACTTTTGAGGTACCGAACCGAAACACGTCGGTACTACCGAGTATCGAATCAAGTGAGAAACCGAGAAAAAAAAAAAAAAAAAAAAATTAATTTTTTTTTACTTTTTTTTTTTTTTACCTTTTTTCTTTTCATGTCAACGTTCACACGCACAATATATGCTTACCTAGGATTTGACTTGATTCAACAACAAAGCAGTCGGAGCAATGACAAGCCGAAAACTGTCGAAATTGTAGTTATTTGAAGTTTGGATTTTTTTTTACGACTGAGGTAGGTAAATTAAATTTCGACAGTTTTCGGCTCGTCATTGCTCCGACTGCTTTGTTGTTGAATCAAGTCAAATCCTAGGTAAGCATATATTGTGCGTGTGAACGTTGACATGAAAAGAAAAAAAGTTAAAAAAAAAAAAAAAAGTACCGAAAAAAGGTACCGTTGGGTACCGGTTCAAATGTGAAAGGTACCCATCCCTACACGTGATGCAAGGCTTCGTCATCACTGAAGCCGACCAGTGGGAGGCATGGTCTGGCAACGTTCGAGACAGGGGAGGGGTGAATTGAAGGGAGAATTGGGATGGGAGAAAAATAGAAAAGAAATGAGAGAAAAAGTGGATTAAAAAAAAAGAAACAACCGGCTTGGTCCAACTCGAGTTGCTATAACTTTTTGGAAAGTTTCACCGCACCGTTTGGCTACAAATCGACTTTAAACGGGAAATGTTGGTCATAAGGAATGAATGGCAGAACATTCTAGACCATTTGTGATGTCACAGTATGATGTCATAATAGACCATTCTAGAACATTTGTGATGTCACAGTATGATGTCATAATAGACATTCTAGAACATTTGTGATGTCACAGTATGATGTCATAATAGACATTCTAGAACATTTGTGATGTCACAGTATGATGTCATAATAGATCATTCTAGAATATTTGTGATGTCACAGTATGCTGTCATAATAGAACATTCTAGAACATTTGTGATTAGGGATGCCCTGATCGATCGGCCACCGATCGTTATCGGCCGATAATCAGTATAAATATGCGATCGGTGATCGGTGATAATGCTTTATTTTCGCCGATCGTCAAACCCGATCTCACTCGCTGTCGCTGAGTTCTGTCTCAGACACCGGGTGGTACGGCGTCTGCTCATCCCTCCAGCCCCTGCCGCGCACATGTAAACACGGGTCTAGTAGTCTAGTGGGACGGGACACGGGAGGACGGCGTCTCCCTGAGCTAACGTTAGCTTAGCTACCGTTACAAAATGACCCAGTCAACTATTCACTTTTAGTTTAATACATGATGAGGCATTGTCTAACCGAACGGTATCTAGCCGGCCAGCTACCGATAGCTCCTGACATCAACAAACGCTCCACAAAGTCTAGTAGAGACATGTATGATACCTCAGCTAGCTCACGTTAGCGCCAGTTAGTTCACTGTTCAAAACGAAATGTCCCATTGAACTAAATAATTCACTGAGGCATTGTATTAACGTTATATATCCGGCAGGGCGGCTAGGTGGTGTAGTGGTCTAAGGCACTCGCCACCAGTGTGGAGACGCTAGGATTCGCGTGTTCGAATCCAGCTCTCCACATTGTTTTTCAGTTTGGCTGGTCGTCCGCAGTAATACACATTGGCCGTATTACGGGGAGGGAAAACTGAAGGGTGGGGATCGAACGTTGTGAACAAGCGACTCCTACAAGTCGGTTGGTGCGCCTGCGCAGTAGAATCAGGAAGTGTCGGGGGCAGCGTGAGCCTCCCACGCGTTACTCCTCGACACTGAGAGGTCGAGCTGCGCAGGTGAAAAGATGCGACTGCTGTTACCTCAAGTACCGGAGGGGACTTGTGCTATGTATGACTTAGTCCACATTGCAGCCGGCTTGTGGGAGGCAAGAAACAGCGTTCGTGACAGGGGAGGGTTGAATTGGATGATACGAAATTGGGATGGGAGAAAATATAGAAAAATGGGAGAAAAAGTGGATCAAAAAAAAAAAAACGTTATATATCCGGCTAGCAGTAGCTACAGATAGCTCCTGATATCAATGTCTTATAACACTGATTCGATGCGTATTCGAGCTGAGGGCATGTTGAATGTGACATGACCACAGTAACGTTATACCAATAGGGTCCATCTGCAGCGCAGGAGAATCCTTGCCGTAGCTCGAGACTACTCGAGTATAGGGTCCAGGTGCAGCTCCGGAGAATCCTGGTCGTAGCTGGAGGCTACTAGAGTACACACAGACAGTGGAGCTTGTTGCGTGGTGGCGATGTCTCACAGATAATACAAGTACAAGTCTAATTATATAATATATATATTTTATAAAAAATATATATATATATATAAAATTAAATTAAAAAATGTTTAATCAAAAACGATCGGTATCGGCCGATATGGCTCACGACGATCGGTGTCGGTGGCAAAAAACGTGATCGGGGCATCCCTATTTGTGATGTCACAGTATGATGTCAGGACATTCTAGAAGATTTGTGATGTCACAGTATGTCATAATAGAACATTCTATCACATTTGGATGTCACAGTATGATGTCATAATAGAACATTATAGCACATTTGGATGTCACAGTATGATGTCATAATAGAACATTCTAGAACATTAAATTGTGGACACTCACCTTAGGCCTCTTGTTTGAGAAATGCAGGCTTCAGTCTGTGTCAGTCCTGATTCTTCTTCAGAATGAGATCTTCTGAGAGAATTGTTAGAATTGTTCTATATATATATAGAACACAAATGTTCTAGAATGTTCTATTATGACATCATAATCAGTAGGGATATCCTCTTTCATTGGTCTATGTTGACCACGCCCCCCTGGTTCAGTTCATCCCCTTCAGGGGATTCATCTAGATCCTTAGGCCGCGCCCCCTTTTTGTATCTTTTGAACCGCTTGTCGTAGAGTTGACTGAACCACACTTGTAATTAGTGTGGGTGACACTAATGTTCTAGAATGTTCTATTCATACTGTGACATCACTAATGTTCTAGAATGTTCTATTATGACATCATACTGTGCCATCACAAATGTTCTAGAATGTTCTATTATGACAAGTTACTGTGACATCACAAATATTCTAGAATGTTCTGCCATTCATTCCTTATGGACCAAACGTTCAATTTTTTTTTTTTATTTTTTTTTTATTATTTTTTAAAACAAACACATAAACATAACATAAAATTAGATATACAAGCATTAATTAACAGTGCACATCCAATGCAATCACCATTTAAATAAATGTATTATACAAGATATACACCTAATACTTGCTATCTAATACCCTATACACATTATGCTCTTGATCGCGCTCCCCCCCCCCCCCGGGCCCCCCCTTGGATAATCCATCCATTATCATTCGCTCCTAACCAATTCATATGCTAGCTTTTATTCTCTCCACCACTTCTAACCACATTGTAATTTTGGATTCACTGAGACCCAAAATTCTTGCTGTAGATATTTCTAGATAAATCACATCGAGATATGTAAGAATCCAGACCAAAGGTTCCTGTTTAAAGTCGATTTGTAGCCAAACGGTGCGGTGAAACTTTCCAAAAAGTAATAGCAACTTGAGTTGGACCAAAAAAAGCTCTGGCAGGAGTTACTGGACAAAAATCGGCGGAATAAATAATAAATAAATAGTATCTTTACAATAGTGTAATAGCTGTAAGTACACCAGGGAAGTGAAAGATACCCACTTTGGTGGCGGGAACCAGCAAGTGACGCTTCATACAGTGGGGTCAAATACCTGAGTGGGGGATGTGTGGAGTCTTTTGCCTCTCTGTCAGCGTCCCTAAAACATGATGCTGTTGGAACGTGGGCTCATCTTAATCCAGTGCTCAAGTCCATCCGGGAGGAACATCTAGAAGTGAAGCACATCCATTTTATTTCAGATGGACCCACCTCCCAGTACCGCAACAAGACAGCGTTCTAGCTGGCCTCGACAGTGTCTTTCATGAGAGGGTTTGAATATGTCACCTGGAACTTCTCAGAGGCATCTCATGGCAAAGGGTGCCCCTGATGGGGTAGGGGGTGCACTCAAGAACCTAGCAGATCGGCTTGTTGCTTATGGAACTAGCATCCCAGACACCAACATACTGCATGAGCAACTGGCAACACACTCATCTGTAAGGCTATACATAGTAACAGAGGATGAGATCATTTCGGCCGAGGATTTGATTCCTCCATCCCTGAATACAGTGCCTGGGACGCGTGAATACTTTCGACAACAAATGTTTGTTTCCGCGTTAGAGTTTTGCGCTCTGATTGGCCAGGTCATGTGACATGTGCGCCAATCGTGGGACGGCAAGTTCGGCGCCTATTTCCGGGTCTAACAGCCTGCAAACTACCTAACGCCTAGTTTATCACTGGTTAAGCTTAGGCGACTCTTTCGCAGTTGGTTAAGGTTTGGAATCAGGGCAGGCGTTCTATCGCCATGCTCTAAGACTAACTCTAACCTTAACCAACTTCGAAAGAGCGCCTAAGCTTAACCAGTGTAGAAACTTGCGGTTCCACGATTGGCGCACATGTCACATGACCTGGCCAATCAGAGACGCGGAAACAAACATTTGTCGTCTAAAGTATTCAGGCGCCCGGGACTATGAAGATTCACCAGGTAAGTCAATGTGACATGAGGTTGAACAAGATTGATTCATTGATTCATTGATTGATTCATTGATTGATTGATCACAATAGATTGTAGAATGGGTACAATATGAATACAGTACAGCTCAATCAGGTAACAAAATAAGTACACGCCAACCGCGGGCAGATTTAAGGTTTCGCGACTAACAATGAGAGGTCTGCCCGCCACCTGGCGTGTAGTTCATATCGATACTCTTATTTTGAAAATCCTGTGCGGGTCTCATTTCCGCCCCAAGCGCAACTCCAGTCATAATATCCAGTGGTGCAGTCGTAATATGGGCCAAGGCCAAACGCCACGTGCACGCGCGCGCATACATGTTCCCTCGGTTGCGCACAGAACAGATGATACAACTCGTCTCATCCTTCCAGTCGGGAGATCAAGCAACCCCCCACCTACAGGGCTTGTATTTGGTTGTCGGTATCCTATTATTATGCAATAATAATATACGGGTATACGGCGCGACGAGTCATTTTTGTGTGGCCGGCCGGCACTCATCACCTAGACTTTGCATAATAATAGGATGCGCGTACTTCTGCCTCAGTGACGAAGCCCAAACGTCGTTTGACCGCGTATGCCCAGCACTGCACCCCTGATAATATCTATGGCTCCGGCAGCTAGCAACGTTCGGTTCATATGATACTCTTATTTTGAAAAAACCCGTGGCAACTCCGCGAGTCATATCCGCCCAGTCCGTGCTGTCTGCTGGCATTAAGAGCAGGGCTACACAGCAGTGCCGATAACCGATTCATTCATATAATTTCCTCTCATCCACTTTTGTCAGCAGCAGTGCACTGCACACAGCAGAGACTATCTTTGCTTCGCTACTACAGAAAGCGAGAGCCGCGTCACAGTTATCAACAAACAGGGAAGTCGAGGAGGAGGAGGAGACATGAATAGAATTGATCAACTGGCTAACGATAGTAGCCGCTGGCTAACGTTAGCCAGTTAGCCGTTCAGCTAACGCTAAACTACAGTATCTAACAGGGGCGTTTTTAGGGTTAGAATCTTTTTTTTTTTATGCACAGAAATACGCAAGGGTATTGCAATCAAAAGTTAGGGGCGCACTGAAATTATGGCAAGGGTTATTAGCCCCCTAACTTTTGATTGCAAAGTCTGACATTGACCCCCTTTTCAGGAGTTGACCTAGAGCCCACCAAGGTCATGCATATCAAGTTTGGTCAATGTCAGACCTTGCAATACACTGTAAGGCACTGTAAGGCTACTGTCCTGCCTCACTTCCAGTGATGAAGCTAAGCTATGCTAACGGAGCGTCTATTCCCAAAGCTAAAATGCACGCACAGAGACAAAAAAGGTATGCATCTTCTTGTCTAACTCCAGGGAAGATGTTAAATAAGCTAATTTCCAAAAAAAGTGGAGTTATCCTTTAACACTTTGGGTGCCGGGAAACCTTTAACACGTCATTCCCGGCCATGCTCAAGTTGCCGAAGACGCTTTACAGCGTCTTTAATATCAATATTTCAAAAATCTGGGATCGGATTCATATGTCCCCTCCGCTGGCCTGAGATCCACCAGGAGGACCCACTGAGCTCTCTGGCGGTTCAGGAGCGCCATCTGGTGGCCGATCGGCGCAATCGCTTAACAGGAAGTGCCGTAGAGGTTGTGCTGGACGGCCGTATTACTTCCGGGCACTCGGTACATGTCCCGGGACTCTGGCTCGTCACACTACATATCGATCGATTGCCAATAACTCGATAAACAACATGATTTGGACGTATATACCATTATACAAGCTGGAGATGGACCGGGTAAATCTACATCCCATAATGATAAAATTTCTACTCTACGATGATCGCCCAACGGCGCGCGGAGACTGGGGTGAGTTTTAGCGTGTAAAGTTACCGTCTTCGATACTAACTGCTATTATCAACATTTGACCCACATTAGATGATTGGTATAACGCTGCCCACGGAATTATAAACGCCCCCTAGCCCATCCGGTCAACATCAGATGACGTGTAGTAACTTCTAGAAGTACGTCTAGTTGGAATTTTTTATATCACGCCGATTGCCATAAAACTGTATTGCATCATCAATATAATGTATTTGGGGCTATAGATCACATTCTGGAGAAAGCTGCAGAAAGAGATGAAAACATACTTATACATTAGACCATACTTTACTATGAATATGTGAATGAAAAAGTTTAACCTAGGGGTGGACGGTATGGTCTAAAATTTATATCACGGTATAATTTGAAGCATAGACGGTAACGGTATATATCACGGTATCATCGTTTTTGATTAAATTTTTTTTTTAATTTTATATAATTTTTTTTTTTTTTTTTATATAAAATATATATATTATATAATTAGACTTGTACTTGTATTATCTGCGAGACATCGCCACCACGCAACAAGCTCCACTGTCTGTGTGTACATTAGTAGCCTCTAGCTACGGCCAGGATTCTCCGGAGCTGCAGCTGGACCTATACTCGAGTAGCCTCGAGCTACGGCCAGGATTCACCGGCGCTGCAGCTGGGCCCTAGTATTGGTATAACGTTAAATCACATTCACAAGCCCTCAGCTCGAATACGCATCGAATCAGTGTTATAAGACATTGATATCAGGAGCTATCTGTAGCTACTGCTAGCCGGATATATAACGTTAATACAACGCCTCAGTGAATTATTTAGTTCAATGGGACATTTCGTTTTGAACGGTGAACTAACTTGTGTTAACGTGAGCTAACGGCTAACGGAGCTATCATACACGTCTACTCTCTACTAGACTTGATGGAGCGTTTGTTGATGTCAGGAGCTATCGGTAGCTGGCCGACTAGATACCGTTCGGTTAGACAATGCCTCATCATGTATTAAACTAAAAGTGAATAGTTGACTGGGTCATTTTGTAACGGTAGCTAAGCTAACGTTAGCTCAGGGAGACGTCCCGTCCCACTACTACTAGTAGACCCGTGTTTACATGCGTGCGGGAGGGGCTGGCACGCCCACTGCGCGAAGCCTCCTAAATAACTTTTTCCAGTTCGCACATATCTATTATCTATGACTAATTCTATCTATTTTTAGGGGCAAATGCGAGTGAAATAGTTGCGCTGTGGTTACATGACGTCATTGCTATTTTAGAGCTGCACTACCGGTTACACGGTATAGGCAAAATCCATACCGTAGAGCAAATTCATACCGTTTATACCGTATACCGTTTATACCGTCCACCCCTACTACACAATGAACAATACATATAGGACTTTGAATGGGCCCTAATAATGGCAATGTAGCAATAGAATTTAAAAAGTTATAGCCCTGCAAAGAAGGGGACTTTCTCTATAGACAAATAGAGCCGGCAACCTACGGTTGATAATGAATTTAACCCATGGCAGCCAAAGTGTTAAGGGGATGCAGACCAGAGAAAGTCTTTCGTCTTGTTTACATCAGGGTCCCCCATTTACAATTCATCATAACATAATGACATGCATGACATACAGATACAGTACTGCCTACATCTATACATGACATACCAGATTTGCAAATACAGTACCGTTTGTGATACGAAAAGAGTCCAGAAAAGAGAGTATATACATTTGACGTATTATTATTGTATTGTGATTAGGGGTGCACCGATATGAAAATTGGCCACCGATACCGATACCGATTGTTCAACTAACACAATCGGCCGATATCGATACCGATACCGATAATTGTGGCAAAAAATAAGTATTTTTAATTTTTTTTAATATTTTTTTTAATATTTTTTTTATTTTTTTAATGAAACTACTGTATATTTGTATGTGTGTTTGTATTTGTAGGCCTCTTTACTTACTTAAAAAAGGAAACATCAAGAAATATGTTTATGGTATCACTGATCCCTCTCCCAGTATCGTCTGGCGGCCTGCAGAGGGATACTATTTTCTCAACCAGAGCTTTCAACCAATGCAATGGAACCATTCTGGCGGCCTGCAGCGGGATACTATTCTCTCAACCAGAGCTTTCAACCAATGCAATGGAACCATTTTGATTGACAGTCGATTCGGCCAATTACGCCACACCGCTAGCACCCACCTCCTGCTTACCACCAAGCGTTTATTCATTTTTCTACTTCGGGGCATGCCGCCATTGATCTGCTTGTGAGAATGCGAGTCAAACTCAGAACCACAACAAGCTAATAAGTTAGCTGCCCGGCAGTGCCCGCCGACCAGCGCGCTCCACAGGATGGCCAAACGAGACACAATGATTTTACTGCAACAAATGTTATAATAAAACAAAGCCTTTCTATACATTTGTCTGGTTGAAAACTTTATTAACAGATTGCAGAATGTGTAGTTGGGTACGGAATGAGCAACGGAATGTAACCGAGCTATGCACGGCTTGCTTGCTATCTTCGGGTAAATACTATGCTGATGTAATTGAACGTGTAACTAACTATAATAACGTTAATGCCACAAAACGAATGTTTGTGTCATTTTAACAGCAGATACTTTCTTAAATGCCATCCTCCCGACAGCGGTGTTGATGGGGAGCTCTGATGGATTCGCTTGGTTGTGTTATTACATTAGCATTGAACAGCTAACCGAAAGCTAGGGTTAACTAATGTTAAAGGTTTAGCCATAACGTTACGTTGGCTAAAGTTGGGGCTATTCTTAATCCAGTAATAATGGCTGCAGACCTGCAAGCAAAGTACAGCAAGTTGGCAAAGGAGTATTCCAACGTAAATCACATTTTCACCAGTAACGTTAGTCGTCTGCCTCCCGGCTATGAACGGACTCGGAGTAATGCCTTGCTGCTATGGGTAATAATAATATGCTGATGTTATTGTCCGTGTAACACTAACTATATAACGTTAATGCCACAAAACGAATGCCTTGTTAATCATAAATAGTAACTTTGATGCAGTAGCTTGTGTGTGTGTGTGGGGCGGACGGCGGGCGTTGTGCAGGTAGGTCGCGAGTGAACTTTTTTTTTTTGTTGCCTTTTGACGCTACACAAATGGATGGTTAGTTATCGGCGACTGCTATCGGCACATTTGAGCTTATCGGCCGATAGGCCGATAGCAGTCAACAAGGCACTTATCGGCCGATACCGATACCCGACCGATATATCGGTGCACCCCTAATTGTGATATGTTTTGTTTCATGTTGAAAAAAAAAATTTGATCAAAATATTTTTTTAATAATACAATAAATATCGGTTATCGGTATCGGTTATCGGCTTGAGGAGCATAAAGTTATCGGTATCGATATCGGTGTCAAAAAATCAATATCGTGCATCCCTAGTTTTTATTGGATCACCAATAAAAAGTAAAAAAAAAATCAATATATATATATATATATATATTTTTTTTTCATAAAAAAGCTGTAGGTGTTGATTCAGTTTGGCACCACATACTTATGTGAATCTGGGTTTTCTACTCTAGCATACCTGAAAAACAAATACAGAAACAGACTAAATGCTCAGCATGACCTCAGAATAGCACTTTCAAAAACCAAGCGCAGAATAGATCTGCTGGTTGAAGATACCTCTCATTAGATTTCATTGTGCCATAGATGAAATATTATACCCCTTCTATCATGATGTCAGGTCAGTAGAATTTTTAAATAAGTCAGTACAAATTAATCAGAATGTTGCTCAATGTTGGGGTTTAAGGTTGAGGGACTGAGGGAGGGGGTAAGAAATGGAGTTGAAAAAGGGGTGAGAAATAGAAAGGAGAGTAGAACATGTTTGTTCACAAAATTGTATGTTATGAGGTGGTGAGCAACTTTTAACATTACACTCTGATTATTGCTGTGATGTACTTTTATAATTAAATAAATACATTTCATATACATTTGAAATTCATGGTTTGTTGTGTTCTTTATCAGGGGTTTATAAATGTATGCTATGGCAATTCATGATGTATTTTTGTAAGTTTGCGTCCCGGGGAAACACCAAATTTCTCTTTTGGGTCTCGAGCTGAAAAAGTTTGGGAACCCCTGGTCTACACTAATCAATGGACACACCCCCAGACACACCCCATTTGACTAACTCTAGTACCAAACAATGATGCTTGAGTATTAGCTAGCGTTCATGTTTATTATAGCTTTAGCAGATTTCCCCTGAGAGACAATTACATGACATGTCAAATCTATTCCTTCGTTTTTTGAACAAAACAAGTGACAACCTTCTCTAATTGGTCAGAAGCAGTCTCTTTAACTCGGCATGGTGAGCTAACGGTACTAGCCAACTAACGTGACCAGACATAGACAAGACAGTTAACAGTAGCTAGCATGGTCATCTAGTAACTAACTGTAGTCTACACGATTCAACCATTCATTGCCACATGCAGGCCAAATGTATGCATTGTTGTACTACTCGTCAACTTGTGCAAGAAACAGATGAAAGAAGCTAGCTGGGTGCGTTAGCTAGCTAATCGTAACGCCATGATGTCTGTCTGCCCAAGTGCCCACGATGGACACCGACTATTCCCTGCAGCACTGCAACATCTCTAATGTTGACATGACCCCCCCCCCCCCCCCCAGACACATGTTAGCCAACGTTCACGCCACAGCTGGGAGGCACAGATATGAGAACTTTGAAAGCCAACACTAACGATAGCGAGCTAAAGTTGACTAACGTCATTAACGGCCAGCCCAAGCTAGGTAACGTTAGACAAAGTTGTAACAAAATACGAATTCAACGCTCAACCGGTTGACGCGGCTGATGGTCCTCTAGTTTACATTAGCTAGCTTACAGGTGGCCCGTGGCAGAGTTAAACGATGCTCTTACATCTAAAGACGTTGTGATAACCACGTATATTCCAGCAAATACATCAGACCCCATCTTCCTTCCTTACTGCAGCTCATGCTAAGTTACTAGCAGCTTGACCAATACGGGCATTTTGGATGATAATAATCAAGTAAAGGGCCTTTGGCGAAAGAGCTAAAATCACATAGCATGCTGCATATACATACCAACTCTATAAACTTGATTCGGAAGTTGCCCCGTTGCGCTGTAAATGTCTTATAACGACGATAAAGGCAACCAACCGTACATCGAGTAAAGTGGATATAGCTACTTCGCTGGTGCTTAGCTGCTGCCCAGATCCTCCATCGTCGCCACTTCTACACATGCGCGCGCACCTCCGATTTTGTTTACCACAACACGCATGCGATGTGCCCAGCCAATCAGGAAACGCCTTGGAAGACGTGAAATCTCTGTGCAATTGATTGATTGATTGATTGATTGATTGATTGATTGATTGATTGATTGATTGATTGATTGATTGATTGAAAACTGTATTAACAGATAGCAGGAATGGGTACAATACAGTACGGCTCAATACAAACCAGAAAAAATACTTTTGTCTTGTTTACACCATTTTCAATTCATCCTGATGTTTATGACATACATGACATACATGACATGTAAGAGATAATAAAAAAATATATACATTAGAGGGGGAAGAAACTGTACATTGGAGGGGGTTGGGCGGGGGGGGGGGATTGATTGATTGATTGGCAATTGTATTCACAGATTGCAGAATGGGTACAATACAGTAAGGCTCAATACACACAATTGTTAAGGGGATGCAGACCAGAGAAAAACTTTCGTCTTGTTTACATCAGGGTCCCCCATTTTCAATTCATAACATTTATGACATACAAGATATACAAATATACAGTAGCCTACTGTTTATTTACAGACAGAGTTTCTAAAAGAGAATATATACATTTGAGGGGGAGGAAACTGTACATTGGGGGGGGGGGGGGGGGTTGGACATTTACCGGGGCCAGTTTCGAATTGCGGCCTCCCGTAGGTGCTTTTTTAGAGCGGTTTTGAAGGTGGGTAGGGATTCACATTATTTTACGGCTGTGGGTAGGGCATTCCACATTGTTGTGGCATAATTGCAAAACGTGTTTAGTCCCTTGTTTGAGCCGAATCTGGGTTGGACATGATTTGTGGAACTCCCTCTGGTGTTGTGGTCGGGTTATTCACTGACCTTTGGAAAGTATTTCGACATGTACAGGGGTGAGGTGGGTTTTAGGAGTAAGGTCAAGCATTAGTCGGACCAGTTTGTTTTGTGATGTTTGTAGTCTTGTTTTTAGTGCCTTTGAGGTGCTTTGGTACCATGAGGTGCAAGCATAGTTGTAGTACCCTTGAATGAGTGCTCCTGTTAGAGAATCTTGTTCGTTGGCTGACTTTTGTTATTACATTGGTTGCCATTTTGTCACAGGAAAGATTTGCCTCTAGGATGGAGCCCAGGTATGTAATTTAATTTTTCCTTGTGACAATATTGTCACCCACTGTAACAGAGAAGCCGTTGGCCTTGCTGAGTTTGTTATTTGATCCAAAGACTCTGTTTTACCCAGGTGTAATGTGATAAGGAACGTTTTATATGTTATCAGTCATTTCTAAATATAATAGCAAATTATCTATATGCACTTCATTTCTGTATCATATGTATTCATAAGAACATAATACTGTATGTGTGTCGCGGGTGGGGGTATATGGGTGTCTGTATGGGGGTGTGTATGTACCTGCGGGAGTCCAAGAGGAGGACGTGTCCCGGGATGGTCTGGAAGAGGACCTAAAGGCTTACCTGGCTGATATAACAGGCAAGTGAATATCGGCCTATGATGGTATTCGAATCACCGTCACTGTACTGCACCATGCTGTCCCTGTTTTTGTCTAGACGGAGTCCAGGAAGTCCCGGTGGGAGAGGAGAGAGCCGTCTTGGGAGGATGGTGATTTTGTGCAGAAGACAGCTACAGCAGGCGAGTGCAGGACCACCAGGGGGGGGGTAGCTTACGTAACGTCATGCAGTCTACACATGTGTGCCCTCTTTCTTACGCAGCTGGGGAGCGTCGTTGGAGGGAGCGAGAAGTGGATTGGCTGGCTGGTGTGACGGGGTGGTGCCCGGAAGTACTGGCGCTGTTGAAAGGAGGATCAATGGGGGACAGTAGCAGAACGAAACGGGAGTCGAGAGGACGGCACCAGAGGACGCGGAGCTGTAGGAGTACGAGGACACGCAACTCTTTTGTTTTGTGCTTTTTCTCCAGTGGAACAAGTTCCTATTGCCGACTGCGGTGTTCCCCCCGCAGTGGAACGGGTGGAGCCTCAGACAGGAGAGACATTGTCGCCGCACTGCACGCCGTGAGTAAATGGATACAAGATATCAGAATACGTGCCTGACAAGCGAACTGTTTCCCGAGTGGTAAATGAAGACATAGAAGAACAGTGACTGCATTGGAATTAGGAATATTGTTAGTAGCGTGAAGCTGAAGATTATCGGAACGGCATGCAGTAAGCCAGTAAAACTGTAGAAGATTTGAACCCAGTATTTTGGAACTACCTTTCTCTCTCTTTGTTGGATCATATGGAGGATATCTAATTTGTGCATTGTGACGAACCCGGGAACGGGGGGACCTTGCGATTACTGACTTTGCCCTCCATTACAGGTGGGAGGACATTATTGTATGCCTGGTGGTTGGAGTATACTAAAACACCCCAGTACGGACAGAACCGTTTTAGCCCGAAGGCGTGAGGGGCTACGGGAGCGGAAGGGGGTGGCGTCCTTCCGGCCCTCACCTTCGGGCCCCAGTCATAACTAAACCTTTGTTTGTAGTGTTTGTAAACTCAGCGCTTCCACTGCCCAAACCTAGGTTAGGATATGAGAGGAGTATTCTAGGCCTAGGCCCTACCCCTAGCGGTGAGCAGCCCCCACTATTTCATCCCAGCCCCCTTAGTTGCTGTGTGACACTTAGTGTGTATTTACCTACCTATATTCCCTATAGTCATTTGCCGTGGCTCCCCGAGAGATGGTGTGATATCGATACCTATTTTAGGCTATTTGCAGTGAACCGTGTTTTGAGGTGTGGTGTGATTCTAGACTAATGTTTGATAGTCATAGACCCGTGTGCAGGGCAAACCCTTTTTCTTCACGTGTGTAGTACCTCAGGGGCGGGGATAGGTAGCGTGGGTGGGAGCAACAGTCTGGGGGTGGGTTTACAGGGCATTGAGCGCTTCCTCCTTTTAACTACCATATGCCTAGGAGGCGTGGGTCTTTTAAATAGGCTAACTACTAATTATTTATATAAAAGTATAACCCGTGTATTAAATATCTATTTTTCCTACAATAAAAGCTTTCTTACTGATTCTCGGCGCATTCTCCCGTGTCTGTTTGTGGTCTTGGGGAAATTCATGGTGGTAGGTCGGCTGACCCCTTTGGGAAGAGTATCCGTGCATGTGCACACCTTAGCCTTAGACCTGGATACTTCCCGTGGGGGTCTGGTGACATATTTTGGCGTAGTCGGTAGGATTTCCCCATAGTCCACAGCAAACATGGTCGATGAGAATGTTAGAGAAACTGGGATGCAAGCAGTCATGATGCCCTGGTACTTGGGGTCGCATTGGGTTCCTAAGTTTAGTGGAGAACCGGGGACCAATAAATATAGTCAATGGCTAACCCAGGTAGAGGCCTTTTTGCGAGCACAGACTTTGCCCCCCCCACAGGGAATAGATTTCCTGTTTAGCTCCCTTGATGGCCCTGCACATAGAGAAGCCATGCTCCTCTCAGCCACTATTAAAGCTTCCCCCAAGGAAGTAATCAGGGTGTTAACCCTGAAGTACGGGGACCATAGGTCTTCTGATATCCTTCAGGAAGGGTTTTTTAATTGTAGACAGGCGGAGAAGGAAGGGATAGAGGAGTTCACCCTGCGCCTTAGAGAGTGCCTTTACATATGGAGGGTTAGTGGGCGGCTACGTGGCGTAGTGGGCAAGGCGCTCGCCATGAATGACGGAGACGCTGGGCTTGCCTGTTCAAGCCCAGCGCTCCACATTGCTTTCAGTTTAGCTGGTCGTTCATACTAATACACATTGGCCGTATTAGGGGGTGGGAAACTGATGGGTGGGGATCGGGCGTTGTGGACAGCGACTCCTACAGGTCGGTTGGTGCGCCTGTGCAGTAGAATCAGGAAGTGTCGGGGGCAGCGTGAGCCTCCCACGCGTTACTCCTCGCCACTGAGAGATCGAGCTGCGCAGGTGAAAAGATGCGACTGCTGTTACCTCAAGTACCGGAGGGGACTTGTGCTATGTATGACTTAGTCCACATTGCAGCTGGCTTGTGGGAGGCAAGAAACAGCGTTCGTGACAGGGGAGGGTTGAATTGGATGATACGAAATTGGGATGGGAGAAAAATATAGAAAAATGGGAGAAAAAGTGGATAAAAAAAAAAAAAACATATGGAGGGTTAGTGACCCAGGTGGGGCGGGGGAGGAGAATAAGAGGCTGAGGGCGCAGTTCACTAAAGGCCTACGGGAAGGCCCTATCAAGCGCGAACTCCTACGCCACCTGAGACGGAACCCAGAGACAACTTTTGAGGAGGTTCGGCAGGAAGCGAGCTCCATTGAGCGGGAGGAACAAGCTTCCACTGAGGTGGTGGCGGCTTGCCATACCCGAGCTGCCCCAGCTATCCCACCTCCCGGCGTGGAAACAGTATCCCAGAGCGGCCTACAACAGCTGAGAGACTCGCTACCGGTGGAGCTACAGAAATAACTACGTGACCAGGTAGCACTGCTGGGGAGCACCCTTGCAGAGGAAATACGGAGCCAGATGTGGGGTTCTGGACCCAGACCCGAGCCAGCACAGAGATGGGAACAGCCAGGCCCTTCAGCTAGACCCTCTGCCAGGCCGCGCCGATGCCCTGACAACTGGGAGCCGCGAAACTACCAGTGGGATGAGCAGGGTCGGCCCATCTGCAAGAACTGCGGGGAGGCAGGACATATTGAGAGGTACTGCACGCGTAGGACTACACTTCCCCCGGATTTTCAACAGTCCCGGTCACTACAGGGCAAGTGACCGGTTCAGAAGGTACGATGGAGGCCCTACAGAGACCAACCATGGTGGGTCGCTGTCCAGAGGTAGAGGTCCTGATTCGGGGCAAGAAGATACCCTGTGTGCTGGACACGGGTTCACAGGTGACTATGTTTGGCAAATCATTCTTTCAGCGCCATTTCAAGGGCGAAGGGTTCCAGGGGCCTGGAGGACTACCCTGGCTGACCCTGCAAGCTGCCAATGGGCTACAGATTCCGTTTGTGGGCTACGTGGTTCTGGACTTTACCATCAGTGATATTGAGGTACTGGGTCGGGGAGTGGTGATTGTAAACGATGACTGTATTAGTACGGAATATGGGTTGTTGGGCATGAACGTTATCTCAGAATGTTGGGAGGGCATATTTCAGGGGGGACACCCGGGACGGGAAGCTTTCACATCCACTGTTCCTCCAACAGGGTGTGGGAAAAGGCGTTTAACCTCTGTCAGCAGGTACAAAGCACCCCCCCAGCCGATGTGGCCAGTGGCACAGCTAGACTGCGGCGGCAGGCCCCTGTCCTGGTGCCCCCCGAGTCGGAGATCGTGGTATGGGCAGAGGTTAGTCCACGGATGAGTCGCCTGGATTGCCCGGTGTTGGTGGAAGACCACACTGACCTGGTGGTAGGAGAGCGTGGCTGGCGAGTGGCTCGGTCCATCAGCTGGGTACGGGGGGTAAGGTGCCACTGCGTATTTGTAACCCCCACCTCTCCTCTGTGCTAATCCCCCAGCGGTGCTCCCTGGCCACAGTGTCATTGGTCCCCCTGCAGGATATCCATGGGACCAACCAGCTGATTCTTGGGTGGTAGAAGTGGACGTGCGTCGAGTAGCTGAACCCCCCCTTGCCGACCACCCGGCCCTAGATCTGAGAGGAGAGGGACTGACCGGAGACCAAGAGACCCATGTATTCGCTGCACACGAGGAGGACTTCGGACGTACCAAGGTGATTCAACATAATATCCCCACTGGAACCGCACCACCGATTCGGGAGAGGTACCATCCAATTCCACCCAAGCTATATGCAGAGCTGAGAATGCTGCTGCAGGGGATGGTCGACAGCAAAGTGGTATGCGAGAGCTCCAGTCCATGGGCGGCCCCAGTGGTGTTGGTCCACAAGAAGGATGGATCCTGGCGCTTCTGCGTAGACTACAGGAAGCTGAACGCCGTGACCCACAAGGATGCATACCGGCTGCCCCAGATAGAGGAGTCATTGACCAATCTGACCCAGGCGACCTGGTACAGTACCCTGGATCTGGCCAGTGGGTATTGGCAAGTGGAAGTGGCGCCGGAGGACCAGGAGAAGACAGCCTTCGCCACACCACTGGGGTTGTACCAGTTCGAGCGGATGCCCTTTGGTCTGTGCAATGCCCCCGCCACCTTCCAATGATTGATGCAGCGTTGCCTGGGTGGTCAGGTGAATGACCATCTCCTAATATACCTAGACGACGTGATCGTCTATTCCCCAGACTTTCAGAGCCACCTGGATCATCTAGAGATGGTGTTCCATCGCCTGCAGGAGCATGGTCTCAAACTCCAGCCAGGGAAGTGCAGGTTGTTCCAACGGGAAGTGAGGTACCTGGGACATATTGTCAGCGGCCAAGGGGTGGCGACTGACCCAGAGAAGACTCAGGCCGTCCGCAGCTGGCCTGTGCCCACCACGGCCAAACAGGTGAAGTCATTCTTGGGATTCGTGGGGTACTACAGGCGGTTCGTCCCTGGCTTTGCCCGGATCGCCGCCCCTCTTAACCGACTGCTCCAAGGCACTGCTGGACAACCGTCTGCGCCAGTGACCTGGGCGCTGCCCTGTCAGCAGGCATTTGAAGAGCTGAAGAGGAACCTGTTGGAGGCCCCCATCTTGGCCTTCGCTGATTACGGCCAGCGGTTCAGGCTCTACACGGATGCCAGCTTGGAGGGACTGGGAGCAGTCCTGTCCCAGGTCCAGGGGGGCCAAGAGCGGGTCATCGCCTACGCCAGCCGTGGCCTGTCCCAGACAGAGCGCAACGACCAGAATTACAGCTCCTTCAAATTGGAACTGCTGGCTTTGAAGTGGGCAGTGACCGAAAAAATTCAAAGATTACCTCTGGGGGGCCCAGTTCACTATCTTCACGGACAACAATTTGCTGGTGCACCTGGAAAACGGCCCGGCTGGGGGCACACGAGCAGCGCTGGGTGGCCCAGCTTGCGAACTACTCCTACGTAATCAAGTACCGGCCAGGGGCTGTCAATCAGAATGCCGATCTATTGTCTCGGTTGCCGGAGACGGGGAACACGACGGTCCAGGCAGTGGAAGGACGGGACCCGCTGGAGAGGGAGGCGGAGGAAGCTGCGGACACGGAGGCGGCAGCCACGGAGGCACGGGACTGGATACAGAGCCAGCGGGAGGATCCGGACCTGCGACAAGTCCATCAATGGCTGACCCAGGGGGCACCGCCACCTCCAGACCGCCGCCATCCCTTGTGTCCGGGCCTACGAGGTCTGCTGGCCGAATGGGAGTGCCTGAACCTCCACAGAGGGCTCATTGTGAGGAGAGGGGTGGAGTCTGATACCCACCTGACCGCTGTCCAACTGGTTGTACCCCTCAGTCGGGCCAAGGATCTCTGGAAGGACTATCATCAGGCCGCTGGCCATTCTAGTGCCGAGAAGGTGCTCTCCTTGCTGCGGCGGCGGTTCTTCTGGACAGGCATGGGCAAGACAGTGCAGCTCTGGACCAAGGAGTGCCCCACGTGTGCAGTAAGCAAGGCCGGACCAGAACAACGGGCGCCTCTGAGCTCCATCCGGAGTAGTTACCCGTTTGAGGTGGTGGGTTTGGACTACTTATCCTTGGGGCGGCCGGCCGATGTCTATCCCTACATCCTGGTGATGACTGACCTGTTCTCTCGCTACGCCTTTGCCCTTCCCACCAAAGATCAGACAGCGTCCAGTACGGTCAAGGCGCTATGGACAACACTGATCCAACCCTTTGGGTGTCCAGAACGGTTTTTGACGGATCAGGGGGCTGCATTTGAGTCCCGGCTGATGCAACAGTTGTGTGACATGTATGGGTGCGTGAAGAGCAGCACGACTCCATACCACCCTCAGGGCAATGGGGCCTGTGAGCGCTTTAACCAGACGCTGCTCTCTCTGCTGGGCTCCCTCGACCCAGACATCCAACCAAACTGGCACTATCAGCTTCCATACCTAGTCCAAGCCTACAATAATGCCATACATGCAAGTACCGGTATGACTCCTCATTTTGTAGTGTTTGGTCGCCATGCCAGGCTACCAGTGGACTTGATACACGATGTCTCACCCCCGCAACGGAGAGCCACCCTGGAGGGATGGGTTCACGGCCATCACCAGACGCTGATAGAGGCCTACGAGCGTATACAGGCGAATGTGACCAAGAGGCAGCGGTGGGACCAAGCTCGTTATTACCGAGGGGCGCGAGCAGTACCCTTGCTGCCAGGAGAGCGGGTCTTGATAAAGAACTTTCATCGGCGGGCCCAGGGGAAATTGGCACCCCGGTGGGTACCCAGACCCCATGTGATTATCGGACAGCCCCGACCCAACCAACCCGTGTATCTGGTTCGGCCGGAGGGCCAGGAAGGGCCTGGTCGCACCCTGCATAGAAACAATCTCCACCCCTGTCCAGCGGGAGTGCCCTCACACCCTGATGAAGTGCTGGAGGGACCGGCAGAAGGTAGGGCCCCCCTAGAAACCCAGGGTCTCCGCTTCCCCTTCTTGCCGCCCCCGGCGACCGCCCATTGCGGTTTCATCCTCCCAGTCCCAGAGCTTCACTTTGGCCCCCGCTGTACCGAGACCTGTGGAGGAACCCAGGTTACCTGTACAGCTGGAGGCAGCAGAGGCTGCAGTGGTCCCCCTGGAGGTGATACCGCCTCGACGATCCCGGCGCCTGGAGTCGAGTGGAATGGAAGGAGGTCCTGGAGAGGTTGAGGTACCTGTCGATCCTGAGGAAGGAGGTCCTGGAGAGGTTGAGGTACCTGTCGATCCTGAGGAAGGAGGGAGCAGCCAAGGGAATGGAAGAGCCAAAGCCGGGCCTGCAGTGGTCCCCCTGGAGGCGAGACCGCCTCGACGATCCCGGCGCAGCAACCTGGGCAAACCCCCCATCCGCTTGGTCCAGCTGTGATGGCCAGGACGGCCATCGAAATAGGGGGGGGGAAATGTCACGGGTGGGGGTATATGGGTGTCTGTATGGGGGTGTGTATGTACCTGCGGGAGCCCAAGAAGAGGACGTGTCCCGGGATGGTCTGGAAGAGGACCTAAAGGCTTACCTGGCTGATATAACAGGCAAGTGAATATCGGCCTATGATGGTATTCGAATCACCGTCACTGTACTGCACCATGCTGTCCCTGTTTTTGTCTAGACGGAGTCCAGGAAGTCCCGGTGGGAGAGGAGAGAGCCGTCTTGGGAGGATGGTGATTTTGTGCAGAAGACAGCTACCAGGGGGGGGTAGCTTACGTAACGTCATGCAGTCTACACATGTGTGCCCTCTTTCTTACGCAGCTGGGGAGCGTCGTTGGAGGGAGCGAGAAGTGGATTGGCTGGCTGGCGTGACGGGGCGGTGCCCGGAAGTACTGGCGCTGTTGAAAGGAGGATCAATGGGGGACAGTAGCAGAACGAAACGGGAGTCGAGAGGACGGCACCAGAGGACGCGGAGCTATAGGAGTACGTGGACACGCGACTCTTTTGTTTTGTGCTTTTTCTCCAGTGGAACAAGTTCCTATTGCCGACTGCGGTGTTCCCCCCCGCAGTGGAACGGGTGGAGCCTCAGACAGGAGAGACATTGTTGCCGCACTGCACGCCGTGAGTAAATGGATACAAGATATCAGAATACGCGTCTGACAAGCGAACTGTTTCCCGAGTGGTAAATGAAGACATAGAAGAACAGTGACTGCATTGGAATTAGGAATATTGTTAGTAGCGTGAAGCTGAAGATTATCGGAACGGCATGCAGTAAGCCAGTAAAACTGTAGAAGATTTGAACCCAGTATTTTGGACACTCCATCCTCTGTGAACTACCTTTCTCTCTCTTTGTTGGATCATATGGAGGATATCTAATTTGTGCATTGTGACGAACCCGGGAACGGGGGGACCTTGCTATTACTGACTTTGCCCTCCATTACAGGCTGGAGGACATTATTGTACGCCTGGTGCTTGGAGTATACTAAAACACCCCAGTACGGACAGAACCGTTTTAGCCCAAAGGCGTGAGGGGCTACGGGAGCGGAAGGGGGTGGCGTCCTTCCGGCCCTCACCTTCGGGCCCCAGTCATAACTAAACCTTTGTTTGTAGTGTTTGTAAACTCAGCGCTTCCACTGCCCAAATCTAGGTTAGGATATGAGAGGAGTATTCTAGGCCTAGGCCCTACCCCTAGCGGTGAGCAGCCCCCACTATTTCATCCCAGCCCCCTTAGTTGCTGTGTGACACTTAGTGTGTATTTACCTACCTATATTCCCTATAATCATTTGCCGTGGCTCCCCGAGAGATGGTGTGATATCGATACCTATTTTAGGCTATTTGCAGTGAACCGTGTTTTGAGGTGTGGTGTGATTCTAGACTAATGTTTGATAGTCATAGACCCGTGTGCAGGGCAAACCCTTTTTCTTCACGTGTGTAGTGCCTCAGGGGCGGGGATAGGTAGCGTGGGTGGGAGCAACAGTCTGGGGGTGGGTTTACAGGGCATTGAGCGCTTCCTCCTTTTAACTACCCTAGGCCTAGGAGGCGTGGGTCTTTTAAATAGGCTAACTACTAATTATTTATATAAAAGTATAACCCGTGTATTAAATATCTATTTTTCCTACAATAAAAGCTTTCTTACTGATTCTCGGCGCATTCTCCCGTGTCTGTTTGTGGTCTTGGGGAAATTCATGGTGGTAGGTTGGCTGACCCCTTTAGGAAGAGTATCCGTGCATGTGCACACCTTAGCCTTAGACCTGGATACTTCCCATGGGGGTCTGGTGACATGTGCTCTCTCTGATTCGGATGGTACAGCATAACAGGTACAAAGGTTAGCTCTACAAACAGCCACTGTTTGACTAGCCAGCATTTTTTTTTATAACTCTTTATTTTTGTTCATTTTCCTCTTTTTTCTTTCCAAAGTCACTTTTTCACATCATTTTCACATAAACATTCTCCATTTCCTTTTCACAGTCACTTTTTCACATTTTCAGTTAGAAACCTTTCTTTTGCAGTATTTGCATAGCAACTTTTCCCATGTTTGCATAGATGTCCTACCCATTTTCCCCAGGATTCATTATTATTATTATTATTATTATTATTATTATTATTATTATTATTATTATTATTATTATTATTATTATTATTATTATTATTATTATTATTATTATTATTATTATTATTATTATTATTATTATTATTATTATTATATATATATATATATATTTTTTACAACTCTTCCTTTTTAACTTTTACATAAGCATTATACAGAACAGTAGTAATATGACAACCACCACCACAGGACAGACAAGACAGACAATACTCTTGTCCCACACACTTTGACAACCTAGGATGGCTTAGAGTAGACGACAGAGTACAGCAACTTGCAATGGGCCTGGTCTACAAGATACACTACACGACCAAGGTACCCATGTACATGTCAAAATACTTCCCAAAGGTCAGTGAATACCACGATCACAACACCAGAGGGAGCTCCACAAATCATGTTAAACCCAGATTCGGCTCAAACAAGGGAGTAAACACGTTTCGCAATTATGCCACCTCAATGTGGAACGCCCCACCCAAAGCTGTAAAGGAATATGAATCACTACCCACTTTTAAAAACACTCTCAAAGAACACCTACGGGAGACTGCAATTCGAAACATGGCCCCTACAAATGTCCTAACCCAGTTACAGTAAATGACCAAGTATGGCTTTGTCAGTATTCCAATGTACAGTGTACAGTGTCCCCCACCCACCCCCTACCCAACCCCCCCCCTTCCCCCCCCCCACCTCCAATGTACAGTCCCCCCCCCCACCCCCACCCAACCCCACCCCACCTACCCAACCTCCTCCAATGTACAGTTTCTACGTCAAATGTATATACACTCTTTTCTGGACACTTTTTGTATCACAAACAGTACTGTATTTGCAAATCTGGTATGTCATAAATGTATAGATGTAGCAGTACTGTTTATCTGTATGTCGTGTGTGTCATATATGTTATGATGAATTGAAAATGGGGGACCCTGATGTAAACAAGACGAAAGTCTTTCTCTGGTCTGCATCCCCTTAACAATTGTATGTATTGAGCTGTACTGTACTGTACCCATTCTGCAATCTGTTAAAAAAAATTTCAATCAATCAATCAAACTCACAGGACAGGACAGTGTTGTATGGTGGGGGGGGGGGAGCTGTATTTGCTCTTTGTGTGTCGGGTCTGTTTTGATTGAGCCATGGCAGTCTTTACACATCTAACGGCTCATATGTTGTCCATTTCGATCAGCGTCTGTCGTATGTCTCCGCCTTCATTCTCAGCAGGAATGTCATTTTTTCCATATCGCTTATCTCCTCCACTATTCCCCTCCATGTCTCTTTGTCTGGAGCGGCTTCTTTGAGCCAGCTCCTTGTGATGGCCTTCTTACCAGCTATTATCATGATTTTGAACAGGTACAAGTCTTCATTGTGTATGGTCTCCTCTGTGATCAAACCCAGGTATATCAGCTGGGGTTCCATGGGGAATTCATAGCTAATAATTCTGTACATTTCCTGTGTAACACTCTTCCAAAATGGTTGCACTTCATCACATAGCCAAAATATGTGAGAGTGGTTGGCATTCATCTGTCCACACTGTCTCCAGCAGGGTTGTTGCCCTTTTAATTGTTTACTCTTAATTTGCGGTGTGATAAAAAATCTCATCACATTTTTCCAACCGAATTCTCTCCATCCTAGTCTAGAACTAGTGGATGAGTGTTGTGTCTCACATATAGAATGCCAATCATCCTCCGTCAAGATTATACTCAGTTCACTTTCCCATTTCTTCTTCACATTATATGAATCACAGTTGTTGCGAGCTTGTAAACTTTTGTACATTTCCGATACTATTTTCACTGGAGTTCGCGTATACGCCATTTCCATCATTCCCACCACCCCGTTACCACCTACTGATATCCTATTCTTGACTTCTGTATCATAGAAGTGTAGATATCTGCTGTAGATATCTAAACAAATTGTCATTTCCCAAGTAAAATGTTCTCTTAAATTGCTCAAAAGACATGAAGTTATGGTTCTCTAAAAGTGTACATATGGCTGTTATACCTCTAACCCGTCAAAAGTGGCGTCCAGTGTTCCCGGGCTAAAGCCTGAGGTCTGGGAAGGCCAAATCAGAAGTCTACTGTCTTCTTTTGATTTGTATTTCCTGACCACCTCATTCCAGACCATCAGTGTGTGGTCCACTATTGAATTATTTCCCTGTTTTGTTATGTGTTCTTTCCCCCCCAATCTGGCTTGAGGTTGGACACGTCCTAGGTGTGTCTCTATGTCCTTCCACCTGGCCCTGTATGCTCTTGAGCACCAGTAAACGGCATATCTCAGCTGGGCTGCATAGTAGTATTCCTTTAGATTAGGTAGTGTCAGGCCTCCTCCCTCTTTTTCAATTTGCAATGTTTTGAATTTCACCCTAGGTCTGCCCCCTGCCCATATGAACCTAGAGATCTGTTTGTCCCATGCTATGAATTGGGAGTCGGGGACCTTGACTGGTAGTGAGAGGAAGAGATACAACAGCCGTGGCAGAATATTCATTTTGATCACTTCTATTCTGGTACTGAAATGCATCATGTGTGTAGCCCATCTCGACCTTCTCGGGAATCTTATTGTAGTTAGCCGCTTCTAATTTGCACATATCCTTGGTGATAATCACTCCCAGGTAGGTCATTGATTCAGCTTCCCAATTCAGTTTGTAATCATTCCTCATTCCACTACTGGGTGAGAAGTTGTAAGTGAGAATCTGGGTTTTCGCGACATTCAGCTTGTATCCTGACATCCAGCCATTTTAGTATGGTCATTAACTTGGGGAAGGTCAAATTTGGGTTTTGGAGGAATATTATAATATCATCCACGAAAAGGCCTATCCTGTGTTCCCCCCTTGCTATTCTAACACCCTTAATTTCTTTACTTTCTCTAATGGCTTGGGCTAATGGTTCTACGAAAATCGCGAAGAGGGCGGGGCTTGCACAACATCCCTGGCGCGTCCCTCTGAACAGTTTGAATCTGTCCGACAGGCTACCGTTAATCTTTACTGTGGCATTTGGATTATCGTATAGAGCTCTTATACAGCTGATGAATTGTTCGTCGAATCCAAATCTTTCCAAAACCCTAAACAGGAAGGACCATCTGACCCTGTCGAAAGCCTTTTCCGCCTCTAAACTCACCAAGGCTGCTGGGAGTTGTTGTTTTTCCACCTGTTCTATCACATGTAAAGTGCGCCTAACATTGTCCTGTGTCTGTCTGCCTATTATGAACCCTGTCTGGTCCTCGTGAATCAGGTCAGGGAGGACGTCTGTTGACAGAATCTGGCTATGGGGCGACAATAATGTGGTCAAGAGGCATGGTTTCTATCTTTAGCCTTTGGCGTGGTTTATTCATTCACATGTTAAACAGCAGTTCTAGAGTTCTCCTCTCTCTGAGAGGCTGGTGGGAAAGAGGTAGAGGGGGAGGAGACATCTCTTTATATACTCGCCACCTGGTGGTATCATGAGTGGCTCCGTCTAGAGCGCCCTCTAATGGAAACAGTTATATATGCAGTTAGACAGTTACTAGCAATCCTACATTCTCCTATAGTATAGATGTGAACAGCTTGTAATCCCCATTTAACATCGATATGGGACGATATGATTCACAATGTTCCTTATTCTTCCCTTCTTTTGGTATAACTGATATCACCGCCTCTTTCCAGGACAGGGGGGCTTCTGCCTTTTCAAGTGTCCAGTTAAAAGAATCTAGCATTACTGGGGCCAGGTCTTCTTTAAAGATTTTGTACCACTCGTTTGGAAACCCGTCGCTCCCTGGAGTTTTGTTTGCTTTCAATCTTCCTATGGCTAGCCTATATCTAGTTCTTCCTTTGTGATGGGGGAGATCAAGGCTTTATTCTCTATTTTCCCTATACTCGGGAGATCCAAGGATGCTAAAAACTGTAAAATGTTCTCCTCGTCTTCCATCTCGGGTTGTGAGTACAACTTTTCATAGTATTCCTTGAATATACATTGAATTTCTTCAGGTTCATAAGTCGCTTCTCCTGATTGGGGTTCCCTGATCTTGTGGATAAAATGTCTACTCTGCTGGGCCCTGAGTCGTTTTGCTAAGATCTTGGTTGCCCTCGGGCCTGATTCATAGAAGGTTTGTTTTGTGTATCTTAAATTCTTCTCTAGCTCTCCTTTTCCCATCTCCTCAAGCTGTGATTTCATCCCCTTCATCTGTTCCCTGTCACCCCCCCCCTCCCCTCCCTGCACCTGTTGCTCGAGTTTTCTCAAGTCTCTGTGTAATTGATCATATTTCATTTGCCTATACTTATTCAAGTGTGCAGTCTTTGAGATTAGGTATCCCCTCATAATTGCCTTGATTGTGTCCCATAGGATGGTCGGTTTCACTCGGCTGTCCACATTATTTTTAATAGATTCGGTTATCTCCTTCCTGATCTGGTTCACGAGATCCTCCCCATTCAGAATCCCCAAGTTCAGCCTCCAGAATATGTCTTGTTGTCTGTTGTTCAAGTGTATGGTCAGATATGCCATATTGTGATCTGAGATATCTGCCATTCCTATCGAGCAGCTCACCACCCTGTGTCTCTCTCTCTTGTCTATTAAAAAGAAGTCTAGCCAGGGGAGCTCCAGTAGCTCACCGCATATCTCGGCGCTATTTCTGCGTCGGGGAAAACCGTGCTGCGTCACGGATCTGGTGGACTCCGAGTTCGATTCCCGGACCCGCCGTCATTTGCCAGAATGTCTTCCCCTGCTCTATATCCCGTTTCACCCTGTATCTGTCGGTCATGCTTGACCAGAAAAGCGATAAACGCTAAAAAATTAAGTTTATAAAAAAAAAAAAAAAAAAAAAAGTCTAGCCTATAGTGTACCTTGTGCGTCGCAGAGTAATGAGTAAAGTCCCTTTCTCCTGCATTTAGGTTTCTCCATACTTCCATCATTCCCGCTTCACTAATCAAGATATTCAAGTCCTTTGATCTCTGTGATTTGTGTCTGGATTTACTTGTTGTGTCTAGTGAATAATTCAATATAGTATTCCAGCCCCCTGCACATATCAGTATCCCTTCCGCCTCAGAGGCTATTGTGTCAAATAAGAGTTTGAAAAATCTTCTGTCGCTCTCGGGAGGGGTGTATGTGTTCACTAGTGTTATTGAAGTGTCTTTTCTTCATTTATCTCTATCTAAGTTCATTGATCGTATAGTGTTCTATTTCACCCTTTCCTCTGCATTGTTTTAGGTATGTTCAGATGTTCGGTTTCAAGTAAGAGGAGACTGACGATATGGTCAAAATCAACGGGCGGCGGTTGTTTATTAATAAAACAGCTTTAGGAATTAAAACAGTACATCGTCTCTTTGGTTCAATCTAATTGTCTCTTTCATTCAATCTAATCGTCTCTCGGTGCTGTTCGCTGTCTCAGGTTGTCCATGGCCAACACGCGCCTTCTCTCTCGTGGTTCGCTGGTCTGGTTGTCACGGTAACCTTGCTTTCGGATCCTGGGAGGTTTGGGAGCGCTTGGTTCTCATCTACCCTCGGTGGAGTCTGCTATGGTGCCTCGGCTCGGTCATCTGGTCTCAATTGGTCCTCTGTGTCATCGGCTCTTCAGTAGCCTGAGTGGCGAGTCTCCCTCTGTCGGTGGAGGTTTTCAGCGCTCCAGCTGCGATGCGATCTCTGTCATCGTCTGTCCCCATGGCTCTGGGTCTTCAGGTCCTTTCTGGTGTGTCAGCGCTTCTCCTGATGCGAAGCGATTTCGTCTGTCATTGGGTCTCAGTCCCTCTGAGTCACGGCTTGGCTCTCAGGATCCTTCTCCGTCTCCTCTGAGTGTCTTGCTCGGCTCTCGAGTTCTGTGTGGCTCTGCAGGTCCTTCTCCGTCTCCTCTGAGTGTCTTGCTCGGCTCTGTGTCTCCATGCTCCAGGTCCCTTCTCGCTGTGTCTCAGGGTCGTGTCAGCGCTTCCCCAGGTCCCTTCTGGGTGTGTGTCGTCTCTAGTGTGTCGCCATCAGCCCTTTTTATCAGAGGAAGAGAGAGAGAGAGAGAGAGAGAGAGGGAGGGGGAGAGAGAAAGAGCCCTGCCTGCCTATTCATGTTTCACATTCCAGCAGAAGCTTGTCTGCTGGTCTGGTTACAACATGTTACACAATTTCTTCTGCTGACACAACTGTTTTTACCATAGAACCTTGCCGGCCTGTTTAATCATTGATTAGTTTAATGCGTGCCATCTCTTCATGCTTCTTGTGACAAAATGTTTACCTAGTGTAGATAAGAAACAGACTACTTTGTGTCCTGACAACAAACCCTATATATCCGTCCTTTAATAGAACACCTTATTTACTGATTAAATAATGTGACCAATATTTGTATAGTTTTACCTTCTAATATTTAAGAGTTTTTATTCTTTACTGTGACTAAGTTATTCTAATAGTTTATGCCTACATGTAACCTATGAAATTGCTAAATCTTTTAGTATATCATTGCTTTGCATTGTTCTTTCAACTAGTGGCAGTTCTCTGTGTAATGGGAGATTTCCAAATAGCCTGTGTCACCTTTCTGACCTCTGGGTTAGTCAGCAGCAGCCGTGTTGTAACCTGAAAATTCCTTCCTTAGGGTAAATATGACCTTTCTTGATCTCACCGGTTATTCTGAGTTTGGTTTAGTTCCTTCTAAGATTATGATCTCCTTCCTTGTCTCATACCACTTACTTTAAACAACCTCGCTTCCTGCCAGCTGGCCGGGTGAGGGGCCATTGTCTCTCAACCTCTTTAGCCTAGGGTCTCAGAAATAACTTCACATGGTGTTCAAATCACCCTGTCTTTCAAATCAACTTCTCTGTTTTATCATTTGGTACATTTATAGTTGCTTTATTCATGTTTTCATTTAGAAATATACGACATTATCATTACGTTATCTATTTTACATGTAACTATCGAGTACCTCCCTTCTCTATCCTTTTTCTCTTTTATCAGTTCAAAATTGAGAGAGTTCGAAATCAGGGTTGCCACTCCTCTCTTCCTATTATTCTTGCAAGAACTAGAAAATGTATTTCGATATCCAAACTTTTTCAACTTTTCATGCTCTATTTTTGACATGTGTGTTTCTAGGAAGATCACTTGTGTCTTCTCTCTTCTGATTTTTGTCATAATTCTACTTCTCTTAACTGGGTTACTAAGACTGTTGACGTTCAAAGACGCCATTTTCAAGTTATGGTTTCCCGACATTCCTTTTCCAGTTCTTGCATACATTAGCGGCTCCCCTTACCATACATTTTCTCCCGACATTAAACATGTACCATTTAGCACACATAGTGACCTCCAAACGAGGGGGGAACACCCACTCCTCTTCTGTATTTATCCCATCGGTAAGTGCGAGGGAAAGCCCCTCGTAGGGAGAGGGCCCTTCGCTAAGGGTGTGAGACGAGGTGACCAACTGAAACCCCTCCATCCCTTAAATCCAACGTTAACCAATAAAGAAAACCTATGCTAATAAAAATTACCTCGCTACTCCCGGGCGCTTATTTGAACATTACCACGGCCGTCATGACCGGTCCGTGTCATGATCTGCCCTTTGGACTCATGAACTCTCTGAACATAGGCAATCCTCTGATGCCCCCTGGCGGAATTCTGGGGTTAATGACTTTGCTGGCTCCGGTCATGCACTTGTACCTGGTATTGGTTGCTATCACTAATGCACTGCCTATGTTCTTGTTGACTGTGATTTCTAATATGCGCTATGTTTCTGCTATCGGTCATAGTCTAGCCCTGTTGTTCCCTGTGTGTATTCATATTCATGTTCCTGTCTATTCCTAGTCTTCCCTGTGTTGTTATGTTACAATGTTGTGTCCTAGCCTGTCAGCCCCCAGCTGTTCCTTGTCTATTATAATTAGTTCTGTATATATTCATGCCGCCTCCTATCTTCCAGTGTCGCGGCATTGTTTGTTGTTTGGTTATCCCGTCAGTACCCTTCCGTGCTGTGTGTTATCTCCTGTGTCAGTACTAGAGCTGCCGCGATAACCGCATTACCGCGGTATCGCTGTTGCATCACGCTCACCGCAGAGTTAGGCTGAATACCGCGTCACCGCTGTTTTTTATCATAATAATAAAGTTGGCTTGCGGCTTTGCAGATATACCCTACTCGGTTCCAAGCGACCCTATTGGGTAGAAGTGGTACCAGAAAAGTCATGTGAAACATTGCAGACCACTGACTGGTCAGAAGAGAGACGCGTCACAGTTTGGAGGCTCTGAACAAAAACAGAACGCCGCCATCTTTACTGCCTCGCTAAGGATGCATTTCATTCAGGATTTGTTTGCGACAGAACCAAGTGCAATAAACAAAAAAGAATGGATTCACTGTGTATTCTGCCTTATTTATTGATGAAACAAAACCGACATCAACCCAATTTACCACCGAGCGGAGAGTTTAGTGTCACAACAAGATCGCTGATGTGTTAAGTTTGTTGTTGTTATTAGCCTAATACTACCGTCAGCCGATATACACGAGAGGTAACGTTAAACCCGGGTTGCTTGGTAGAATACACAATGAGAGGTAACGTTAGCTTTGGCAGAATAGACGCAACGAGAGTATGGTTAATGTTGTTATTGATTGATTGATTGATTTAAACTGTGTTAAACTCTGGCTTGCTGCAAGCCCTCGGACATGGCTAATTGGCTATGCCCACGGAGCTTTCAGTGTACACAAGCGAGCGGCACCGCCTGCATCCCCACACGGAGACAAACGGAGTAGTACCTGGCTGCAGTGGAAAAGGAACGAAGTACCAGGTGCCTAAAGCGGGTCGAGTCGAGTAGGTACTATGCAGTGGAAAAGCGCCATTAGACTAGAGGCAGGCTATAAGAGTAGACTACTAAAAAAAAAAAAATGCATTCAAATTTTTTATTTTTTTTGTGCGCACTGTGCGGTAATAATCACGGCGGTAGGAAATATTTCGCAAATTTGTGCGGTAAGGAAAATAGCAATACCGCGGCAGCTCTAGTCAGTACCTTCCTGTGCTGTTCTGCCTACCTTGTGTTCCCCTCGTGAAAACCCTTGTTATCCTATACTTCCTCGTGAGTCCGTTCCCGTATTTGTAGCTCATGTTTTCCAGCGTTGCTGAGGTTTGATTTCCCGTGTTTTCAAATACGGTTTTGTTTTCCCCTGTAACGTGTGCCTTGTGACTATGCTCAGTAAAGCTTATTATTATCGGAACGTCGACTCGTTGCCTCGTCTCTCTCACTCCACATTGTCCTGCGATTGAATCCTACACCTCTCCGAAACTCAGAATCCTCACAGGTCCGAAGGATTCCACTCATTGTTATTTACGACGTATGTATTCGCTGAGCTTCTCTCTCGCCCTCAGTGCTGCTACTCGAACCGTCTGCCTGCCTGGTGTTGGTGCCGGTGTCTGGTCCCGCTTTCCTCGCCTCCGCGTTCCCTCTACTCCATCCCTCTCCTTTTCCCCTTCGATTTCTTCCACCGTGATGCCTCGCCTCTTCAGCTCGCTGTGCGCCTCGGTTGCGCTCGTGTAGGTCTTGACTTCGGTGTCCCAATGGATCCTCATGCTTTAGTGTGGAGTCTGGAAGCGGATTCCTTTTATCTTTAGTGCTTTTTTTATACAGTTGTACTCCCTTCGTTTCTTCGCGACTTCAGGTGCATAGTCATGGTCGATATAGATTGTCTTGTTGCCCATTTGTATCTTTCCCTTCTTCCATGCTTCTCTCAACACCAGCTCCTTGGTCAGGTATTCCTGGAAGATAATGATAATGTGTCTTGGCGCAGAGCCTTCTGGCGGTCTCGTGGCCTGTGCACGGTGGGCCCCTTGCAGCTTGAATTCTATGTCCGGTGGGAGCGATAAATCGTTTTTGAGAAACTGTTCAATAAACTTTGGAACCGAGTCCCCCTCTTTTCCCTCCTCCATCCCGAATATGCGGATGTTGTTCTTCCTCGCCCTGGATTCCAGGTCAACTAACCTGTACTGTGCGACTCTGTGTTCCTCTAGACTCGCTCTGAGTGCATCCGACATCTCCGCCATCCAGTCCTCCATTTTGTCCACTGCTCTATATCCCGTTTCACCCTGTATCTGTCGGTCATGCTTGACCAGAAAAGCGATAAACGCTAAAAAATTAAGTTTATAAAAAAAAAAAAAAAAAAAAAGTCTAGCCTATAGTGTACCTTGTGCGTCGCAGAGTAATGAGTAAAGTCCCTTTCTCCTGCATTTAGGTTTCTCCATACTTCCATCATTCCCGCTTCACTAATCAAGATATTCAAGTCCTTTGATCTCTGTGATTTGTGTCTGGATTTACTTGTTGTGTCTAGTGAATAATTCAATATAGTATTCCAGCCCCCTGCACATATCAGTATCCCTTCCGCCTCAGAGGCTATTGTGTCAAATAAGAGTTTGAAAAATCTTCTGTCGCTCTCGGGAGGGGTGTATGTGTTCACTAGTGTTATCATTACGTTATCTATTTTACATGTAACTATCGAGTACCTCCCTTCTCTATCCTTTTTCTCTTTTATCAGTTCAAAATTGAGAGAGTTCGAAATCAGGGTTGCCACTCCTCTCTTCCTATTATTCTTGCAAGAACTAGAAAATGTATTTCGATATCCAAACTTTTTCAACTTTTCATGCTCTATTTTTGACATGTGTGTTTCTAGGAAGATCACTTGTGTCTTCTCTCTTCTGATTTTTGTCATAATTCTACTTCTCTTAACTGGGTTACTAAGACTGTTGACGTTCAAAGACGCCATTTTCAAGTTATGGTTTCCCGACATTCCTTTTCCAGTTCTTGCATACATTAGCGGCTCCCCTTACCATACATTTTCTCCCGACATTAAACATGTACCATTTAGCACACATAGTGACCTCCAAACGAGGGGGGAACACCCACTCCTCTTCTGTATTTATCCCATCGGTAAGTGCGAGGGAAAGCCCCTCGTAGGGAGAGGGCCCTTCGCTAAGGGTGTGAGACGAGGTGACCAACTGAAACCCCTCCATCCCTTAAATCCAACGTTAACCAATAAAGAAAACCTATGCTAATAAAAATTACCTCGCTACTCCCGGGCGCTTATTTGAACATTACCACGGCCGTCATGACCGGTCCGTGTCATGATCTGCCCTTTGGACTCATGAACTCTCTGAACATAGGCAATCCTCTGATGCCCCCTGGCAGAATTCTGGGGTTAATGACTTTGCTGGCTCCGGTCATGCACTTGTACCTGGTATTGGTTGCTATCACTAATGCACTGCCTATGTTCTTGTTGACTGTGATTTCTAATATGCGCTATGTTTCTGCTATCGGTCATAGTCTAGCCCTGTTGTTCCCTGTGTGTATTCATATTCATGTTCCTGTCTATTCCTAGTCTTCCCTGTGTTGTTATGTTACAATGTTGTGTCCTAGCCTGTCAGCCCCCAGCTGTTCCTTGTCTATTATAATTAGTTCTGTATATATTCATGCCGCCTCCTATCTTCCAGTGTCGCGGCATTGTTTGTTGTTTGGTTATCCCGTCAGTACCCTTCCGTGCTGTGTGTTATCTCCTGTGTCAGTACTAGAGCTGCCGCGATAACCGCATTACCGCGGTATCGCTGTTGCATCACGCTCACCGCAGAGTTAGGCTGAATACCGCGTCACCGCTGTTTTTTATCATAATAATAAAGTTGGCTTGCGGCTTTGCAGATATACCCTACTCGGTTCCAAGCGACCCTATTGGGTAGAAGTGGTACCAGAAAAGTCATGTGAAACATTGCAGACCACTGACTGGTCAGAAGAGAGACGCGTCACAGTTTGGAGGCTCTGAACAAAAACAGAACGCCGCCATCTTTACTGCCTCGCTAAGGATGCATTTCATTCAGGATTTGTTTGCGACAGAACCAAGTGCAATAAACAAAAAAGAATGGATTCACTGTGTATTCTGCCTTATTTATTGATGAAACAAAACCGACATCAACCCAATTTACCACCGAGCGGAGAGTTTAGTGTCACAACAAGATCGCTGATGTGTTAAGTTTGTTGTTGTTATTAGCCTAATACTACCGTCAGCCGATATACACGAGAGGTAACGTTAAACCCGGGTTGCTTGGTAGAATACACAATGAGAGGTAACGTTAGCTTTGGCAGAATAGACGCAACGAGAGTATGGTTAATGTTGTTATTGATTGATTGATTGATTTAAACTGTGTTAAACTCTGGCTTGCTGCAAGCCCTCGGACATGGCTAATTGGCTATGCCCACGGAGCTTTCAGTGTACACAAGTGAGCGGCACCGCCTGCATCCCCACACGGAGACAAACGGAGTAGTACCTGGCTGCAGTGGAAAAGGAACGAAGTACCAGGTGCCTAAAGCGGGTCGAGTCGAGTAGGTACTATGCAGTGGAAAAGCGCCATTAGACTAGAGGCAGGCTATAAGAGTAGACTACTAAAAAAAAAAAAATGCATTCAATTTTTTTTCTTTTTGTGCGCACTGTGCGGTAATAATCACGGCGGTAGGAAATATTTCGCAAATTTGTGCGGTAAGGAAAATAGCAATACCGCGGCAGCTCTAGTCAGTACCTTCCTGTGCTGTTCTGCCTACCTTGTGTTCCCCTCGTGAAAACCCTTGTTATCCTATACTTCCTCGTGAGTCCGTTCCCGTATTTGTAGCTCATGTTTTCCAGCGTTGCTGAGGTTTGATTTCCCGTGTTTTCAAATACGGTTTTGTTTTCCCCTGTAACGTGTGCCTTGTGACTATGCTCAGTAAAGCTTATTATTATCGGAACGTCGACTCGTTGCCTCGTCTCTCTCACTCCACATTGTCCTGCGATTGAATCCTACACCTCTCCGAAACTCAGAATCCTCACAGGTCCGAAGGATTCCACTCATTGTTATTTACGACGTATGTATTCGCTGAGCTTCTCTCTCGCCCTCAGTGCTGCTACTCGAACCGTCTGCCTGCCTGGTGTTGGTGCCGGTGTCTGGTCCCGCTTTCCTCGCCTCCGCGTTCCCTCTACTCCATCCCTCTCCTTTTCCCCTTCGATTTCTTCCACCGTGATGCCTCGCCTCTTCAGCTCGCTGTGCGCCTCGGTTGCGCTCGTGTAGGTCTTGACTTCGGTGTCCCAATGGATCCTCATGCTTTAGTGTGGAGTCTGGAAGCGGATTCCTTTTATCTTTAGTGCTTTTTTTATACAGTTGTACTCCCTTCGTTTCTTCGCGACTTCAGGTGCATAGTCATGGTCGATATAGATTGTCTTGTTGCCCATTTGTATCTTTCCCTTCTTCCATGCTTCTCTCAACACCAGCTCCTTGGTCAGGTATTCCTGGAAGATAATGATAATGTGTCTTGGCGCAGAGCCTTCTGGCGGTCTCGTGGCCTGTGCACGGTGGGCCCCTTGCAGCTTGAATTCTATGTCCGGTGGGAGCGATAACTCGTTTTTGAGAAACTGTTCAATAAACTTTGGAACCGAGTCCCCCTCTTTTCCCTCCTCCATCCCGAATATGCGGATGTTGTTCTTCCTCGCCCTGGATTCCAGGTCAACTAACCTGTACTGTGCGACTCTGTGTTCCTCTAGACTCGCTCTGAGTGCATCCGACATCTCCGCCATCCAGTCCTCCATTTTGTCCACTCGGCTCTCCACCTCGTCCACTCGTTGATTTAGGCTCTGTATCTCAAAGGCGATAGTATCGAGCTTTGCCTTTATGTCTTCGCTAACTCTCCTGAGCTCTTCTTTTAAGTCTGTTTTCAGTTCTTTTAACGCTTCAACTATGCCCACCTGGTCCATGCTCGGCTCGTGTCCTGACTGCGCGATGGCGGCCTGCTGCTGGTTGTTTATGCTAGCGGAGGCGTTAGCTTTGGTGTCGGGTCCTTTTGTCGTCTCGTTTTCCGAGTTATTGAATGTTCTTTTCCTTTTTTTTCGGTTCTTCCCTTTCTTTCTCCCACTCATCTACCTTTCTGTCTTGGTTGAATGTTTTCTTTGAATTCTTGAGTGTTTGAAATTCACTTTGCCCGGGAGCTCAGCTTCTTATGCGTCTGTGCCCTCTGCTGGCATACCGGAAGTCTGACTAGCCAGCATTTAGCCTCACTCCTAACCTACACCCACCTTTTGTGTCATCATGACCCCGAGCCACTCTGTACCCAATGTCTACCCCTCCCCAAATATCACACCATTATCACGCCACTGTTGTGTTGAACCAAGAGTACACTATACCGTGTATGAATCTAATTGGCTAAGAACTGTCATGCCATAATGTACACTCCTCTTTTTGTTCTATATAAACTGACTGGAAACGTCCATTAAGTGTGTGTCGGGTCCCATGTACTCTTGATAGTCCTGGGAAGCCGGTTTCATCATTCTGCAGAATAAAAGACTCTGAACTGAGAAACCGTGAGACAAGTTTCCTTTTGTGTGCACATCGTGGATAAGACGTCTTAAGATTTCCTTAACAGTTGGTGCAGTTGACCCCGGATGACTTGGGAGAATTGGGCCCGGATACGGATTCCAGGACGAGCTGCTGGCTTGCAACCGAGAACCTATAATAAGGGTCTCCTCCAAACCTTGCCGTAACCTTTTGAGAGTGGGAGATCAGCGAAGCCTGGATCTGGAACCGAGCTCAGCTCCTAACCAGGGACGCGGGAAGGGGGGGTGCGGGGGGTGCTGCAGCACCCCCTCTCAATTATTGCAAAAAAAAAAAAAAAAAAAAAAAAAAAAAAAAATTTGCAGTATTTATATATTTGTATATACTGTAACTGTATAACTGTAACACTGTATATTATAAGTTTATCCTGCTCAAAGCACGTCACCATTTTAATATTGTGTGTATTGAGCCGTACTGTATTGTAGCCATTCTCCAATCTGTTAAATAAAGTTTTCATTCATTCATTACACTACTGTATGTACACAATCATACGTGTAAAACCGAGTAGATTTTCGAGTGATGACAGACTGTCACAGACTGATTGAATGACAGGTGAAACAACTAATTGTATTCACCTCCTGTCTCCCGCCCTTCCCACGCACCACGAACCACTGAGCTACTGTGATACAGTGCTTGCGCAGTCAGTCGATTTGAGCTAGTAGTCAGACTTTGCTAGCACAGAATGTCTCACTCGCAGAAAAGAAAAATATCAGATTTATTTTCGAAACGTCCCGCCGGTCCCAGTGACAGTCCCACTAAATCTGATAAACGTCAGAGAGAGACAGAGACGACAGGTTCAGCCTCAGCATCAGGTATTGAAGAGTTAACTGAGTCTGTTCCCCTATACCCCCCCTCGGGCGCCAGGGGCTTCCACTGAGGGGTGATGCAAATAGGGATGAGGTGTTATGGCAGCTCATGATGGAAAGAGTGCGCACCGAGTCTGATCCCGAGTTGAAGAATTGGCTCCAAAAGAGAGACAACTGGATGTCCAACAACATCCAAACGAAATCTTACAGCTGCTTGCCCATGATATTCAGCGACAAATTAGAGGCAAAGCATCCAAAAGCCCAATCTTTGGCTTGAGCGCTGACGGAACCACTGATGTCAATCACTGGAAAAGAACAATTCTTGTGTAATATACAGTTAGCCGATGACAACTTGGAAGCTCAGAACTTCTTTTGGGGTTTTTACAATGCCCGGCCCAGACACAACAGCCGAGACGCTGTTTTTGTGTATAAAATACTTTTACGCCTCGACCTGCCCATGGAGAGGCTGATAGGATACTGTTTTGACGGGGCCAGCAACATGTCTGGGGGGTACAGGCAAGACCAGGGGTTCCCAAACTTTTCAGGCCGCGACCCAAAAAAAACGGTGTCAGAGAGCCGCGACCCCCACTATTATAGGAGGTAAAAAAAATATTTTAAATGGAAATGTATGGTTGAAACATGCAAACGTTCAAACGCACACACACTAATAAGCATTGGAGGCTTTTAACCAGGGCCGGACTGGGGAAATCATTCAGGCCAGGAAATATAGCCCCAGTCAGGCCACTTTTTAAGCAGGGGGTCTGGGGGTCCCCCACCAGGAATTTCTTTGTTACAAAGACTTAATTTCCTGCATTCTGGTGCAGGCATTTTTTTTATTTGTACCCTTTAAATGCCAGTGTTTGTGATGGCATCACAACTTATTGTTAAAAAACAGGCTAGCATATGTATGATTAGCAACAACACAGATTTTTATGGATTTTCAGTTTTTTGTAATTGATAAATACAATATTTTATTCAACTTCAGCCCTGATCATAACACCACATATTCATTTTATAATTCTAACCCTTTAAATGCCAGTGTGTGTGATGGCATATATTTGCAATATATCAAATGCAAAGTAAATTTTTCTGGGGGGGATTATTACAGGCTAGCATGTGTCAATGATTAGCAGTTTTTCGTAAGGATCCCGCCTCCACCAATCACATGCGGCTCCCTTTGTGTGTGTGTGAGAGCAAGAGAGAGAGAGAGAGAGATAGTTCTCCAACTTGTGTGAGTTGCAGTGATCTCCTGGTTGTTCCCCACCTAGGTTATCTAACTATTGCGCTGGTGCAAATAGAAACACTGGCCTGGCCTGCTTCTAAGTTCAGTGGCCTGACAAAAAAAAAAAAAAAAAAAAACGTTTTTTTTTTTTTTTTTTTTTTTTTATCTGGCGACCCCCCCAGCACCCCCTGCCGTTTTATAGTTCCCGCGTGCCTGCTCCTAACGCCATCAGACGGACTGGGGAAACGTCTTCAGACATCGGGTGAGAAGTACACTTTCCAAAAATCTATTAGCTTTCACCAATTATAAAAAATAACTAACCATATCCTGCACTAGAGGATCTGTACTGAAGCAATCTAAAAACATAGTATATATTAAAAGCATAGTGTATGGGTTAAAGGCCTATAATCTAAAATCACTAAAAACTATAGCGTATGGGTTAGAGGCCAGAAAGGCTATAGCATATGGGGTTAGAGGCCCAGGGGGGTTTTGTACTTACCTCAGTCTAAGTACGACTCGTGGGGACGCCTGCGTTTTAATATATTCACTAGTGAACAGTGTTAGAGGCACTGAACAGTGTTAGAGGCACTGAAGGTTTTCTTGAGAAACCATTCCCAACAGAAATGGGGAAAATGCAGAGTAAGAAAGAACCTATAGTGATGGGTGTGGAAAAACAGGACTGTCCTAAAGGTTTCTCAGAATCAGGTTTTTTTGGAGCGCTGGGGTAATACAAGGTTTGATTTTCTTAACATAGAAGAGCTCAGAGGAGTACAGAATGATTTGAAGGAACAAGAAAGTGATTTGAAGGGACAACTAATACAGTTGAACCTTATAGAAGTGGCAAAACGCATAGCGTATTTTGAAGGTGTTAAAGTGAAAGTTGATAAGGAAAGATATTCCGAACCAAGAGATAACGTTAGGTTATGACTATAACCAAGTTCTGTTAACACTAGTAGACGCTCAGTGTCTCATTGCATATATCTCGCTTCAGCATATATATACTGAATACATTTCAAAATGTACCAGCATTCATCTGGCCACACCCCCATCCGCTTACCTACATAAGCAGGGGTGGTGCCACACACTCATCTCCTTCCCAACAAATTTCACCACAATGAAAAATCAAGGGCCGCAGCGGCGTCTAGACGCTGAGCGTCCACTAGTGTTAACAGAACTTGGTTATAGTCATAACCTAACGTTCTGTATCACACTAGCTCCCGCTCAGTGTCTCATTGCATAATAGGAGCTGAGCGGGAGCTAGAAGCTCGACAAATGTACCCCGCTGAGGCCCCTCACAACCATCAGATCAGGGAGGACCGAGCCCCCCCGACCCCCCCTAATGGAGGGCACCCCCCCTATTGGGGGCTTCACGGGAGGGCGACGGACCCGACCGTGCGAAGAGGCACTCAAGCAACTCAACGCACAGGGTGAGCAGACCGTGGCTTGACCCCACAACTACACACACGCACAACCCGCATGCCACCCGGGAACGAACGGAGGGAACAACCTCGTTACTGCCCCCAGAATCACGGGGTCAAGGGCAAACCCAACCCCGTGGCAAGGCCGTAGCAGCGGAGCGCGAAGGAAGACCCAGACCCACCAAAGGGACTGGACCCCCTGGAACGGGGGCCCGGAGAAGTCCATGATGCCAGCATCAAGACCCCACCAGGTGGGCACTTAGTGATCCCGCCCCCCACATCGCCAGCGTATTCGGACAAAGGCCCCTCAGCCGAGCGGGCCCTGTCCCCCCAATAGTACACCGCCTGGCACACTGACCCTGCAGAACAGGCAGTCAGCATGGCCGTGAGCACACAAAAAAGGTTAACCAACGGAACCAGGCAGCGCACCGGGGAAAAACCAGGCAACAGGCTGTTAACCCTAGCCTGGAGACTGCGGACGAGACAGGCGCCAGAGGGGACAGCTGAACACAGCCGCACCGGCGGAAGGGGCGTAAGCTGGCGTTGTTGCATGACCAAGCCTCCATTTAAAAAAAATCCACCCAGAGGGGTTGAGGCAGAGAAGGCTGACACGATTGGCAGACGTCATGAACGTGCAGGGGCACCCTCAACCGGTGAACCCGGGAGTTGACACTGCTCCAACACACCAGGGAATCAACCACCTTGGTGTTACCCAATGCAGTGGTTGTTCCTATAACCCCTCAAGAAAAAAACTCCAAAACACACCTGCGGGTATACACCGGCTATACCGCAGTACAAGTGTTTCAGTTTTCAAAAAAGGGTTAACCCAGGCCTACGGGTCGATGAAACATGACTTCGGACCGGGCCCGGCGATACGGGAAGCACAGGGTCAACAGAGGAGGTCAAAGACCACCCCAACAGGCCCCTCTTCGCCATGCGTGAGAGAGGAGCGAAAAAGAATGGAGAACCAGCCCCAAGCACACCGTACTTGGTATTCCCAGGCGGTCTCCCAACCAAGTACTAACCAGGACCAACCTGTGTAGCGGCCGAGATCTGACGAGATCGAGCGTGTACAGGTTGGCATGGCCGTGAGCCATTACGACAGTAAAAAATGTACCCAACCAGGGTCTCCATAGCGCTTAACCCTGTGACACCCGGACCGACCTGGCATTTTTCCCCCTGAAAAAAGCCCAAGTCCCTCAGGTTACCAGAACAGCAGATCTGCATCCCCGGCGGACAACGGGTTCAACTGATCCGGACCAGCGTGACCAGAACCAGTCCCGTGCCCTAACCACGCCGACATGCCTACTCCAGGAGAAGGGGCAGATATGCGTGTTGATCTTAAACATGAAAAGAAGGCGCCACCCAGACGTTCGGGTGAACCGCGCCCGGTGGCCCACCCCCATGGCGTGAGACCCCTCTACATATGTTCAGATCCATTCCGTCATCATCCCCCAGATATGAACGAGAATCCGTCGATAACCAAACCAGGTCGTCGGATTTGGTCGTCGGAAGAGGAAAAACCTCCATCCCAGTTGCTTTATAAAAACGCCGTTTTAACCTCAAGCAACCAAGGCGTGCCAGTCAGTCGCCTGTTTACAGAACACCCCGAGCTAGCACTATACGTGCGTCGGGACACACCCACATCAAGGAACAGGCTATTTAGACCTGTCATTGAATCCCCAAGGCGCCCAGGGGAACGACAAGAGGGGTGTGATACTTCCTAACTCCAACTCTTTTTAATAGAAAAGAAGGAAGCACCAACAGTATGTATCCCAGTCTACACAGCCGGGGGTAACATTTTTTCACATTTTTACATCCCACCACCCTCCCATAGGAAGGAGACGGGAATCCCCAGAGAGACTTCCCACGCGAGCTGTACAGATTGAAAAGAATATATTGAACCTTGAGCCATGTAAAAATTTGGTTTTAGGGCTCTCCGGGGAGGAGGCACTGAACCCATACACACTCAATAATCGAATTGAATCGAATACATACACAATAGAGTAGGACTCCTTCTTGAGGTTCCACTCACCTTGACAATCTGAGGAGGAGGCTCTGTACTCTGAAGGAGGCTCCCTCACATGGAAGGAGAGTCCCAACTCACAGAAGGCCCGAATAGGAGCTTGGTGAGGAGGAGCCCTGACCACCCCCCGAAACAGATCCATCACATGGACCTGAACAGCACACGGAAGTCCTACCAACAGAGACGCGCACAGTGACGTACTCTATGGCGGGGGAATTTCTGCGGTGCACACGCCCAATATTCCAGGCCGTGGGACCAGGAAACTCCCCCCCCCCCCCCCCTCACCCTGTAACGTGCCGAACCGCAACGTGACAGGAACCTTGAAGGACAGGTGGGTTTACCCCTGACCAACAGAAAAAATGGGGAGGAAAGGTTACCAGTTCACCCCTTTACGACCCCACACCCATGATACGATGTAATGACAAAAAGAGAGTATGACACAGTCATAGTCAGCTCCATGAAGCGTCTTACAGCTTCACACAGCGCATGAGCTAACCTGCTATCTGATTTTTACTAAGGAAAAAACACAGAATAGAGAGGGCTCTCCAAGAGCCCCGGTACCAAACTTACACATGTGCTTCTGTGGCCAGTCCAACCCAGTTGTAGGTCACATGACACACACAACCCATCATCACCTACAAAAAATGGCAAAAACTCTCTACAGAGGAACGCCGTTTTTCATAATGAGAGAATACATAATTCTCGATTAGTATCGGCCACAGGCCTTGCTAAGCACACACGAAAGCGACCAAACAATCTTTTCTTTTAGGAAAATAAAGTTTCTCCAGCAGTTTTAGCACAACCTCAGCAATCAAGCTAAGGGTTACATCGTATCCCTACCACACAGTGACACAATGTAGTGCAACAACATGTCTGAGAGGAGGATGAAGAAGTCCCCAGGGAAACGGGGGGAAACACAATCCTCCTACTTTACCCTTAATACGGCCAGTTAAAACAGGAAAACCTGTTAATATGTGAACACACTGTTCATTGTCATTACAGGCTGAGAAAAGAATCATTCTTTACTCATTTGTCACTAAGCATAGCTTTATAGGTTAGTTAACCCCCTTAGTTGTGAGTACACGGTACATATAAACACACATGATGTTTCTCAACACAACAAACCAGATCATTTTCACATCTGTAATAAACAACCCTATTTGCATGGAGAAGCTAATACCAGTGACAAGACAATTCACACATAACTCGCATCGTATCCTAAATGTAGTGCAGCAACACTCGTTTTGGAAAACATCGTTATTTACAAAACATTTAGAAGGGAAAGCAAGAAGACGTGCTCAAGGTCTGGTCCAGACCTTGCCTACCCGGAGCGTAGATCAAGCGAAGTGCAGTCTCAAGGCACCGTAGTAAACACAGCCGTTCTGTGTTGTCGATCTGGGCAGCGTCGCCGCTCCATCCCGTCGCTACGGTCCCCCTTGTTGACGCAGTCCTTGCCGTCCTGGCCCAGGGCAGGTTCGACGAACATCCTCTGTCAAAGATGACGTCGTAGTCAAGAGTGTTTAAAACATGTTATAATCAAAGCACGTTCAACAGAGTAGCATTAAGCTAACGGCCGCTCTAACCGTCGGGCACTACCCCCCCTGCCCGCGAGACGCCGAGCGAACGGCGCACGCGACCAGAGGGGAGACTTCGAATCCCCCCCGCCTCTCCCCGTGAGGGAGAGGGGAGTTGGGAACCGCGGCGGCGCGCGAGGGGCCGGAGCCACCCCGCGCTGGGCCTCGGCCGATAGCAGCAAGCTAACGTTTCCTAGCCTAGCCCAGATAGGCCACCTAGTGATCACAGCAGGCTAGCGCCGCAGCTAACAGCTGACTGGCTAACAGTAGGCCACCACTAGCACGTAAGCTAAGCAGCTATCACCTGAACTTGTACACAATGATATAACACTCACTCAGACAGGCCGCCGTTCTGAAACCCTCCTCACTTTTTAAGAGAAAAGATAAACAAGATGTTAACACAGTTTTACAACAGTGATTTTACCAACACCCGACAGAGCCAGCACAATACCAAACTGGCCTGTAGCTGACTTGAACACAGATCTTCCACTAACGAACATCTATGCCCATATTTCCTCGTGAGGGAATACTCTCATTTGGATATGAAAGATGGGGCCTACACGGTGACAGAGAAAACATCCACTCGTCCAGAAAACACAGGGATCACCAGTTAAACTATAATGGGCTTCAGATCAAGGTCTTCCGCTGTTGCCTAAGAGGCTGAACAAAAGACCTTAATCTGGGGCCGGTGTTCGTAAACATTGTCAGCCAGCCCCCATAGCACTAACAGACAAGTGGAGCCGCAAGCAAACATCACTCACCAACCTGGAACTCACCGCTTCTCACAACAGCGGCGCGTCCTACAGTTCAGCTGTGTCCTGAAAGGTTCTACCGCAACCAGCACAGCAAGGAACTGCAGTTGAGAGGCATGCAGCGGCGTGCTCCCAATACGAAAACCGGTGGAGGATTTTAGAATGATCACCATCTTCCAGACACTTCAGTGACGAAGACAATATCGCCGTATTTTCTCGAAAATAGTGAGAGAGAAAATAAAGATATGATGTCAACGTATCTCTTGTTCTTCCTTTCCTCGTAAACATTGTCAGCCAATATTTTTCTCCACGTCAAGTGGGCATATGAGCAACACGTTGCTTGTGATGAAATTTGAGAAGGAGATGAGTGTGTGGCACCACCCCTGCTTATGTAGGTAAGCGGATGGGGGTGTGGCCAGATGAATGCTGGCATTTAAAGGTACATTTAGAAATTTATTCAGTATGTATATGCTGAATATGAGATATATGCAATGAGACGCTGAGCGGGAGCTAGTGTGATACAGAACACACATTTTTCTTTTTCTACAAACTCCCCTAGTTCAGTTATCTGTGGGATTGGGAAACCTTCCCTCGAAGGCCCACCGGAACCCCAACGAAGACGACGACCAGAAAGACTGTTACTGTTTTTCCACCAAGGGACTGGTCGTACACGTGTTCAGGTACGTGACTTCTATTTTATACTTGCTATACTTATTTTATTTTATACTGACCAGCTGTGTTAGGGAGTCAGACGAAGTGCGTGGGGACCGGTGCGGTTGGAAGCAGGGGAGGCATACCAGGACCCAGATGCTGAACGACGATAAGAGATAAGTGATTGCACACACAACACATATGAGTGAATGTTGAAATTTCAGACAGCTGTTATAAATTAATAATTTTTTAGATACATCTATATCTTTGAAGATATGCGAAATACTCATTAGATATCTTTTGCCAGATTGAACCAAAGGCAAGAGTATTTCTTTTATTTATGAAGCTCTACTAGACACCCATTATGTGTATAAATACATTTGAAATACACACTTATGAAAGAAAGAACGAAAGGTTATCCTATAACCTAGTTATATGAATACTGGCAGAGCGTCTCGCTCTTTGCCATTATGAGATAACTCTTATCTCCTAGCACCTACTGTGCTCATGAACAAACAATTTGCCCTCATGCACGTGGGCCGTCACACTTCTCGCGTGACCCGACAAGTGTACCCCCTGAGGGCCCGCAAGTCCCACTACCAGGGAGGAGGGGAGTCCCGTCCACCCGCACGTCCTAACGAAGGGGGGGAAGGCAGTCAACTCCACCAAAGTGCGGAAAAAGGGGGAACCAAAGACCCCTGAAAATGCACAGTACAGGTGGGACCACGTGTGACACAGCACCCCGTGGCACACACCCACACACCCCTGCTAGCCCACCAACTGGCGGGACGCAGGGGAGGTAAACCCCCAGTGCACGGACAGGACACGACAGGTGAAGGCCTGCCTCCAACTCACTAGCGTTTTATTGTTTATTGTTTAAAAGGATCCCCATTAGCTGTCACCTAAGTGGCGAGCTAGTCTTCCTGGGGTCCACACAGAAAGACAACAGAAAACACAAAACATAACAACATGAGATACATATGACAATCACAATTAACAATGATAATCTAAAAACAGTAAAACATTGTAGACATCATTATCAACATCAGAATATTTTGCTCACATATTTAAGTAGTGCATTCTCAGGTGGTATTTGAAAGACACTTTACTATTCAATTTACTTATGTTTAGTGGGCAGTTATTCCAATGATTGATGGTACGATAAACAACAGTCCTCTTTAAAGCATTTGATTTTGGACGTGGTAACATAATCTGTCCATCATCAGCTAGTAAAATAAGAATGAACCTGACTGCATCTGACAATTTGTTTGTATAAGAAAACAAGTTGAGACGAAAAGACAGTGTTCCTGAAAAATTAACTGTGTTGAAAACCAGCCTATTCTCTACCATTAACCATGAGAGTTGCCGGTGCATAGTGATGGTGTTTGTTCTCATGGAAGCGTGAGGAGGCGGATGAAAACGCCTGAACCACAATATCCCTGGAGCGAAAGAGCTCCGGATATTCTTTGGCACGAAGACTGGATTAGGCCTCAGAGTCGCACCGCTATCGGCCGAATAGAAAGGCACTCAGGCCGCACCGAGAGAGCACACAGCTCACCCACGCATTTAGCGGAGGTGATGGCCAAAAAGAACACGGTCTTCAAGACAGCAGATCCAATGGCGCCTGCTCAAGAGGCTCAAACGGGGCCTCCGACAACCGGCCCAGGACCAGTTGGAGGTCCCACTCGGAGACAGAGAACGTTCCACAGGCTTGAGACGCCGAGCGCCAAGCAGGAATGTTCTACGAGAGGGTGGCTGAACAATGTTGAATTGAGCTGAATCAGGGCCGGGGACCACACAGCTGAGCCCCGGCCCGGTGCGACCAGGACCAAGTCCCGCGCTCCCGACGTACCCGCTCCAACAGCTGAGCTATCAGGTGTAAGGGGGGGAATGCGTACAGAATCCCGGACGGCCACGGAATCGGTCCCAGACCTGCCTGACTATGTCTGGATGTAGTCCCCACTCGTCAGGGTGAGGACCGCCCCCGCGACATCACACCTGCACCCACATTCACCCTGCCGGGGATGTGGAGAGCCCTCAGGCAGAGCAGATGGAGAATGCCCATAGCCAGAGCCCGACCGCCGCCCCGTGCAGACGGGGGGAGCGCACTCCTCCCTGTCTGACAATATATGACGCTGATGTTGTCTTATCCGTCCTGACCAAAACATGCTTGCCCACCACAAGGTGGTCGAGCCGTTTGAGGACCAGAAGGACTGCCTTCAATTCCAACACATTGAATGTAGCGCAGACCGGGCAGCATGGTCTTGCGAGCTGCCCCCTACTGCGTTGGCCCGACACGTCCCCCCCCCCCCATCCCATGAGGGAGGCGTCTGTGAAGACCGTGACGTGTGACAGCCTGCTGCCCACGGGGACCCTGCAGGTGAGGGCACCAGACCCTCCCCAGAAGACGAGGTCCCCCAGTACTGACATGGGAACCTTCAGTCGCTTCCACATGTCTCACACCGGGTCCATTTCCATACTGGAAAAAACCACCTCTGTATCCTCCTCATGAAGAGGAGGCCAAGAGGGACCCCAGCAGCAGGTGCATCACGGACAGCGCCGTAACCGTCCTAGGACGGAACCTCCCGAGCGCGCCGCCCAACCACTCGCCGCCGCTCCGAGAGGGATGCCCATATAGACCTTGAGCTTAGAAAAAGCCCAAGTACTCCACCTGTTGACTGGGAAGAGGAGAACTCTACCTCCAGTCTACAGCAAAACCCAGGCTGGTGAGACACCGCCTGCCTGGTATGAGACCTGGCGATCTACACTGACCGGCCAAGGACCAGAACGCCGTCCAGGGCAGAATACAATTCGTAACCCCCAACGACGCAGAGGCCCCAGCGTGGTCTCCACGCACTTGGTGAAGATGCGGGGAGCCAGAGAGTAGCCGAACGGCAGCCTCTGGTACCCGTACGCTAAGCCCTGCAAAGGAAGCGTAGGTAAGCCCTAGGATGGAAGATCGGGATGCGAATACGCATCCTACAGGTCTATGGAGGTGAACCAGTCCCCCACCTGACAGCGTCTAACAGGTGGGAGACGGTCAACATTCTGAACCTCCCATGGGACAGGTCCAGTATGGGTCTGACCCCCCCCCCCCCTCCCCCCCCCCGATTTCTCGGGCACCAGAGAATACCGGGAGGAAACGCCATGCATCGCGTCCTGCTTTGGGACCACAACGATGGCTTGCTTCGCCAACAGAGATTGGATCTCGTCGGCCAGAGCTGTCACTGCTGTTGACCCTGACAATAGGGTCTGTACCAAACCTGAAAACGGAGGGTGGGGTTGTGCAAACTGCAACACAAGTCCCCGCCTCAGCGTTCTCTCCATCCACCTCGACATATGGTACTGCTGTAGCCATATGTGATGATAATCCCAAGCGCACCCGCCGCCACTTGGCGCTGGTCCGCCAGGAACTGTAGATAGGCGGCCCGGTCCAACCCGCTGTGCGTTGCCAACCTTGGACTCGCCAACCGCGCGAGCAGGGCGTCTCGTGGAGCTGGGATATCGCACCCTGACACTACCAATGAGGCAATCGCACCCAAGGGGGAACCCCGACAGAAAGGGCCGGTTTGATACGGGGGAAGCTGACATCACACTGGGTGACAAAAGCTCCCCCACTGAACACCTCCCCGGCATGGATTGCTGAGGAACTGTTCTACAGCTGGACATGCAAGGCATGAGGTCCCCACACTGCCCGATAGGGTGGGTTCCTACACACCGTAGCCCTGCAGTGATATTACTACCACTTAAATCACGCGCGCCTGACTGACCACCGCCGGTTTTCCGGCCATGGGAAGCACTAACGTGATACCCGGCCTGGCGAAGGCGGGGCTGGGGGAACTCGCACTGTGACCCCCTGGGCCTCGAGTTCCCCCGCTGACAACCTTCGTCGTTGACAGACACAACACCAGGCTCACCAAACACAGATGCAGAACGAGTGGCGTGGGAGCCGCTTGATAGCACATCATTCTCACGGACAGACCCATGCCTAACCAGCAACTGGGTGTCAGCCCCTGTCCCCATGAGAAGCGAAACGTGGGGCCGCTCGTGCTTCACTGAAGGCACGCGGCCCGCAGCCAAAGGGAACAAATCAGAGCCCGGATCCCGCTGGTGTTGGGGGGGGGGGATGACCGGAGAGCGAGCTAGACGGCAATCTTTTTTTAGGGCGTGCTCATCTAATGTAGCCGATCCCTCGGCCGCCGAGGCTGTCGGCCTTCTGATCACCTGTTGTGTTTGTGTCCAGGGTACCTCAGGCGGGGGAAACATGGCCGCTGGTTGGAGGCCTCGCCACAGCCACTGGCGAGGCCGCGCCCTCACCTCTGGCTGCGCGGCGTGAGGCGGTGTGGGGCCTAGGTCAAATACCGCCCGCGCTCCTGCGGAAAGACCAAAGTCCCTCTGCGGAGAGGGGAGCCCTGAGGAGGGAAAAACCTCCTCTCCTCCTCAAGGGGAGACTGATCCAACCAAAGATGCCTGTGAACAAGCGTTGACAGCATCCTAGCCCTCCCTGCGGTTATAGCTTGCGGCTAGGTCAAAGCGAATAACCTCAAAACCTTGCGCGATGTTCTGACGTCGGCTGGCCCTAAGGCCCCACCACCCGACACCATTTTTGACAGAAAAAACAGCAATTAGAACAATGTTGCCAGACGCTGCTAATTCTATACCGTGGCGGTATAGGCTTTAACAGACTCACCTCATGGCGTCGGCCGGATGGGACACCGTTCCACCATGTCAGAGGCAAAGGACTGATGCCACCTGCTTCACAAGCACGGAGCACCAGTGGTGGCTGCAGACAAAAGACTACTACTAGTGAAGCACTGCCTCACTAGTAGGTATGCAGCAACCTCCACTGTGGTGTGCACCCATGAAGGGGTAAATGAATAAATGAACGAAAACTCCACTAACACACTGCAGAATGGGCTAGCCCAGGGGTCTCAAACTCAATTTACCTGGGGGCCGCTGGAGGTAGAGTCTGGGTGAGGCTGGGCCGCATCAAATATTCCACAAAAAAAGGGTTTCAAGCATTCAAAAAAAAGTACAACTGATCCAATCTTCTCAATCCTTAGCAATAACATTTCAGAACATGAACAGTTCTTCAGAACATGAACAGTTCTTCAGAACATGAACGGTTCTTCAGAACATATGCTTCTCAGTGGTGTCAGTGGACTCATCCACGACCACAGCTATGGAAATGCACTGTGCATTTTTTTTTATTCTATCACAATTCTGTTTAATCAAATCACCAGCCAGTATTTCAGTTATTCTGGTTGCTGTGCAATCTGAGGGGGCTTTGCTTTTGTTTGCCTTCAAACATGGTCTCCATCACTCAGTCATACATTATTTTCAAATTGCCACAAGAGCTACCGTTTCTTGGCATAATAGTCACATTGGTTTGGTGCTGGGACTCAGGATGAATGGATATTTTTCAGTCCATTCACCTTTGAATTGCAGTCGACTTTTCTTTTACTGACCATCTTTGAAAATGGCTAGAAACTAGGCTAGTAGCTACATTTATCTCACGGAGATAAAACTGGGAGCGAGTTTACTGTATATGCGCTGCCAACTGACTCGGACTGAAAGAGAGAGACGACTTGCATTCCGTGAAGACCCGCCCTAATCCCCTACTCTGCATCTGATTCGCAGACTGTGGGTGAGGGGGGGAACGCTGACGGGATGCTGAATGTGATTGGACCAGACCCGTACACAGACACAGAAGTGCAGCCAGCCGCTTATGCAGAGCACTGCTCGCAGTCAGAGGAGATAGCAGGATGCATTCGCCTTCCACTTTACTTGATATCACTCCGGAATCACGTTTCAACCAAGTCACTAACATAACGTTGCTGTCATGAGCCTGCGCTATGGTAGCCTACAAGTGATAAAATAAATAAAACTTCCAACTCTCGCGCAACGTCTCTGCAAACTGTAGCGCGCGGGCCGCATTAACACTACACTTTGATGTCAAGTAGGGGGCCGCAAAATATCATCCCTCGGGCCGCAATTGGCCCGCGGGCCGCGAGTTTGAGACCCTAGCCCATACACACAATTGTTAAGGGGATGCAGACCAGAGAAAAACACCAGTCCCGCACACAAGTCATAGATTCACAAAAAGCACACCAGCCCTGAGCCTCAGCCCATCCACCCATGAAATGGTAAACAAGACCCCGTCAAAACCCCCAACATTAGACACCGATTGACCGTCAGCATGAATGGTTAAGAGGAGGGAAGACCTTTTAGTAAAGACAGCCCTCGGCGGGGAACAAAGAACAGAGACCCAGCATTGTAGCATTAGCATTAGCCGCGCGCACTAGGATAGTTGGGAAAACACCCAAAACAGAGTCATGACGACCATGTTTCCCCAAATATCCTGCCCCTCGCGCCAATACTTCACACGGCTGTCTCACGGGACAACGAGCAGTATTACTCATGCTAGTATCAATGCCTGATAGCGCAGGCCCTACCTGTGCGCGACGTAGCTCGACTGCTACCGTCGCACGACATCCCTCGATCCGCTGTCACGAGATGAGGAAACCCCAGGACAGGCCCGATGCGCTGTTAGGATGTGCCGAGAAGATTCCAGGGCAGTGGCGGCTCTGCGTCAAGAATTTCTGTAGCCGCATTTCGCTGATTGGCCGACGTCAGTTTTTTTTTCCGTA
>NC_140177.1:104988991-105171491 GCF_963971535.1 Notolepis coatsorum
AGGGAGACCGACTTGGTTCAGCTGATTATTTAGCTACTGCCCGCTATGGAAAAGTCTTGTAAAGTCAAGTTATGTCAGCGATGGCAATATAGAGAATTAGACGGATTGTGGGAGACGCCGAGACGTGGTTGGCATACTTCAAAATCAATGTGACGTTCAGTAAAGACACAGAGACTGAGGAGATGGATATCCGCACACTGGATTACAGCTCACAATTCTTTATTGACTAAAAAGCAACATTTCAACCCAACAGGGTCTTCATCAGGCACAGTAATGACATCAAAGCATCATGTGCTAGTAAAGTTAAATCATAAACCATGACGCTTTTATTAAAATGGATTTTGAAAGTAAATAAAAACACAGGAATGGCTTGGCAGGTAGTTTTGAGAGGGAAGAATTACCTCTACAATAACTAGTTACAAATTGAATTGAATATTGTTTATAATCTATCGCCCCACCACCACAGAAATCACCCTCTGAAACAAAGGCACAAACCAACATTGTGCTTCAAGGATGCTTGGTTGTATAGTTAAGGTGGTGGGAGGGTATGAACACCACAGCCAATCAGATCACTTGTATGGTTATGGTGGTGGGAGGGTCTGAACACCACAGCCAATCAGATCATTCCTAGTTTCAATCAGTGCTCCAGGGGTTCCAGTTTTTCTCTTTAACTCAATCAGCGCCAGCCATTACCCATATCCTGTTCTTACTCGGCCAGTGTTCCATAGCCTATTTTCACTGTGCATCACGATGTTTGCCGAGCTAGATCTATATTCTACATTATAGCTATGGAGACAATACTATGCTCATTTGACAGTCACTATCTCTCGTACAACATGCAAAAAAGATGAAATTCTTTCATGTATACGTTCACGCGTTATCGCATGGTGAATATTGTATAGTTTTAGAGTGATCCGGGCTAATTCCCGAAAGGCCTTCCGTAGCAGCATTTCGCGGAGACGATCTCTGATTGGCCGAATCCAATTTCTATGTTCCAATTCTAGCTTGGTGGTAGAGATAGTTGTGTTGTTGTGACTGAGATGCGAGCTATTTGTCTTAGAGCGTGACTGCAAGTTCTTTCGACGGTTAAGCTTAGGCACTCTTTCAAAGTTGGTTAAGGTTAGAGTTTGTCTTAGAGCATGGCGATAGAACGCCAGGTAGTTTGCAGTCTGTTCAACGCGGAATGGACAAAGAAATCAAGTACTGTCTTGTTGTGGTGCTAACAGCTAACAAGCTATATGGCGGATCGGATGCAGTCTGGACAGTGGACAGTGGTCTGGATATACATCATCAACAGCGGATTATACACTTTATCAAGCCCACCACGTTTCAATTAAACAAAGTGAGTTTATGCTGTTGTGAGATGCAGCTATTTGTTGTTATCTCACACAGTACTTGTTGACTATAAGCTATATATGGATGCAGTGTGGAGGGACATGCACAATGGACAATGCCATGGAGTGGATATATACTTTATCAAGCCCTGCTGCCTGCTCTGCTGTCAATTTAACAACAACAACAAGGTAGATTTGCAATACTCTGTCTTAGCTGGTGAGTCCCGATCTTTTTCTCTCTCTCTCTCTCTCTCGCTCTCTCTCTCTCTCCTCTCTCTCTCTCTCTCTCTCTCTCTCTCTCTCTCTCTCTCTCTCTCTCTCTCTCTCTCTCGCTCGCTCTCTCTCGCTCTCTCTCGCTCTCTCTCTCTCTCTCTCTCTCTCTCTCTCTCTCTCTCTCTCTCTCTCTCTCTCGCTCGCTCTCTCTCTCTCTCTCTCTCTCTCCTCTCTCTCTCTCTCTCAGCCACTCAGCTAACGCTTCTCTCTCTCTCTCCTCTCTCTCTCTCTCTCTCTCTCTCTCTCTCTCTCTCTCTCTCTCTCTCTCTCTCTCTCTCTCTCTCAGCCACTCAGCTAACGCTTCTCTCTCTCTCTCTCTCTCTCTCTCTCTCTCTCTCTCTCTCTCTCTCTCTCTCTCTGCGTGTGTTTGGAGACGGAGCGAGTTTTGTTTCTAACTTTTCTATTTATATATTGTGTTTCAAGTTGTGTGAATTAGACTGTACTTTATTTGACTGGTTGTTGTGTGTTGTTGTAGTAACAGCTGAGCGACTCGTTCATAAGAGCCGATTCATTGCCGTGAGCGTGAGTCGAATCGCTCACGTCTTGCCATGAGTCGGTTGCGTGGTACATGTTTGCAAAATGTTTTGGTATAGCGCCCCTAGTGGAGAAAAATCCAGCAGCTTGTGTAATTTCTCCCTGCGTTCATAACAACTAGTTCACGGAGTGCACTGCAACGTCCATGTTGGAAACAAAAAAAAGAGGAAGGTAGAGTGTGACCATGTCCGCCGTCTTATAGCAGGACGCGGGGGGCATGGCCTAGTCACGTGCATGAGTGCAAATTGTTTGTTCATGAGCACAGTAGGTGCTAGGAGATAAGAGTTATCTCATAATGGCAAAGAGCGAGACGCGATGACCAGTATGATAATATAACTTGTCTGGCAGATGGTTTTGTGATATCTATGAAAAACGATGTTTTTGTTTTATTACAATGAAGCCTAATTATAATAGTTGAATATCTAAAAAGCGTCTGCCCTATAAAAGCACAGTAAATATTCCCCTAGATACCGCCACACAATTCGGAGCTACATTTTTAATACATGTATGTCTGTTTGTCTGCCTGCTAAAGTTTTGTTTTGGTTTGTTTTTATTTATTTTTATTTTTGTTTTATTTAGTTTTATTTAGTTTTATTTAGTTTAAGAACTCACGGCTGCGGGTCTGCTCTGCATGGGTCTGCTCAGTCCGAGTGGCTGATCGATCGATGCTGGCTGCAGGGGTTTTGTTATTCAAACAAAACGGCATTGATTAAAAAATGTGTTCTGTTAATTATTACTTTTTCAAATGAAGTCAAGAGGAGACTTATTTGTCTCTCTCTTTCTGCCTTCCACTGCAGCTTTTCTAATATTCTAAAATTTAAACCTGTGAATAAAGACAGGCAAATTATTAGAAAGTACACTGTATAAAATTATGGCTGCATGCATATTTATGACTGGGACCGTTTTAAGAGGTCAATCTGCTATCATATATCTTCTATTATAATATAGCCAATATAAACAATTGACGGACTAATGACTGGATGAACTATTTACATAACAAACCTCTACTGACTGATGTGTTTTTCACTACTGACGGCCCTAATGGCCAAGGAGTAATGATTTTACTGTTGTAAGTCAGGAGAGCCTGTGTGTGTGTGTGTGTGTGTGTGTGTGTGTGTGTGTGTGTGTGTGTGTGTGTGTGTGTGTGTGTGTGTGTGTGTGTGTGTGTGTGTGTGTGTGTGTGTGTGTGTGTGTGTGTGTGTGTGTGTGTGTGTGTGTGTTTCATCCTTTATTTTCCCCAAAGGAAACCTGTCAATCAATGACTCATTTTACAATTACTAAATTGTTATTATTATCATCTTCCATTACTGTTTATAGGACATCCCACCCTGTCTCTAGTTTTCTTGTTTTGTTTCCTTTTGTTTCTTTTTCCTTTGTTACAATATAAGACAATCTACAGTAGACCAATATAAAAATTGGGGAATAAAGGACAGCACAGCATGCATGGGCTTGGACACAAACGTTGCTTCTATAGAAATATGCTAACCTTTTACTCAAATTTCAGCCCTGCCTCGTCATAAGGCCTTATCTACAAAACTCCGACCAGACCACGTGTCCCGGCATCAGACGAGCTGTGGGAGAGTTACTGAGAGCTGCCACACCTACTACGGATCGAACAGGACATCAACCACGAGAGACTCATCGAACTATATCCAAAGACTGTGTTTGCCGGATCACCTGGTGAGGTGATTGAAGATGGCACGGGACTCGCGTAGAGGAGTCCCATTATGTGGCACCGAGGGGCCATCCACAGATCAAACGCCTCTGTGATCAACAAATGCAGACGATCACAGAAGGGGTTGAGGAAGAGGTTCTGGAGATCAGAGGCTGGTTTCAGTCAACACAGAGTCTTACACCAGAACCAAATTGATCACATACAATCGACCTGCTGCCCAACCTGCTGTCCAAAGCCCGACTGACAATAAAACCTACTGCCATCCATGACTATGTGCTACTTCTGCTACTTCTGACACTACCAATCTGGCCACTATCTATCTACTATACAATTTTACACCTGTACCAATAAGACACGTGTTTCTGCCTTGACACCACCCAGTGACTATAACCCACTGCCTGTTCTCTGGTGAGAGATTGAAGATGGACGACGTTCCTGAGTACCCAAAACCGAAGTGTAAATAGGCTGAAACCCCTTTTTCATATCCCTTGCTACTACCACAAAGTGTCTATCTTCCACAAACAACAGCTACTGTTCCCCTCATACAATGATTTTATGAAGTATGTATTTAGACTTGTAACGGAGATATCATTAGTGATGTTGTATTATTAGACTTTCTCATTATTATACATTTTTTTTAACCTTCTTTTTCTCCAATTTTTCTCTGTTTTTCTCCCCGTCCCAATTTAGTCGTTGTGCCAATTCCCCCCCTCCCCTACCTGGTTGTTGTACGCATGTTCTCCTACGAGTCGGTACAAGGGCGTCCCGAAGCCGATGCACGCTTCCTCCGAAACAGGGCGGTAGTTGCCTGGGTCTAATTTTGAAGTCTTTGGGGACGTATCCCTGTTTTATGGAGAGGTTTATTATGTGGGTGATGACTGGGGTGATGGTGGCTGCTGAGTCTCTGAGGAATTTGGAGGGGCTATTGTCATGGCCAGTGGCCTTGTTAGGTTGGAGGTTAGGTTTTTTGAGCACCTCATCTGTTGTTACCATTTTGAGTTTGAAGTCGTCTTTGCGGACCCCTAGGTTTTTGTAGAAGGCTAGGATGTGTTCTACCCCAAAATGCCCTAAGTGGGAGAGTAGTTTATTAACCAGTGTTGTGGCTATGTTTGTAAAGAAAATGTTTAAGTAATTGGCCACCTCCAGCTTGTCTGTAAAGCACTAATGCGCGGTGTAATGTACAGTCTATTTATTTCTGTTCCGTGTTCTATGCCAGTTGTATGCCAGTGGTGATGTTCCTAACAAATTTTCGTTGTACCAACAATGACAAATAAAGATCTATTCTATTCTATGCAGAACCACACTACTGTGTTCCATACTGTTATTTTTACATTATTGTTGTTGCCACAACTGTTCTGTTCTGCTCTGGTGACACTCGACTTTAACGGAGAAACACAATACATTGATATGGTTACCATACACGTTGAATCTGTTACAATGTAAACTATTAGGCCTATTTAATTGACAACTGCATTCTAGTTTGTAACATTCCCTGGATAGTGGTTATTTTTAGGGCTGGGACTTTATCGCATTAATTTCGATTAATTAATACAGAAAGAATTAAGAGTAAAACAAATTGATGCATTTAATCGCAAGATGATTTTACTTTATTGTGTAAGAATGTTACCTTTCAAAGGAGACCAGACTCATGCATTGAACATTGTATATATGTACATACTGAACACTTGTGTCTACGTACGTGACTTTTTTTTTTTACATGCTTATCTTTTTGTCTAGCACAGTCTCTGGGGCGTAACAGAAAGAAGCATTTTGTATAAAAGTATTCTGTACTTCTGTATGACAACTATTAAAGAAACTTGACTTGAACTTGCATGTGCTATAAGTATAAAGTATAATAAATTGCTTAAATAAATTACTTTTGTTCTTAGTCTGGTTTGTTCATAAAAAAATAAATAAGAGAAATTGAGATCAATCAAGAGTTTTTTTTTCCAATGGTGAACTGTTATGGAATGTACTTGAAAGTACTGCGTTTTACTTTTACCTCGAAAGTGCTTTAGGTTACAAAAGGTCCTTTGCACTATTATTCCTAAAATTGCTGCACTTTGTTAAAAATTGCATTGATCTGTTGGTCTGTGTAGTAGCTAATACAGGATTTTAAACGTATGTATAATGTATATTCATTGATTCAAAATTAATTTGAATTGAAAAACTTAGCTTTTCGCATCAAATATTGATATGCAATTAAAATGAGATTAATTTCAATTAATTAACTATAAAGTCTCGAATTAATTCAATAAAAAAATGTAATCGAGTCCAACCACTAGTTATTTCCCTTAAAATAATTGGATTTGTAATTTGTTATTGACATCTTTGTTCATTAACCAGACTATGACTATAATCTTGCATTACAAATTCCCTTTCTTCTTCTCACATCTTTCTGAGACTCAAACAAGTTTTTATTAAATTTTTGTATCTACTTTTCTTTCTCCTCCTTTTTTTTGTGATTTTTCTCCCCATCCCAATTTACCTCTCGTGCCAATTCTCCCTCCCCTGTCCTGATCGTTGCTTGCATATGCCCCCCACTGGCCGGTTGTAGGGAGGATAGAAGCCTTGCATCACATGTCCCCTCCGATACATGTGGAGGCAGCCTGTCACATCTTTTCACCTGCCAGCGCGGACTCTCATTTGGCGAGGAGTAACGTGTAGGAGGCTCACACTGCCCCCGCCATTTTCCTGACTTTTGCTGTGCAGGCGCCCCAACCGACCTGTTCACAACGACCAGACCACCCTTTGACTTCCCACCCGCTAACTCTGCCAATTGAGTTAGTATGATGGCCGGCCCAAGCCGGAGGCAACGCCGACAGCCGGATTCGAACCCGGTGTCTCTTGCGTTGGTGAAGAGCGCAATGTCCGCTGCGCCACCCAGCCGCCAGTTGTTTGTTTTTCTAAAGTATTTCTGATTTGATTAGCTTTTTTCTCTTAGTGTAAAATATTAGTTACCGTAGTATTTTTCATAATCAGATTGCTAATCATACTAAATGTAATCTGTCACTCACAATCCTACACACACACACACATGCACATACACAACACATACCGCAAGAAAGCATCCATAGACTGCACACATCTGTTTTATTTCATGCCAGGAAAGGCACATTCATACATTGAATTGGACAGTTTCGATACGTTATATATATATATATATATAATTTTTATATGCATCTACATTCAGGCAGTGCATCCGTTATGATTCCCGCATGAATAAATGCAACAATGACATTTACAAACGTTTGTAACCACAAATGATATACTGTAGCACACTGGAGCACTGACAGTTATACTATATACAGTCTATAGCAGAGGAGGAAGTGCAGGGACCCTGCTGTCCGTACAGACCGCTCTAAATAGACCATTCTATACACAGAAAGGAGATGTATACATTGCATCAGCAGCACTATTGGTATTGTGGAAAATTTTCATAATGAATAATATACCCTTTTCGAGGCATCAGGGCAACGCTCAGCTTATTGGTTTCCGTGAAACGTCCCGTCATCATCTCAGGTTGTTGCATAGCACCAGGGAGCTCACCGTGCCATTATCCCCTTATTAGGGCTACGATTCCATTCATCAAATGATTCTCAGTGCATCATTTTCTGTTTCTATCCCATTCAATACATTGTGATTTTAATATTCATACCTCTAAGTATTGTTGTTACAATTAATGTTTAAAGATGGAGTCAATAGAATTGACTTCACTTGCTTTTAGAGACTTTGCATTTAACATGCAATGCCAGTGAGAATAACACTCAAAACCCCAGAAAACCTAAGACTTGAATCGATTATTGAATTGTGTGCACTGATGCAGAATTGGCAAAAGCTACAGAATCACCGTTATTATATGTATAGATTATTTCTCCCACCCCTAACAGTGCGTATACGCCTTGACACATTTGAGTCCATCTCCGAGTCCTGACAGTAATATGCATAATATAGCAGAGATCAGGTAAGCATAAATCCCTTAGCCAGGGGGATTTCTCCTTTGGCTGCCGGCTTGATTTCCCATTTGGGAAAGACCCAGTTTCACATCCTCCCAGTTTGCTTATACTTGCTGCTGCACAAAACAGTTTTACAACCCTTTCAGATGTATGATCACACCTCCATCTGATTCAAATCTTGACAACTTAACCTTGTAATGACAATGTCACCATTAGTGGAATTCTAAGATAGCATTTTGTAAAAAAAAAAAAAAAAATAATAACAAAAAACTCACATCTGAAAGGGTTGTGTGGTCAACAGAGAGGTGCGACCAAAGGGCATATTAGAATGTGTGCTTCATAGTAATGGGTTGGGAAGGTTATACTTTCAAAGTGTAATTTGTTGCAGATTATTACTAACTAAAATGCAGAAAATTATAATCAGTGATGTAATCCCTTGGAATACTCAAACCTCTCTGTAATGTAATCTGATTACGTTAAGGTTACTTTGTCATCATAAACCCATAACATATATAATATAATATATATAATTGTGCCGGAAACGTGTTTCTATGTAGGTTCTGAGTATCAGATGAGTAATAAAAAATAAAAAATAAAAGTATTTCTCATCTGATTACTTTTTTTTGGGTAACACATCAATTGTACAGTTGTGACTAAGTGTAACACATTAGTTGTACATTACAGATGACTGTAATCCCATTACATTTCATTGTTTACCCTCCAACCCCTTTCATACTTAACATTTACATCTTGCATACCTCCTTGTCTCAGTATGAGACGAAACATCATCCATGGATGCGAGTGTTAGCGAGTGTCCATTTTAGTTTATTCTCAAACTTTTGACACTGTTAGATACAGAGGGAAGACTGGAAGGTAGTAGGGGAACATGTTTTTGTTACTTTATAATATGACTACATATAGAGTTCTTTGCTGTGGCAGTTGTTATTGAACCACAGAGTCTAGAGTTATAACACTTAAAGAGTAAGAAACGTCAAGTTCTTCTTTATGTTACTGCATGTTTTCTTTTTTGGTTCGTTTTTTGCCTGTTAGTGTCTTGTCTCAGGTCTAGTTGCATGTCAGCCTCTAGCTCCAACTCCTTTTCAAAACCTACGGTAACACTTTACTTTAGGGGGCATAGTAATGATGATTAATACCTAGGAGTCAATGAGGAACTATATGTTAACAAACTATAATTTTCTCAAGTATTAGACCCGATGTATGTGAAGTGTATGCGAAGTCCTTCCAGAATCAATTTTACTCGTAAATTCCCATTTTCTACCTGCTTATCTCTAATCCTTTTTTTCGTCCATACAATTTGTAAATGGACTACATTTATATAGCACTTGTATCCAAAGTGCTTTAAACTTATGCCTCATGACATTCACCCATTCACACACAGATGGCGGAGGCAACCATGCAAGGTGCCAACCTGCTCATCGAGAGCAGTTAGAGGTTAAGCGTTTTGCTCAAGGACACTTCTACAGAGGAGGTGGAATCGAACCGGGAACTTTCAAACCAGACGACCGCTCTGCCTCCTGAGCCACGTTTGCTCCTGTTAACTTGATTAACATATAGTTCTTGATTAGTTACTAGGTCCTTATACCAAGAATTCCAGAATATGCCACAACTCTTTCAAAGCACATCTGATTATGTTTACTAGTTAACGATTCTTGCCACTCTGAGGATGAGTACAAATCTGTACTGGATAATACGTTTTGCATAATATTCCACACTTGGCCAATGCTGTTAGAACAATATAGCAGATGAGTGGATGCTTTTGGAGTCCATGTTTGTTGATATCTGCTTGTCTCTAGACGAATCTCAGATATCTGTGAGTTTATCTCCATGCATGACCTCTAAACGATTGTATTGATTATATAATGCACACAGTAGACACAGTCAGCACTATATGGTTCTGGATATTTTGAGAAAATATTCTCCAACACTTAGTGCATAGATGAACCACTGTTAGTAACAATACTTGAGTCTAATACCGATGCACAGTGTATGGGTTGACATGTGAATGGTTTTATGGCTAAACAGTGAATGGTTCCTGTTTGTCTTACAGGTACTTTTAAAATCCTCTGTCTGTTTTGCCATAATGGAATCTTGAGTGAACGCGGTTCGTTTGTTGAACATAGTTCCTGTGATCAGTTACTTTGCAGACAGTGTAAGCGTGTATTTCTGCATGTGTTTCACACCAACCCCCGCTGTATTTCAATGCTGTATTTCATCCCCCACTGCCCTCCAGTCAGTATTTGGTAGCAAAATGTCATTAGCGACATTTGTAATCGCCGTCATAATCCCTCTTTCTCCCTTGCATTGGCAACACTCCACCAATCGCACGACCCCTCGGTTCACTACGTATCTCCCTGTGCCAGTTCCTCTCGGCGAACACGAGCGAGACGTGCACAATTGTCAGTGCGGCGACAATTTCACAACAGCGGGGCAGAGGAGCTGCGGCGCTTTGCAGAAGATAATGGATGAGAGTGAGAAGATCCGTACACCATAACGATTTTTATATTATTTTTGCACTTTGGTTTTTGTTAGTGGTCCGTTCTTCGCCAAACACGTACAAATCACAAATGGACGTTGTCCTGCGGACCTCGTAGGTACTGTGTGATTTTACATACACCACGTGATGGAGCACAGACGTCTATCAACAAAGAGAATGCATCCGGTCCTCTCTTCTTCTTCTTCTCGTCTTCTTTTTCCATCCTTTCTCTCTCTCCGTTTGCCACCGTGCCAAAGTACATAGCCATAGTCCTGTGTAATCTTGGGAGCGCCAGCGGCCGCCCAGAAGACACTCCGGCCCTGTTACTAACAGCTCCAAGCCCGGGAGCTCCCTTAACAACTCCCGCCTCCTGCCTGAAGACAAGACCCCCTGATTGGTTCAACCATCAAAACAAGAAACAAGACCCTCTAATATGGCTTATTTGTCCACAGGCTTGTTTACTTTCAGGGTCTGGACAGCGCCGTTGGCTATAGCAGCTTTGTCCATGTCCATTTTGGCACTGTCCTTTTTGGCCATGTCGGGCTCCCATAGGAAGAACTCGTGCAGGAGGGTGTTGACCGTGTCGGGGCACTCCATCATGACCATGTGACTCCCCTCCTCGATGACCTTCAGGAAGGCGAACAGGAGGATCTGGAACAGGAAGCAACATTTATTATGACACATATAATTATGCAACAAAGCTGTGTGCAATGCAGTAGCACAGATAATATATTTCATACCTGAGAAATTGTGCAATATTTATAAATATTATAGTCATGTTACTTGTCGTGTCATGGCCATATTATGGCCACATTATGGTCAATGCAACAGGCATTACAGAACAATTGCACTGCCCCCACTGACCACATTTAACCCTGGTGCCAATTTGAAATAGAAAGATTCACACAAAGTTGAAAGTTATTTACTGCCTCCCAAAGTCTATTCTATTCTTAAAATAGCATTATTACGAGCAGCATCTCATAAAACCTATCCCCATATTAAGGTGATTTACTATTTTAGATGAGATATTCCTTTATTGATCTCCTTGGGGGATTTACATTTAAATGTAATACAATTATTATTATTTTTTTTACATATGAATATGATTTACTTAGATCAGTTCCTCTCTTTAAGTGCTCTTGAGCAACTGCTTCAGTGGAGTTGAACCATGGAGAACAGTAGAAGACTGTTGTACTGGGAAGTAGAGCTTTGATCGGGCCCAAAAGAAAGCAGGCCCGACCCTACATGAACCTGTCTAGGTTATGTCTGAGCCAGATAAAAAGAGAGAGGTCACAGTGAGGCTGCCATAGCCATGGTGTTGTTGACTCAGACTGTTGTTGAGTCGAGTTCAATAAATGGTGATAGACCCTCCGAAGAGATATGTTTCAGTTTTTGTGTTAGTGAATGAGAGAGAAATGAGACTCTTCAATTGCCTCTCTGCTCACTGTCCAGTTCAACACCATGGACAGCGCCAAGCCACACAGCTCCCAGAGTCTCTGTTTCATCTCTCCATTTATTTAACTCAACAGCAACAGTGTGTTTCATCTCTCCATTTATTTAACTCAACAGCAACAGAATGTGTTTCATCTCTCCATTTATTTAACTTAACAGCAACAGAGTCTGTTTCATCTCTCCATTTATTTAACTCAACAGCAACAGAGTGTGTTTCATCTCTCCATTTATTTAACTCAACAGCAACAGAATGTGTTTCATCTCTCCATTTATTTAACTTAACAGCAACAGAGTCTGTTTCATCTCTCCATTTATTTAACTCAACAGCAACAGAGTGTGTTTCATCTCTCCATTTATTTAACTCAACAGCAACAGAGTGTGTTTCATCTCTCCATTTATTTAACTCAACAGCAACAGTGTGTTTCATCTCTCCATTTATTTAACTCAACAGCAACAGAGTGTGTTTCATCTCTCCATTTATTTAACTCAACAGCAACAGCAACCTGGAAGAGGTAGAGAACCTGTCACAGTGGTGTCAGGAGAACTGCCTCTCCCTGAATGTCAGCAAAACAAAAGAGATGATTGTGGACTTCGGGGGTCAAGGACTACAGCCCCCTCAGCATCGACGGGGCACCGGTTGAGAGAGTGAACAGTTTCAAGTACCTCGGAGCCCACATATCCGAGGACTTGACATGGACCACACACATTGACAGTGTTGTGAAGAAGGCACGACAACGCCTCTACTTCCTCAGGCGCCTAAGGAAGTTCCAAGTCAGTCAGAAGATCCTTAGGAACTTCCACTCATGTACAATAGAGAGCATCCTGACCGGCAACATCACCTCCTGGTTTGGGAATAGCACTGCACAAGACCGTAGCAGACTACAAAGAGTGACACGTTCAGCCGAACGCACAATTGAAGGGGGGCTTCCCACCCTCCAGAACATTTACAACAAGCGGTGCAAGGGGAAGGCTAAGAGAATTATTAAGGACTCGAGCCACCCGAACAACTGCCTCTTTGAACTGCTGCGGTCAGGCAAGCGATACCGGAGTCTTAAGGCGAGCACAGAAAGACTCAGAAGAAGCTTCTATCCCCAGGCCATCAGGCTGCTAAACGAACAATAATCGCTAAACGAACAATAATCACTATGCAACAACCATCAAATGCACACAGCACACACACCCACACGCACACACTCACTCAAACAAACAACACACTGCAGCACCCACTCTCCACACTTTAGATCACACAAACACACTTACACTTTATATTTATTGATAAAGGATTTGCACTACAACTCGTACACCTACTGTGAATTGTACCTAAATTGCACCTCGTCCCATTTCTCCATTTCTGCCTTGCACTATATAGTATTGTATATTAGTACACTGCACAGTATTGTATATTGTATGGTAACTATGTCTATTCTGCATCGAACATTGTACATATGTCTAAACTGAACACTGTGACCTCATTTTTTTACTTCTAATTTTACTATGTTATTTTATTTCATACTTATCTTGTCTTGCACAGTCTCTGGAGCGCAACAGTAAGAAGCATTTTGTATAAAAGTATTCTGTACTTCTGTATGACAACTATTAAAGAAACTTGAAACAGTCTCTGTTTCATCTCTCCATTTATTTAACTCAACAGCAACAGAGTCTGTGTCTCATCTCTCCATTTATTTAACTCAACAGCAACAGAGTCTGTGTCTCATCTCTCCATTTATTTAACTCAACAGCAACAGAGTGTGTTTCATCTCTCCATTTATTTAACTCAACAGCAACAGTCTCTGTTTCATCTCTCCATTTATTTAACTCAACAGCAACAGAGTCTGTGTCTCATCTCTCCATTTATTTAACTCAACAGCAACAGAGTCTGTGTCTCATCTCTCCATTTATTTAACTCAACAGCAACAGAGTGTGTTTCATCTCTCCATTTATTTTATAACAGCACAGCACAGGACAGGAAGGAACTCCAGAGAGTGGTGCGCTCAGCAGAGCGTACTACGGGTATTGCACTACCACCCCTGCAGGACTTATATAACAGGAGGTGCAAATCCAGAGCCTGCAGAATTATGAAAGACACCCACCACCTCAACAACCGCCTGTTCAAGCTGCTGCAGTCAGGCAAGCGCCTACGGTCACACGCTGAAAGAACAGAGAGACTCCGGCTCAGCTTCCTCCCCCAGGCCATCAGAACACTGAACACTGAACGATAGGTTATGTATATAACCTAGTTATATGAGTACTGGCTGAGCGTCTCGCTCTTTCGCCTATCGAGATATACGTCATCTCCAGTACATACTGTACTACATAAACGAAAACAAAACACCCTTGCACTTGACCAGGCCCTGCTCCAGTGACCTCCCTTAGCAAATTATCTCAATACCTTCTATGCGAGGTTTGAGGCTGGTAATAACAACACCAGCCTACAAGCAACGGCAATGGGGGGGGGGGGGGGGGGTCTGCTGATGGAGACTCAGTGTTCAGGGTAACAGAGCATGAGGTGAGGTGGACCTTTAAAAAAGTGAATATCAGGAAGGCAACAGGACCGGACGGCATTCTCGGCTGCGTCCTAAAAGTCTGTGCCGACCAACTGGCCCCGGTATTCACTGACATATTTAACCTGTCCTTAGAACAGGCTGTCATCCCCACCTGCCTGAAGAAGTCCACTATCATCCCTGTACCTAAAAAATCCAAGCCTGCTTGCCTCAACGACTACCGCCCTGTAGCTCTCACCTCCATAGCCATGAAGTGCTTTGAGAAGCTAGTAAAGGGCTACATCTGCTCCTCCCTCCCCTGCAATTTGCATACCGCCCCAACAGGTCCACGGAGGACGCCATAGCCCATGTGCTGCACACAGCAGCATCACACCTGGACAAGAGGAAGGGGAACTATGTGAGAATGCTATTCATCGACTACAGCTCGGCATTCAATACCATAGTCCCCTCCAAACTCATAGCCAAGCTCAGGGACCTGGGCTTGAACTATGACCTCTGCCAGTGGGTCTTGGACTTCCTGACGGGCAGACCCCAGGTGGTGAGAGCAGGCAACTGCACCTCATCATCCATCACCCTCAACATAGGGGCCCCCCAGGGCTGTGTTCTGAGTCCCCTCCTCTACTCCCTGTACACATATGACTGTGTGGCTCAGCAGAGTAACAACACAATCATCAAATTTGCTGACGACACAGTAGTGGTGGGCCTGATCTCTGCAAACGACGAGAGGGCCTACCTGGAAGAGGTCAAGGTCCTGGCAGGATGGTGCCAGGAGAACAGCCTCTCCCTGAACGTCAGCAAAACAAAGGAGATGATTGTGGACTTTAGGAGGTCGGGGGTCAGGGACTACAGCCCCCTCAGCATCAACGGGGCATCGGTTGAGAGAGTGAACAGTTTTAAGTACCTCGGAGCCCACATATCCGAGGACTTGACATGGACCACACACATTGACAGTGTTGTGAAGAAGGCACGACAACGCCTCTACTTCCTCAGGCGCCTAAGGAAGTTCCAAGTCAGTCAGAAGATCCTTAAGAACTTCTACTCATGTACAATAGAGAGCATCCTGACTGGCAACATCACCTCCTGGTTTGGGAATAGCACTGCACAAGACCGAAGCAGACTACAGAGAGTGACACGTTCAGCCGAACGCACAATTGGAGGGGGGCTTCCCACCCTCCAGAACATTTACAACAAGCGGTGCAGGGGTAAGGCTAAGAGAATCATCAAGGACTCCAGCCACCCAAACAACTGCCTCTTTGAACTGCTGCGGTCAGGCAAGCGATACCGGAGTCTCAAGGCGAGCACAGAAAGACTCAGAAGAAGCTTCTATCCCCAGGCCATCAGGCTGCTCAACGAACAATAAACACTGTGCAACAACCATCAAATACACACAGCACACACATCCACACGCACACACTCACTTTAAACAAACAACACACTGCAGCACCCACTCTCCACACTTTAGATCACCTAAACACACTTTATATTTATTGATAAAGGATTTGCACTACAACTCGTACACCTTACTGTAAATTGTACCTAAATTGTACCTCATCCCATTTCTGCTTTGCACTATATAGTATTGTATATTAGTACATTGCATAGTATATTGTATATTGTATGGTAACTCAGTTACTTCTATTCTGCATCGAACATTGTACATATGTCTATACTGAACACTGTGACCTCTATTTTTACTTCTATTTTACATGCTATACTATTTTATTTCATACTTATCTTGTCTAGCACAGTCTCTGGAGCGTAACAGTAAGAAGCATTTTGTATAAAAGTATTCTGTACTTCTGTATGACAACTATTAAAGAAACTTGAAACTTGAAACCAGGCGTGGTCACACTCGCCCTTCCCCGGGAAGAGTTTTCCATCAGAAACCCCCCCGCAAGGGACCTCAGGGCGCGCTAAAGAGCAAGAGGCTCAGCCAGTACTCATATAAATCGTTATATAGTCATACTGGCGAATCGCGTCTCGCTCTTTCGCCTATCGAGATATGGGGACAGAGCAGACGCGAGGACCGACAAATGTACCCCCTGAGGACCCGTAAGCCCTACACCAGGGAGGAGGGGAGTCCCGTCACCCCCCCTTCCTAGCGAAGAGAGGACGGCAGTCAACTCCACCCAAGTGCGAAAAGAGGGAACTAGAAACCTCTAACGCACAGCACAGGCGGGACCACGTGTGACACAACACCTTGTGGCACACACCCACACAGCCCTGCTAACCCACTGAAAGGCGGGAAGCAGGGGAGGTTCCAGACCTCAGAACCGCCTGGGAGACAGAACCCCCAGTCATGTCCATGAGGTAAAACCTAACGAAGGGACCTGGGGAGGACCATGAGGCCGCAGTACAGATGTCCTCCACCGAGGCCCCTCCTAACAGGGCGACAGAGGCCGCCACCCCACACCCCCAGGGGGGCCCAGCCCAGCCAACGTGTAGCAAAGGGCAATGCCCTCGCACAACCAATGGGACAGGCACTGTTTCGACAGTGCCTTACCAGCGCAAGAGCCACCGTAACAGACAAAAATCTGATCGGTAGCCCTGAGGTCCTGAGTACGGCTGAGGTAAATCCCCAAAGCCCGGACCGGACATGACAGGTGAAGGCTCGCCTCCAAATCACTAGCGTGAGGAGGCGGATGAAACGCCTGAACCACAATATCCCTGGAGCGAAAAGAGCTCCGGATATTTTTTGGCACGAAGACTGGATTAGGCCTCAGAGTTGCACCGCTATTGACACGAATAGACAGACACTCAGGCCGCACCGAGAGAGCACAGAGCTCACCCACGCGCTTAGCGGAGGTGATGGCCAGCAGGAACGCAGTCTTGAAAGACAGCTGTTCCAAAGGCGCTTGCTCAAGAGGCTCAAACGGGGCCTCGGACAACCGACCGAGGACCAATTGAAGATCCCAACTCGGAGACAGAGAACGTTTCACCGGCTTAAGGCGCCGAGCGCCAAGCAGGAAACGCTTCACAAGAGGGTGGCTGAACAACGTAACGCCCTCAAACCCCTCATGACAAGAGGATATAGCCGCAGCATATACCCTCACCGTCGAAGCCGACAGTCATCAAGAATAGACTGAAGGAAGGTCCAGGGGGCAGGACACCGGGTTCCAGCCCCCCACCTTACACCACTCTTGGTAAATATGCCACCTACCCGCATAAACCGCGATAGTGGAGGGAGCATGCGCGTTCCGGATGGTGTCAACCACAGAAGGGTCCATCCTCTCCAGACTCACCCTCTCACCAGCCAAACCATCAGTGGCTGGCCCAGCACAGGGGCCGCCACAGCGACTCATGCGCTTGAGAGAGGGCCCACGGCGACCAAGAAACAGGCCACGGCGGGGCTACTAAGAGCTGGATCAGGACCGGGAACCACACAGCCGTGCCCCGGTCCGGCGCAACCAGGATCAATGTCCTGCGCTCCCACCGTACCCGCTCCAACAACTGACCTAACAGGTGTGTGGGGGGAAAAGCGTACAGAAGCCCGGGCGGCCATGGACACATCGAGAAGGCATCCACCCCCAAGGAAGGATCGTCCCCCCGACTGGCCGAGAACCACAAGGGGCACTGGTGAGACTGTCTGCTCGCAAACAGATCCACCGAAGCTTCCCCGAAGCGGTCCCAGATCTGCCTGACTATGTCGGGACGTAGTCCCCACTCGTCGGGACGCGGACTGCCCCGCGACATCACATCTGCGCCCACATTCTCCTTGCCAGGGATGTGGAGCGCCCTCAGACTGCGCAGATTGTAAGACGCCCACAGCCAGAGGCAGACCGCCGCCCGGTGCAGACGGATGGAGCGTACTCCACCCTGTCTGTTGATATACGCCGCTGCTGTCCTGCTGTCCGTCCTGACCAAAACGTGCTCGCCTACCACCAAGTGGGCGAGCCGCCTGAGGACCAGGAGGACCGCCTTCAATTCCAAAACATTGATGTGCAGGGCAGACCGGGCAGCATGGATCGTCCAGCTGCCCACCACTGCGTCGGTCCGACACGTCCCCCCCGGGAGGCGTCGGTGAAGACCGTGACGTGTGAACGCCTGCTGCCCATGGGGACCCCGCTGGTGAGGGTACCAGGCCTCCTCCAGTGGGCGAGATTCCCCGTATCGACAAGGGAACCTTCAACTGTTTCCACTTGCCCCTCACCGGGTCTATTTTCATACTGGAAAACCACCTCTGTATCCTCCTCATGAAGAGGAGGCCAAGAGGGACCACAGAGTGAGCGGATGCCATCATACCGAGCAGGCGCATCACCTGCAGCGCCGTGACCGTCCCGCCGTCCCGAGCGAGTTGAGGATAGACACTGGCCGTTGCTCCGAGAGGGTTGCCCTCATGGGCCTTGAGCTTAGGACCAAGCCCAAGTACTCCACCTGTTGACTGGGAAGAGGCGTACTCTTCTTCCAGTTCACAGCAAAACCCAGCTTGGTGAGGAATTCCACCACCAGCCTGGTATGAGACCTGGCGACCTCCTCCGACCGGCTGATGAGCAGAATGTCGTCGAGATAGAAAATAATTCATATCCCCTGCCGACGTAGAGGCTCCAGGTCTCTACGCACTGGGTGAATGTGCGGGGGGCCAGAGAGTAGCCGAACGGCAACCTCTGGTATTCGTACGCTACGCCCTGAAAAAGGAACCGTAGGTATTTCCTGTGAGGAGGGTAAATCGGGATGTGAAAATACGCATCCTTTAGGTCTATGGAGGTGAACCAGTCCCCCACCCTGACAGCTTTTAACAGGTGTTTGACGGTCAACATTCTGAACCGTCTCGCCGCAATCAGACGATTGAACGCGGACAGATCCAGTATAGATCTGACACCTCCCGTTTTTTTGGGCAACAGAAAATAACGGGAGTAGACGCCTGACATTGCGTCCTCCCGTGGGACCACGACAACGGCCTGCTTCGCCAACAGAGATTGGATCTCGTCGGCCAGAGCTGTCACTGCTGCCGACCCTGACAATAGGGTCTGCACCAAACCTGAAAACGGAGGGTGGGGTTGTGCGAACTGCAAGACAAGCCCCCGCCTCAACGTTCTCACCATCCACCTCGACATACGGCACTGTTGAAGCCATATGTGACAATAATCCCAGAGCACACCCGCCGCCAACTGGCGCTGGGCTGCAAGGAACTGTAGATAGGTGGCCCGGTCCCTCCCGCTGTGCGTAGCCAACTCTGAACCCGCCAACCGTGCGGGCAGGGCGTTCCGTGGAATCGGGACAACGGTCCCTGATACAACCCACGAGGCAATCGCACCCAAGGGGGGACCCCGACAGAAAGGGCCGGTTTGATACGGGAGAAACTAGGGCTGGGCGATATGGCCAAAAACGTTATTGCGATAAAATTATAAAATTATTTTCATATAACTCGATATCGATAATTATCGTCATTATAATGTCTGTCAAGTTTAATTAACGTCTTATGCCCGGCGCCGATGGACGGGCTATTAATAGACTTGTTTTGCTGCTGCGAATGTCTCGAGAGTCGAGTTGATGTCGTCATCAGTCCGCGCACGTTAGCAGTTAGCTAGAGCAAGCGGAGTATCTCATGACAATGTACTAAATATGACCATAAAATACTCTGTTCCGCCCCAATACATTGCAACGACGTCCACTGTATACCCCACACTACTATAACAGTTACCCTCAGAATTCAAAACACACACCAACTCGGCAGGTAAACTGTAAAATAGCGCCGTGCAAGCTAATTATCCTAGCCAGCCTCGTTTCCAAGCGATGTATTCCATGACAATTTACTAAATATGACCATAAAATACTCTGTTCCGCCCCAATACATTGCAACGACGTCCACCGTATACCCCACACTACTATAACAGTTACCCTCAGAATTCAAAACACACACCAACTCGGCAGGTAAACTGTAAAATAGCGCCGTGCAAGCTAATTATCCTAGCCAGCCTCGTTTCCAAGCGATGTATTCCATAACAATTTACTAAATATGACCATAAAATACTCTGTTCCGCCCCAATACATTGCAACGACGTCCACCGTATACCCCACACTACTATAACAGTTACCCTCAGAATTCAAAACACACACCAACTCGGCAGGTAAACTGTAAAATAGCGCCGTGCAAGCTAATTAGCCTAGCCAGCCTTGTTTACTGAGTCCTACCTCCGGGTCTCCTTCCGCTGTCGGCCATCTCCTTCACTGATTGGTTGTTAGTGCGTGTGCTCATATCCAAGCTTGGAAAATCGATATATCGAAACTTTGCGACCACGTTTCATGTTTATTTCGAGGAAATAATTTATCGCGATAGTTATCGTTATCGTTTTATCGCCCAGCCCTAGGAGAAACTGACATCAAACCAGGTGACAAAAGCTCCCCCACTGAACACCCCTCCAGAACATGCTGAGGAGTCGTTCTGCAGCTAGACATGCAAGGTGTGAGGCCCCCATGGGTTCCTACACACCGTAGCCCTGCAGTGACATTACTATCACCCAAATCACGCGCGCCTGCCAGACCACTGCCGATCTTGCGGGAGTGGGAAGCACCAACGTGATACCCGGCCTGGCGAAGGCAAGGTCGGGGAAACCCGCGCTGAGCATTCTTTCGAAGAGGCCTCGAGTCCCCCTGCTGACAACCTTTGAAGGTGACATACGTAACACCAGGCTCACCAATCGCAGACGCATAACGCGTGGCGAGGGAGCCACGTGACAGCACAACATTCTCACGGACAGACCCAGGCTCAGCCATCAACTGGGTGTCAGCCCGTCCCCATGGGAAGCGAAACGTGGGGCCGCATGCGCTTCATAGAAGGCCCGCGGCCCGCAGCCAAAGGAAACAAATCAGAGCCCCTTTTCCGCTGGCGTTGGGGGAGGGAGTGATCGGAGAGCGGGCTGCATGCGGCAGGACGGCGACGGTTTCTTAGGCCGTGCTCATCCAATGTAGCCGATCCCTCGGCCGCCAAGGCTGTCGGCCTTGTGGACACCTGTTGACTTAACGCCCAGGGTACCTCTGGCGGGGGAAACATGGCCGCCGGTCGAGGGCCTCGCCATAGTCGCTGACGAGGCCGTGCTCTCACCTCTGGCTGCATAGCGTTAGGCGGTGTGGGGCCCATGCCAAATACCGCCCGCGTTCCTGCAGAACGACAAAAAAGTCCTTCCGCGTAAAGAGGAGCCTTAAGGAGAAGAAACCGTTCCTCCTCCCCAAGGGAAGAATGCTCCAACCAGAGATGCCTATTAACAAGTGTTGATAGCATCCTGATCCTCCCTGCGGTTATAGCTTGCGACTGATTCAAGATTTCTATAACCCCAAAAATATGCAAGATATTTTCAGCGTCGGCTGGCCCTGTAGCCCCACTACCCGACGCTAATGTGGACAGAAAAACAATCAGCTGAGCCACGACACTGGCCGCAGCTAAATTCCATCCTATGGCAGTATAACTCTCATCAGTCCATACTGCCACCTGCCGGGCCGACCTACTCTCAAGCGTCGGCTTCCGGGTGGGACACCGTTCAACCCCGCCGGGGCACAGGATCGATGCTACCTGGCTCTCTAGCCACGGCACACCTGCCCTGCGCCCTGTTGTCAACCCATTTACCCGTAAAAAGGGTAAATAAGTCTCAGCAAAAACCCCCACATTAGCTACCGACTGACCTTCATCAATGAACCGGTTAAGAGGAGGGAAAAGCGGTGACATCCCACAGCGGGGAACATTAGAACAGTGACCCAGCATTATAGCATTAGTATTAGCAGCGCGCTCCAGGATAGCCTGGAAAACGTCCAACTCAGATGGACGTTCACCCAGACATCCTGCCCCTTGCGCCGATACACAACTCGGTTGTCTAACAGAACAACAAGCAGCATTACTAACACCAGCGTTAATGCCTGATGGCACAGAGCCTACCTGGGTGCGAGTTAGCTCGATAGCTACACATCGCACGTTGTCCCTCGATCTGCTGCCAAAAGACGAGGAAACACCAGGACAGACCCGACGTGCCGTTGGAACATGCCGAGAAGATTCCAGGGGCTGGAAAATCTTCGGCGAAAACTCAACATTGCGCAATTTCTCTTTACACTTCATAACACTAGTTACACAGGGTGCATTACAACCGCCATGATGGAAAATGAAAAAAGAGGAAGGGCGAGTGTGACCACGCCTGGTGACTTATAGGGAGGTCACTGGGGCGGGGCCTGGTCAAGTGCAAGGGTGTTTTGTTTTCGTTCATGTAGTACAGTAGGTACTGGAGATGAGGTATATCTCGATAGGCGAAAGAGCGAGACGCGATTTGCCAGTACGACTATATAACTCTCCACTCACAAATACACATGAGCACACACACACACACACACACACACACACACACACACACACACACACACACACCACTTAAACAAAATGTCACTTTAAAAAAAGTTTAAAAAAGTAAGTAAAATTGTAAATTGTATATTGTATAGTAGTATTATATAGGAACCAGTTTCTCAGGAACTTAGCATGTATTTCTTTTACCATGCATATCTTGTGTCTTACCTATTTTATTTGTTCTATGTTTATTTTTTTCTATGCCTATTTTTATTATTGTATTTTGCACAATCAATGCGGGCATGACCACCCGCATTTCACTGTATGCCCTGGTATGTATGTGACAAATAAACCACGTCTGTGTCTCATCGCTCCATTTATTTAACTCAACAGCAACGGAGTGTGTTTCATCTCTCCATTTATTTAACTCAACAGCAACAGAGTCTGTGTCTCATCTCTCCATTTATTTAACTCAACAGCAACAGAGTCTTCCATCAACATCATTATTATTATTATGGTTAAGCTGATGAAACAGAGATAAACCCTCTGTCTGCTGGAACACTCAAGACAGGGAACAAGCAGGCTACCATCGCCCACTCTGAAATGAATGAGTCAGTTTGTATTATAATTTTTCTTTTAAATAATAATAATAATTGATATGTTTTATAACAATTCAAAAAAGATTAAAAAAAAATTGTACAAACCTGACCCGATTCAAGCCTGGGGGAATTTTAGAAATTTCAAAATTACAGCCCGGCCCAATTGGGTTCCGGCAGAGAATCAAAGCTGTGCAATGCGTGGAAATGTGTGAGTGGGGTACGCCGCATTGCTGTAAAAAGAGTGTGTTCTGAGCAAACAAAAGTATAAAAAACAACAATAATACAAATCCTTCCGTCTGTTGTGTAGTACCTCTGCCATTCGCTGGTCCTCGTCCATGGGGACGAACTTGTCGCACATGCCATGCACCAGCAGGATGGGGGCAGTGAGCTCGGCATGGTACACCTCGTCACCCTCGGGCCAGTACTGCCCACTCATCATGGCACGCAGGACAAACGGAGACACGTTGAAGGCATTGCTCTGCTTCAGCAGCTGCTTCTCTTTGGCACCTTGACGGGCAAATCCAGCCCTGATGATAATAGATGGGAGAGAAGTAGAAAGCGGGAGAGAGAAAGAGAGGGGCGGTCAATTCACTGCTCTGTTGTTCTATAAGGTCATTTAGAAGTGAACTTTGTAAAGAAACCAAAGTGTTAAGAGCGATGCACTGCTCTGTTGTATTTTAGAACTGAACTTGGTAAAGAAACTCAAAGTGTTAAGAGCGATGCACTGCTCTGTTGTATTTTAGAACTGAACATGGTAAAGAAACTCAAAGTGTTAACACATTGGTCGCCAATATCGCTTTTCAGCGTTATTGCCCGCCATGCGTTGACCGCCAACATCGCTGTACAGCGTTTTTGAGATCAATATTAAATTTTTTCGCCATGGCATTTATAATTCATCCACCCAACCCCCGATGCCCTAGATGGACCCTAGATGGGACTGCAGCGGCTCAATACCGCCGCCTGGTGGATGGTCGGGCGAGTTACACTCTTGCAAAAACCGGAAGTGTCATCGGTGCATCGAGGAAATTCCTCCAGCAGTCACATCTCGCTACGGGACTCCTGACAGACACTATAGTACATAATGGATCGCTTTCTAAACTTAATAATCTATATGATTTCTGCGTTTATAGGGCGGCTAGGTGGTGTAGTGGGCAAGGCACTCGCCACCAATGTGGAGACGCTGGGTTCGCGTGTTCGAATCCAGCTCTCCACATTGTTTTCAGTTTAGCTGGTCGTCCGCAGTAATACACATTGGCCGTATTACGGGGAGGGAAACTGAAGGGTGGGGATCGGGCGTTGTGGACAGCGACTCCTACAGGTCGGTTGGTGCGCCTGCGCAGTAGAATCAGGAAGTGTCGGGGGCAGCGTGAGCCTCCCACGCGTTACTCCTCGCCACTGAGAGATCGAGCTGCGCAGGTGAAAAGATGCGACTGCTGTTACCTCAAGTACCGGAGGGGACTTGTGCTATGTATGACTTAGTCCACATTGCAGCCGGCTTGTGGGAGGCAAGAAACAGCGTTCGTGACAGGGGAGGGTTGAATTGGATGATGCGAAATTGGGATGGGAGAAAATATAGAAAATGGGAGAAAAAGTGGATAAAAAAAAAATTATTTCTGCGTTTATTGCGCCATACAAACCAGAAATGGACCTAGGCGATCGGCGTTGAATAATTGGGATCTTTCACCACCAGTATCATTGGCGCACTGTAAGAGGACAGTAACGTTATTTTCAGCCCGATTGTGCGTTTCCTTGTTTGTAATCAGTCTGATCAATATATCCACCCATAGTAAATAAAGCCGTTACTGATGATCAAGGAATTATAAACGACCCCCCCCCCTTTCCTCCACGCATGATGAAGCATAATGTATACCGATCATATACATTTGAATTTTTTTATATAGCGTGTATGGGAAAGAAACGGCAATCGATAATCTATCATATGCGTTTGGGCCTATAACTAGCGTTTTTGGAATTACAGCAGAAAAGATTAAAAACATACTTATATTCTCGAAGGTATTAATATTAACACAACAATGTATAAATGAAAAAGTATAACGTTCCCACATCCTGAACGATAGATAATCGATGTTGAATGGGCCATAGTAATGTCAATATAGCAATAACATTTTAAAAGTTATAGCCCTGCAAAGAAGGTAAACATCTCCATAGGCTTTTAACGGTGGCAGAGAGGGATATAAGATGGGCACAACCCCCGGCGGTCAATGTGCACTGCTCTGTTGTATTTTAGAACTGAACTTGGTAAAGAAACTCAAAGTGTTAAGAGTGATGCACTGCTCTGTTGTTCTATTAAGTGTTACTTATGAGCGATGCACTGCTCTGTTGTAAATGTTATTGTACCTTAGTATTATTGAACTATTTTTACTTATTTATTTACTTATACTTTTTTACTGTCTATTCTATTTAATTGTTTTTATTACTGCCTATTTTTAAACTGAATCAAACCGTAAACAGAGAGGCCTATTGGGATAGATCCTAATGTGAAAAACTGTGATTTGCCTTACCTTGCTACCTTTTTAATCTTTTTTATGCTCGCTTTATATGTCTGTAACTAATGATGTTTTATATGTCTGCACTTTATGCCTGTATTTCCTACTGCTGCATGTGAAGCACTTTGAACTGCAATTTCTGTATGAAAAGTGCTATACAAATAAAGTTGTATTATTATTATTATTATTATTATTATTATTATTATTATTATTATTATTATTATTATTATTATTATTATGATTATGATTATGATTATGATTATTATTATTATTATTATTATTATTATTATTATTATTATTATTATTATTATTATTATTATTATTATGATGATTATGATGATTATGATGATTATGATTATGATTATTATTATTATTATTATTATTATTATTATTATTATTATTATTATTATTATTATTATTATTATTATTATTATTATTATTATTATTATTATTATTATTATTATTATTATTATTATTATTATTATTATTATAATAATTCAACCGAGTGTCGGTCATTTCATTCAGTTCTCGAATTTTGAAGAAAATCCACTCTCTGAAATGACAGAACCTATTTCATTTCATTCATTATGACATTACTATGTAAACAGAGTGTGTGATATCAGTCTTCATTTCACTTGTAGTGATTGTAAAATCACCTTCATAAACTTAATAAATAAAAGGATATCCATTTGAGAATCTTGTCTCTTAATTTACCATAATAATAAAAAAAAAAAAACATTGATTTTGACGAGCTAACCGCGCTCTAAATGATGCTCCGACATAGGATGATGGCAGTGAATTAACACATTCCAGAGTAAAGACAAGACATCTTGTGTGACGCTTCGTCTCCATCAAGAGTTAGTTTGTCTGTGAAAAGTCGCTACGATACTCCTGTACGTTCCCATCTGTAGTATCCTTACTTGAGGAAGCTCCAGGCCAGACAGGGAGACAGGCAGTGGAGGACGCAGGAAGGCAGCTGGAATATGGAGCAGAGGCTGGGCTCCAGAGCCGTGGGGCCCCCTCCATTAATCATCACCACCTTATGGACCTGCTCAGGGTACTCGTGGGCCAGGAAGGTGCAGAACGACACCCTGGGAAAGACGCAAACAGGATTAGTGATCAACTGAGATTGCAATTTTTGTGTTCCCAATTGAACCCTGAAGAAGCATAACTCTTTGGACAGCCCATGTATTTGCAGTAGTAAAGTCAAGCCAATTCACTCGGATGTAACAACAGTGTGAATGTGATATATCACAAGAAAGCCTAACCTCTAACTATGAATGAACACAACACTCTAACTTACCATCTTCAGATAATAAAGTACTCAACCTCTACTGTCTTTAACTATGAATGAACACAATACTCTAACTTACCATCTTTAGATAATAAAGTTTGAAAACATTGTTCCTCTGAAAACTAAAAACAAGTTATATGGTTCTTCGACTGAGGTACTCAGTAATTTAAGATCATTGAAAGATATACCACTCAATGTAAGAATTCCCACAATCATGTTTCCTATCTTCCCCAATTCATCCTCTAAGCAGCAGTTCCAGATTCCAATTGTTGATGACATCACATATACGTTTTAGTTGCCAGGTTCCGAGGAGAGAATTGTTAATATTCATAAATCTTAATTGAACTATGCTGAAACCATATCATCAACATATATTGATTCTTAAATTGAGTGATTATCCTTTAATTAAGGCGGCCTCGTCACAATGAATTTGATAAGAAAACATCAACTGTCTGAAAGTGGAACCCGGCCATTTTTTTTTTTTTTTTGGTCTTTTTCCCCCTCCATTTTTCCTCCGATTTTCTCCCATCCCAATGTTAGTCGTATGCCAATTCCCAGTCCCTTCCTGGTCGCTGCGCTTTACCCCCCACAGTCAGATCATTTGGGAGAGTGGAGGCTACCACGTGCTTCCTCCGACACACGTCCAGCCAATCACCGCTTCTTTTCACCTGGCAGCGCGGATTCTCATTGAGAGGGCGTAGCGCGTGGGAGGACCACACTATCCCCCTCACGTCCAATCCGCGCTTAGCAGGCGCCCCGACCGAACTGTAGGAGTCGCTGTTTACAACGACCCGGACCCACCCCGCCAGCTTCTCCCACCCTCTGATACAGCCAATTGTATCAGTGCAGACGGCCAGCCAAGCTGGTGACAACTCCGGAGCTGTGAGCTGGATTCGAACAGGCGAACCAAGCTCACAGCTCCGGGGCTGGTGACGAACGCAATCTCCGCTCGACCACCTAACCGCCCGGAACCCGGCCATTTATAACAATTTCCTTTAGGTGGTTTGTGATTTATAGCTATTATTTAAACCCGTCTTTTATATAAGCCTCTAATTAGGCTTATCATCTGTGACCTTTAGCGTTCACACTACAAAACAAACCTGTGGGTGTCTGTGGTCACGCTGATGACTCACTCCTCGAGCTCCCGCAGCTTGAGATGCAGCAATCTGGATAGTGCTACAATGTGCCAAAGGCAACTACAGACGTAGGCGGTTGCTTATTTCTAAATGCTATTAACCTAAATGCAATTCGTTTTTAAAGCATGTGCTGTGTACTGATTATGAATGAGTCTGGTTTGTTACCCCTAAGTGAGGCCAAAGGCAATCTTCTACCTTGTTTGGGCAATTAACTTGTATTCATTCATGCATTCATTCATGCATTCATGCATTCATTCATTCATTCATTCATTCATTCATTCATTCATTCATTCATTCATTCATGCATCCTTTATTCAAGTATTGAATAGGATCATAATGAAGTTGTATTCCCTTCCATTCAAACACTCACCCGTACGAATGACCAATGAGGATGTTGCGTTTGCGAGCGTATCTCTTGAAGATGGCCCGCAGGTCCTCCGCCAGGGCGTAGAAGGTGTAGGCCGCGGCGACCTGCGGGGCGGTGCTGGCCCCGTGCCCCGCGAGGTCCGGCGCGATGACCTCGTAGCCCAGCCGAGAGAAGAAGTCCAGCTGGCTGCCCCAGATGTCCAGCGAGCCCCCGACACCGTGGATGAAAAACAGCGCGACGTCCGAGTGCGTCCCCTTGCAGCTGGAGATGTCTCGCTTGGAGTCGATGAGCACCGTGCGCTTGGGCCTGCGGTGGCGACGGCGGGGGGGCGGGGCGGGCTTCTGCTCCCCGGAGGACGGCGGAGGGACGGGGGGAGGAGCAGGGCGGGGGTCAGGGGAGGAGGCCATCTCCTTGTAGTCGGCCAGCTCCACCTCCACGGTGCTGCAGGGCTCCAGGTCTCCATCCTGGCACTGCAGGATCTCAGAGTGGAGGACGTCGCCCAGGTTCTCGATCACCAGCTGGCCGTTGCGGTAGACTGTGATCTTCCTCTTGCAATGCACGCTGCTGCCCACGACGCTTTTACTCTTATCACCGGCACTCCCGTCCCCATCGCCCACCTCCTTCGCTGGCACTTGGTCTTCCGTCACAACCCGCTGGCGCTCAGGGACGATGTGACGCACGCGCAGAACCCTCCCAGGCTTCACTTCCACGAACTCGAAGCTGTCCGAAGGCTCAGAAGACTCCAGGGGCAACACAAGACTGGCAGCTTTCCCCGTCAGGCAGCACAGAATGCCCTCCGCGATGCTGGTCAGCATGGCGCTTCCCTGCACACACACACACACACAGATACACCAGAACATATAATTAATGTCTAGTTATTGTCCAATATCCAATGTCTATTTGCGGGACACCGAGTGTGCATAGACAGTTCCAACTTGATAACAATGTGACAGTTGTTGATATTAGCAAACACTGCAACAGGAACTTGACTGTAGTCCAAGCTGTTGCCTAGCAACACGTCAAACAGTCATACATTTATAGCATGGCAGTCCTGAACATATCAGTGCCATGTTCTACCCATTGAGCAACACAGGGAACTGAACCCCTAACACTGGCCATGTTAGTGCCATGTTCTACCCATTGAGCAACACAGGGAACTGAACCCCTAACCCTGGTCATGTTAGTGCTATGTTCTACCCATTGAGCAAAATATGGAATTGAACCCCTAACCCTGACAGTGTTAGTGCCATGCTCTTCTCATTGGGAATGGAACCTCTAACCCTGACAGTGTTAGTGCCCCACTCCACCCATTGAGCAACACAGGAAATGGAACCCCTAACCTGGGCAGTGATTGTCCCCTTATTTCAAACTACAGAGACACAATAGACACATAATTTGAAAAACGGAACAAATAAGAATTACAGATATGATGAACATTACAGGCAACGAGGGGTGGGTTTTTTTCCTCGACCAGACAGAGCCACCACAAATATATCTCCAAAACTGACGCACAAGATCACATTAGGCCTAACAAAAATAATGGTTGGTTTCAGGTTGCCGACCGACCCTGCCGATTTAGGTGCGACCCAATATATTTTATGAGTTTAAAAAAAAAATTATATATTAAAAAAAAAAAAAAATCCGTTTTTTTTTTTTTTTTTTAGAATAAAGTTTCATAGAAATCTTAGTCAAACATTTAGTATTATGGATATTAAACATGCTGGCAGAGTACATGCATCCATGTTGTTGTGAACATTTTAACCCTTTCACTGCCACACGACAGCCGGTTAACCCTTTCACTGTGACAATACAGAAGGTTAGCCCTTTACTATCACACAACCGACGGCGATGCTCCATCATTAGCATCATTAGCTCCGCATCCGCGGAGCTAATGATGCTAATGATGGAGCATCGCCGTCGGTTGTGTGATAGTAAAGGGCTAACCTTCTGTCGTGTGGCAGTGAAAGGGTTAATTAAATAAAGAAATTCCCTATCCATAGTCGCCGTGGGAAAGAATAAAATAAAAAAAATAAAAAATAAATTCCCTACCTACCCATGGCCAAACTGACAACCAACCTGAAACCAACTATTATTTTTGTTAGGCCTTAACTGCGTTGCATGGACACAGTCCTTGTGGCCTCTCACACTCCCCAGCCTGCCGTCACCACACAGAACCTGAGGAGCTATGGGAGACTCTGAAGGATCGTTGCAAAAACCACAGAGGTACAACAGACAGGCCTCGTCGTCATTCTGCAGCACAGTTTTTAAATTAGAACAAAGTGAACAGATTACGGAGCTTTGTAAAAGAAAAAGGCCAAAATACACAAGGCCTAACAAAAATAATAGTTGGTTTCAGGTTGGTTGTCAGTTTGGCCATGGGTAGGTAGGGAATTTATTTTATTTTATTTTTTTATTTTATTCTTTCCCACGGCGACTATGGATAGGGAATTTCTTTATTTAATTAAAATGTTCACAACAACATGGATGCATGTACTCTGCCAGCATGTTTAATATCCATAATACTAAATGTTTGACTAAGATTTCTATGAAACTTTATTCTAAAAAAAAAAATCGGATTTTTTTTTTTTTTTTTTTTAATATATAATTTTTTTTAAAAACTCATAAAATATATTGGGTCGCACCTAAATCGGCAGGGTCGGTCGGCAACCTGAAACCAACCATTATTTTTGTTAGGCCCAAACATAAATGATGGACGGCACATGTATGTGGAAAAGACTGTGAGCTGAATATCCTAAAAATATCTGTGTTATAATATTCTTATAACATGATCCAATATCATGATTCAGCATCGGCACACACCAGCTAGTCTTTATCATAGTCTTTCATGTTGTATCTTTCTAACTCCTATCATTAATCTATACTAGCGCCACGTTCACTGATGAAGGGGTGACCCTGAAAACACATGGTCACATGGTCTAATCAATAGCCTTTCTCTTACAGTTGTTTTTTTAAGACAATCATTGGTGAACACTAATTTTGGAGAGGTCCTTCTGCACGGTTGTATGTGGGAAACACAATTTTACAGATTTGTCAATAAAAGCGATGAATCGATTGGTTAACAAAATCCTGTGAATTTAGTCCACTAAGAATTTATTCAGTCAAGGAAGTAGTTTTCTCTGTTGCAAGGCTTCTGAAATGGTATCCAAAACAAAAAGTTAAACTCAGAAACAGACTAGACCCTGATGTGGTCAATAGATCCACCATATCCACCATACAAACACTGTACATACTGCCATTTCACTCCCTGTTGCACAACATACAACTCAAGAACTACATTGAAAATACGTGTTTCAACACTTCCATTTGTTAACCTCTGGATTCACAGATATGGTTATTATAACCGTAGTTATGCTTTCGTTGCCCCATGTATACTTCATGAAGGCCTCAAACACTCACCTGCATTAGAGGGCAGATTTTATTTGAAGTCGCTCCATAGATAAGACAACAGAAAAACAATATCCGTTCAGTGCTCGGTTACAGTGTGTTGGGACCTGTGTCCATTCACATACACTGAGCTAGACACTATAGCTATGAATAGACATGTATCTCTTTCCAACATGGCCAGCCTTCAGGAGTATTAATAGAACATGTCTGTCATTGCACATGACTGGTTGTGTGCCAGAACATCTTTCATACAGTAGCAGTAACTACTGGTAGGTTTACCAATCTCTGTTACATAACATTACAACACAAAATGCATAGATGAGCCAACAGTGGTCTTTCTCAGTTGTGCTAAAGCACTAATTCAAGTTGCAACGCTTTGATGAACATTGTTACTCAGCTGTTGTACCCTTCCTGCTGACTTGTCATACAGAACTTTGGATAAAAGCGTCAGCTAAATGACTAAATGTAAATGTATTAGACGATATACTGTACATTTGAGCTATTCACAAAGAAGAGTTTGACTTGTGTATAGAAAATATAGAATATCTTTCGCTAACTTTTAATCATAACTCAAAATAAAGATTAATTCCAATGTTTATAAACATTACATTGACGTACATAAAATACATTAATAGTTCATGTTTAGCTGTTGTCTACTGTCAAATGGTATATTGAGCGATCAAATCAATGAATTTGTGGAAATAACTAAATAAAACGGGGCTACCCGTTGGTTTATATTGGGATCTCAAATGGCGCTTTCAGATGGTTTTGGCAGATGGGCAGGCCGAGCGATCATATGTCTCTCTGTCTCACTGTTTATACATTGATGGATTGGTTATCATGGAGAAGCACAAGAAGGAAGTGAAGTGTCACAGCTGTATAAAGAAGCCAGGCTTCACTGTTTCCTGGTTACAAACAAGGAAACTATAAAAGAAGGAAGGGTCATTACATTATAATACCAACATTCTAATGTTCTGCTCGGTGCCAGACGTTGGTACCAGATCTATTGAAGCCTATGGGTGATACATGGAGGAGCACACTAAAACCCAACATATATCTACCTAATATGATTTGTGATGAAGAAATGTCTTGTGTCCAAATTAAACACACTTCAGAGAATACTGACTGATGGATTTTTCCAAATTTGCGCATTCGTTAACTCATTGACTGCCACGCTACTCCCTGGCGCCAGCATTATTGACCATTTTCACGATGTTTGCGGATCCATCGTATATTCTATATTATAGCTATGGAGACAATAGTATGGTTCATTTGACAGGCACTATTTATAGTCCAACATGGACAAACCAGTTAATTTCTACATACTTTCGTTTGTGCGCTATGCCACGCTAAACATCGCCCTGTTTCAAAATAATCCAGTCTCGTTTTCTAGATAGTGAGATATGACGTGTTATATGCATATGCGCAAATCGTTCGGGTTGCTCGCCTGAAACCTATATTATTTCTTTTTTTTTTAATCCACTTTTTCTCCTTATTTTCTATTTTTCTCCCATCCCAATTTCGTATTGCCAATTCTCCCCTCCCCTGTCTTGAACGTTGCTAGACTATGCCTCCCACTGGTCGGCTGTAGTGAGGATAGAAGCCTTGCATCACGTGTCCCCTCCGGTACACGAGGAGGCAGCCTGTCGCATCTTTTCACCAGACAGCGCAGACTCTCAGTGGCGAGGAGTAACGCGTGGGAGGCTCACGCTGCCCCCGATACTTCCTGTCTCTGCTGTACAGGCGTCACTCAACCGACCTGTAGGAGTCGCTGTCCACAACGTCCAATCCCCACCCATCGACTTTCCACCCGCTACCTACCGCTGCCAATTGAGATAGTATGACGACTGGCCCAAGCCGCAGGCAATGCTGACTCGGGGAGTCGAGACCGGAGTCTCTTGCATTGGTGACGAGCACAATCTCCGCTACGCCACCCAGCCGCCCCAAACCTATATTATTTCCAAATCAAAGGTATATACCATATTAGATGTTTCTTCACAAAATCATCAAGGGAGGGGGGGGTTGTTTTACGAAGCTCCGATCGTTACCAAAAGCATGTTTTAGGTTTGGTAAAATACGACACTGTGATCAATACAAAAGCTTGTTTTAGGTTTGGTAAAATAGACCTTACCTTAGTCAGAAGGTACTCCAAAATGAATAATCCCAGTAGTTCCATGGCTATCACCATTACTGGTGTGCATTGGGCCTGGCCTATAATACGGGAAACAATAGGTTTCAGGCGAGAGAATCTGCGACAGATAGCTGTGTGCTGATTCACTTTGAGAGGGAGGGGATTCCTGCAGCTGGAGGTACCGAGGCACTGAAAGACAACTGAGAGACCCAGATAAAAATGGAAGGTGATACTGCCACCTGTCGGGATTTGATCGTCATTGCAATTATAAGTTAATAACGTAGGCAGCGGTGCCAGGGAGACACAGGCAGGTCCGCGCGAGTGTTTAGAATGGGAAAATCCGGAAAAAAGAAAAAAGGATCTAAAAACGAGATTGGACGGTTGGATTTGAAACACGAGAATTCTTGTGTTTGGCGCAGAATTAACCATAGATGATTATAAGCCTACTTTACAGGGCTCATGTTGAGTCAAATTAAAATGCTCATAACAGCAAATAAAAAATACATTGCCAGTGGAATTTCCCTTGAAAATATTGAGTTTAGGATAAATAAATATGGTGAACATTCTTTATTCTTTCTCTCTTCCTTCTATTTCGATCAGGACTTTCTGTCATAACTGCAGCAGTTTTAGAAGGCTGCTTAATGATTACTGACAGGGCTGATAATATCTAATATTATGGGAATATAAAATATATTCAAATGAAATGTTTATTAGAAGGCTATAAACTAACCCTTAGCTATAAAACAACAAAGGCAATGGCATACATTTCACGCTTATCGGAAACGTTTAGATAATCTTTGAACAATGAACTTGATTAGAATGCATCATAATTATGAATGAAGCAATGCATCTCTGTCATGATCAGATCACCTAGGCTGGGCTGTAATCCCATTGGCTGGAGCTCTGCTGTGGTAAACCTCTCGCCTGGTCACTATATCAAAAACTCAACTGTAGCTAAAATATTACATAACTTTATTTAATGGGCTCAAGGGTAATTTAATTAGGGTATTATCACAGTTTAGCTACTAGTCTGTTATCAACCTCAATCACATAAGCTCCAGTCTGTTATAAATCCAGCACATTAACGGAAGGTTATGTATATAACCTAGTTCTATGAGTTAAATCAGTGCTTCTCAAACTTTTTCTGTCAGGCCCCCCTTTGGCGGACCAAAATATTTTGGGCCCCCCCCCCCTCGCCCCAACAAAATAGTCTTGAAATGGGCCATGTTTAAATTTATTGAAATAACACCAATATCGTGACTTTTCAAATTGGCCCTATATTTTGTTTTCAGAGCTGTCATGGATGAAAAGCCAGCTTCACACAGATACTGTATGTGGTGCTGAATGGTATCAACACCTTAACTGCTGCATCATGAGATACTTGGTGGGCCATGAGATGAGATACTTGGTACTCAGCACCACACTCTGAAACTAGCTCTCCAGGTGGTATCAGATGAGATTTCAAAGAGTTCTTCCAAGAGTTTGGATGGAGATGTGTCAGGAAGCTTTGTCTCAATGTTGTCTGTAAAGTTTTTTTTTATCCAGAGTAACTTGATGATCCTTTTCTGTGTTTTATTAAATAATGATTTTCAGATTTTGAGAAATGGTATTTTCATGGAGAACAGTGCAGCTGCAACAGATAGCACTTTAGTGATAAATCTCAAGGCCCCCCCTGTCATGCCTCTGCGCCCCCCCTGGGGGGCGTGCCCCCCACTTTGAGAAACACTGAGTTAAATGGTGCGCTCAGCACCTGTCTGCATATATCTTGCTTCAGCGTATATACACTGAATACATTTCAAAATGTACCTTTACATGCCAGCATTCATCTGGCCACACCCCCATCTGCTTACCTACATAAGCAGGGGTGGGGCCACACACTCATCTCCTTCCCAACAAATTTCACCACAATGAAAAAATCAAGGGCCGCAGCGGCGTCCAGGTGCTGAGCGCACCATTTAACTCATAGAACTAGGTTATATACATAACCTTCCGTTCTATGACTTTAATGGATTGCTCAGCACCTGTCTGCATGACAGGGGCTGAGCGGGAGTCATAGCCCGACAAATACACCCCGCTGAGGCCCCCCACAACCATCAGACCGGGGAGGACCGATCCCCCCCGACCCTCCCTAATGGAGGATACCCCCTCTATTGGAGGTTCATGGGAGGGCGACGGATCCGACCGTGCGAAGAGGCACTCAAGCAACTCAACGCACAGGGTGAGCAGACCGTGGCTTGACCCCACGACTACACACACGCACAACCCGCATGCCACCCGGGAACGAACGGAAGGAACAACCTCGTTACTGCCCCCAGAATCACAGGGTTAAGAGCAAACCCAACCCCGTGGCAAGGCCGTAGCAGCGGAGCGCGAAGGAAGACCCAGACCCACTGAAGGGACTGGATCCCCTGAAAAACGGGGGCCCGGAGAGGTCAATGACGCCAGGCATCAAGACCCCACCAGGTGGTCACTTAGTGACACCGCCCCCCACATCGCCAGCGTATTCGGATAAGGCCCCTCCAAGAGTGGGCCCTTTCCCCCCCAATAGCACACCGCCTGGCACACTTCACTGACCCTGCAGAACAGGCAGTCAGCATGGCCGGAAGCACACAAAAAGGTTAACCAACGGAAGCAGGCAGCGCACCGGGGAAACCAGGCAACAGGCTGTAACCTGAGCCTGGAGCACTGCGGACGAGACAGGTGCCAAAGGAGTCAGCTGAAAACAGCCGCCCCAGCGGAAGGGGCGTATGCTGGCGTTGTTGATCACCATGACAAAGCCTCCATTAAAAAAAAACCCACCCAGAGGGGTTGAGGCAGAGAAGGCTGACATGATTGGCAGACGTCATGAACGTGCAGGGGCACACTCAACCGGGTAACCCGGGAGTTGACTCTGCTCCAACACACCAGGGAACCAACCACCCTGTCGTTACCAGATGCGGTGGTTGTTCCTATAACCCCTCAAGAAAAAAAGGGTTATCCCAGGTCTACGGTATCAACGAAACTTTACTTCGGACCGGGCCCGGCGGCACGGGAAGCACAGGATTACCAGAGGAGGTCAAAGACCACCCCAACAGCCCTCTCTTTGCCACGCGTGAGAGAGGAGCGAAAAGAATGGAGAACCAGCCCTAAGCATACCGCACTTGGTATTCCCAGGCGGTCTCCCAACCGAGTACTAACCAGGACCGAACCTGCTTTAGCTACCGAGATCGGACGAGATTGGGCGTGTACAGGTTGGTATGGCCGTAAGCCATTACGATAGTGCAGAGTACAACATGTACCCAACAAAGGGTCTCCATAACGCCTAACCCTGTGACACCCGGACCGACCCGGCATTTTTCCCCCCGAAAAAAGCACAAGTCCCTCAGGGTACCAGAACAGCAGATCTGCATCCCCGGCGGACAACGGGTTAACTGACCTGGACCAGCGTGACCAGACCAGTCCCGTGTCCTAACCACGCCGACATGCCCACTCCAGGAGAGGGGGTACAGTAGGTATGCGTGTCGATCTAAAACATGAAAAGAGGGCGCCACCCAGACGGTCCCATTTGGACCGTGCTCAGTGGCCCACCCCAAGGGCGTGAGACCCCTCTACCTATGTTCTGATCTATTCCGTTAACATCCCCCAGATATGAACGAGAATTCATCGAGACAACCTAGTAAACTGGCGGTCGGAAAAGACAAAACTCCATCCCAGTTGCCCTATAAAAACGCTGTTTTAACAAGCAACCAAGGCGCACTTAGCCCCTGTGTGATTCTGTCACAGAAACACACCTGAGCCAGCACTATGTATGCGTCGAGACCCAAACACATCAATGGATAGTCTAGCAAGACACCAAACATTGTTCCTCCAAGTCGCCTGGGAGAACCACACGGAGCCGTCGTGCTTCATGTACCTTCCTCTTTTTATTCAAAAAAGAAAGAACACAGACTGACATGAATCCCTCGTGACGCCGCTGAGGGTAAAAATTGTTTACATTTTTACATCCCACCACCCTCCCATAGGGAGGAGACAGAAATCCCCAGAGAGACTTCCCACACGAGCTGTATAGATTGAAAAGAATATATTGCAACATTGAGCCATGTAAAATTTGGGTTAGGGCTCTCCGAGGAGGAGGCACTGAACCAATACACACTCAATAATCAAATTGAATCGAATACACACACAATAGAGCAGGACTCCTTTTTGAAGTTCTACTCACCTTGACAATCTGAGGAGGAGGCTCTGAACTCTGAGGAGGCTCCCTCACAGGGAAGGAGAGTCCTAACTCACAGAAGGCCCGAGTAGGAGCTTCGTGAGGAGAAGCCCTGACCACTCCCTGAAACAGATCCATCATATGGACCTGAACAACTCACGGAAGTCTTACCAACAGAGACGCGCACAGTGACGTACTCTATGGCGGGGGAATTTCTGCGGTGCACACGCCCAATCTTCCAGGGCGTGGGACCAGGAAACTCCCCCCCCCCCCTCTTACCCTGTAACGTGCCGAACAGCAACGTGACAGGAACCTTGAAGGACAGGAGGTTTTAACCCCTGCCCATCAAAAGGGAAGGAAAGGATTACCAGTTCACCCCTTTACGACCCCACACCCATGATACGATGTAATGACAAAGAAGAGCATGACACGGTCATAGTCAGCTACATGAAGTGTCTAACAGCTTCACACAGCTCATGTGCTAACCTGCTATCTGATTTTTACTAAGGAAAAAACACAGAATAGAGAGGGCCCCCTTAAGAGCCCCGGTACCAGACTTACACATGTGCTTCTGTGGCCAACCTAACCCAGTTATAGATCACAAGACACACACAACCCTTTATCACCACAAAAAATGGCAAGTACACTCTTGCTACAGAGGAACGCCGTTTTTCATAACGAGAGAATACATAATTCTCGATTAGTATCGGCCACAGGCCTTCTAAGCACACACGAAAAGTGACCAAACAATCTTTTCTTTAGGAAAATATAGTTTCTCAAGCGGTTTAGCACAACCCCAGCAACTAAGCTAAGGGTTACATCGTATCCCCACAACACAGTGACACAATATATTGTAAACAACATGTCTGAGAGGAGGGTGGGGAAGCCCCAGGGAACCGGGGGGAACACCCCTCCTACCTTACCCTTGATACGGCCCAGTTGAACAGGTAAACCTGTTAATATGTGAACACACTGTTCATTGTCATTACAGGCTGAGAAAAGAATTCATTCTTCACTCATATGTCACTAAGCATAGCTTTATAGGTTAATTAACCCCCTTAGTTGTGAGTACACGGTACATGAACACACATGATGTTCTCAACACAACTAACCAGATCATTTTTACACATGTAACAACAACCCGATTTGTATGGAGAAGCTATACCAGTGACAAGACAATTCACACACAACACGCGTCGTATCCTCAATGTATTGCAGCAACACCCGTTTTGGAAAACATCGTTATTACAAAACATTTAGAAGGGAAGGAAGAAGACGTGTTTAAGGTCTGGTCGGGACCTTCCTACCGTGAGCGCAGGCCAAGCGAACTGCAGTCTGGCTAACGGGGCACCGACGGTAAACACAGCATTCCTGTGTTGACGACAAGGGCAGCGTCCCGCTACGGTTCTCCATGTTGACGCAGTCCTCGCCGGCCGGGCTTCCAGTAGGTTCGACTAACATCCTCTGTCAAAGATGACGTCGTAGTCAAAGTGTTTAAGGCATGTTATAGTCACAGAACGTTCAACAGTGTAGCATTAAGCTAACAGCCGATCGGCTGATAGCAACAAGCTAACGTATACCAGCCTGGTAAACACAGCGAGCTAACGCCGCAGCTAACAGCTGCGCAGCTAACAGCTGACTGGCAGTAGTCCATAACTAGCACGCAAGCTAACCAGCCATCACCTGAACTGCATACAATGACATAACAAGCCACACTTCAGACAGGCCGCTGTCCCAATCCCTTCCCTAACAGGGAAAAGAAAAAGAAATGTCAGAACACAGTTGTCAACGGTGAACCAGACACACACAGGGCCCTTTGAGCATGGAACTTCCGATAAAGAAGATCTTATGCCCACATTTCCTCGTTAGGGTAAACTTTCATTTGTATATGAAAGATGGGGCCTGCACGGGACAGAGAAGCATCCGCTCTAGAATCCTGGGATCACCAGAACCTAGCGCGGGCCACTAGATTAGCCATCATGGGCGTCAGGCCAAGATCCTCCGACCGCCGTTTTAAGCCGAGCAGAGGACCCTAGCCTGGGGTCGGCGTTTCGTAAATTGTTAGCTAACCCCCATAGCATCAACAACAACCAGAGCTCGCAAGCAAAACAGTACATACCCAACCTGGAAACCACCGCTTCTCACAACAGTCGGTGCGTCCTACAGTCCAGCTGTGTTGCTGGAGGGTCTTTACCCCATCCAGCCGCAGCAAGGAGGATTGTAGTTGGGAAGCATGTCAGCGGCGTGAGCTCCTAATACGAAAAAACCGGTGGAGGTTTAGAATGATCATCATCTTCCAGACACTCCAGTAACGAAGACAATATCGCCGTATTTTCTCGAAAATAGTGAGAGAGAAAATAAAGATATGATGTCAACGTATCTCCTTGTTCTTCCTTTCCTCAGACTAAATATTTTTGTGTGAGCAGCACGTAGCTTGTGGATGAAATTTGAGAAGGAGATGAGTGTGTGGCTTATGTAGGTAAGCAGATGGGGGTGTGGCCAGATGAATGCTGGCATGTAAAGGTACATTTTGAAATTTATTCAGTGTATATACGCTGAAGCGAGATATATGCAGACAGGTGCTGAGCAATCCATTAACGTCATAGAACTTAACTTGCATTCAAATGCATTTTTGAATTAAAGAGACAATATACACATAAAATGAAATGTACAAGAATGGCATACATACATTGGGATATTTTCAACGAACAGGGTTTCTGTAGCTATCAAGATATACATAACAAATTTAACCTCACCAGTTCCACATATTATTTCTACAGACAATTATTAGCATGCTTAAAGGCTCATGGAGTCCCATTAAAGACACCACTTGAGTACCACAGATATCACAAGTTCTTTTATGAAAGGGAGACATCGAGAGGATTTGTCACAGACTTTTACCGTCACTTACTTACATCTTCGTATGAAGCCCTTCCCCTAGACTCAGTTTGGAGGAGGGATATACCAGACCTGGAAGTAGATTTTGATTGGGCTGAGGTCTGGGCAAACGTTCGGCTATCGTCACGTAACCCGGATCATCAACAGATTAATCTTAATTTTATTCATAGGACTTACCTAACTCCTATTCGATTGAACCGTATGGGGCTTAAACAAGACTCTCGATGTTCCTTATGTACAAACGGTGATAGTGGTACATTTATGCATATGTATTGGGAATGTCCGCCTGTTAAGATATTTTGGGAAGAAATAACCACACTATTATCAGGGTTTTTGTATTTGACAATACCTGTAATGCCTTCTGTGTTGTTGCTGAATGATGTCTCTCAGTTATCACACTCTGTACATATAAAGAGGCTAATCTTGTCCGGTCTTATGGCTGCCAAAAAGCTAATAGCATCACGCTGGATTCAACCTGATAAAATGTGCCGGAGGGTATGGATTCTTACCTATCTTGATGTGATTTACCTGGAGATATCTACCGCACGAATTCTAGGTATTAATGAAGCCAGCATAGAAATCTGGTCAGAGGTGGTGGAGAGGATAAAACATTATATGAACTATTAATCCTTGGTATCAAACGGAATAATGGATGTATTCAAGGGGGGTCCGGTGTGGGGGGAAGAATGAGTAAGAGTATGTATGTGTTTTATAGTGGATTTCTACTGTAAAGGTTTGTATGTCATGTCAAAAAAAAATAAAAAAAACATTTGTTCAAAAAATGAAATGTACCTTGAAAACACATGAAACATTAGTTAAATAACAACAACACAACAAAATGCCGGTGTCTCCATCACCCAGATTAATAATAGGGCTGAGCCCAAATGTTCGAACGTTCGGACCTTCGTTCGTTACGTTGGCATGCAAATTCTAAATCAACATTTGAATTTTGAATTTTTACAAATTTTTTATTATATATTTTTTTATGTGTCTATTCATTCTGTTTAAACCAATGGGGGTTTTCTTCACAGTTGCAGATAAAGATAAGGCTACACTAATATTATAGTATTAAAAACTGATAGGAGTGCGTCACCTTGTTTGTAGAGCTAAATCTATATTCTATATTATAGCCATGGATACAATATTATGGTAATTTGACAGTGACTTTCTTCTGGGCAAGATGCAAAAAAGAGATAATTTTTCCATGCATACATTCGCACGTTATCCCGTGGTGAATATAAGTATAATTTCAGAGTGGTCTGGGGTAATTCCCGAAAGGCTGAGTAATAGCCTTATACGTCAATTATATTATAAGCGTTGGCGTTTCTTGCCTGGACACGCTACTATTCCCAAATCAAATCTATATAGTAGGTATTATGTTTCATCATGAATGCATGAAAGGGGGGGGTCGTTTCTGATTATTTGATTACCAGTAACGGCATTCGTATTGAACACTAAAACGCTTATCAGCCCGATTGGTATAAAAGCATTGCACGATCAAGCTAAAATTTACGTCAGATAGTCCTTACCTGTGATCGGGAGTATTCCAAAAATAATATTCCAATTGTTTGATCGCCATCAGGTACATCCGATGTCCATTTGGTCCACGGCATAACCCACCACAACATATGGATCAGGGATATTTGACGCACTTCAATGGAACCGGGAAAACCGCTCGACTGGCCCGACCCAGAAAACTGCGCCCGGTGACATGTGACCGTTGCACAGGCCAAGATATAAGGTTTCAAAGGGTGCTCGATACCGCCGTCTAGCTGGATGCGGCTGGTATTGCACTTTGACATTCTCAGGATGATTCCCCATGTTAACCCAGAGTCCGTGTGCCTGTAATGAATAGAAATATCGAATAAAAGAAATAACGATCAAATAACGAGTATACTCGTTGTTGGCGTTCAAGCGATGGCGCCCAATAACGAGTATAATCGTTGTTGGCGGGGAATGTGTTAACTCAAATAACGAGTATACTCGTTATTGGCCGCCAATCGAAGGACGCCAACGATTTTATTTGATCGTTATTTCTTTTATTAGCTATTTCCATTCATTATCCAACCAGGGAGCCGTGTTACCATAGGGAATGAGTCTGAGATCGCAAAAGTCCAATACCACCGCCTGGTGGGATGCGGCCAGTGTTGCACTTCCTTTGAGACTCTGTGTATCGGGCTGTGCGTCGATTATATTGGTCCGGGCGGACTTTTCTAGTATCCTGAACCAAGGGCTTCACCCGATCGCCGTTTTCGGGACCCCCGATTCATTATGCTGTGGTGGGTTATGTCGTGGGCCAAATGGACATACGATCTACCAGATGGCAATCAAATAATTGGAATATTCTTTTTGGAATCCCACCGGCCACAGGTAAGAGCAATTTTATGTCAATTTCAGCTTGATTGTGCCTTGTTTTCATAGCCATCGCCCTGATCAGCGTATGTTGTTGTACTAACGAATGCCGTTATTGACAATCAATAATCAGAAACGCCCCCCCCCCCCCCCTTTCATGCATTCATGATGGTTGATTTAATAAAAAAAATAAAAAATACTAATTTAATCAGATTAATAATCACTTTATTCAAATTTAGGATTTAGTTTGAGGATATTTATAAAAATAATAATAATAATAATCATTTGTCTTTTTAGAAATTTAATTAAAAACTAAGGTTCGAACGTCTGTTCGAAAAACCCTGACGAAGTTCGAATCCCAAAAACAGGCTTTGGAGACAGCCTTAATTAATAACCTGTTACACTAAGAGGGTAGAAATGAAGGAGTGGTCTGTCCCTTCACTACTATGCTAACTGTTATGAAGGAGTGGTCTGTCCATTCACCACTATGCTAACTGTTATGAAGCAATGGTCTGTCCATGCGCTACACAGGTACGTGATCCTTCCTTCTTTTAGAGTTTCCTTGTTTTATTCTAGGATGCGCATCAGCTGGATTGGAGGTGCTTGGAATAGAACACAACATGGTGTTGCCGTGGCAACACTGATGGGCTGGACAGAATTGTGATTATGAGTGAGTGTTCAAACTGCGTGGTGCCTGCAACAGTGCCCTAATACACGCAAATGATCAACACATTCACCTCAATACATGTTGCAACATCAACACCTGCAGTCACGTGTGGTGTGTTCAATGGTAAATGGACTGCATTTTATACAGCATTTTCATCCATGGCTCATTATGCTTTACAACTTAGGACTCACATGAGCTCACATTCACACATTCACACACTGCCGGCAACCATGCAAGGAGCCAACCTGCTCATCGGGAGCAGTTAAGGGTTCAGTGTCTTGCTCAAGGACAATTCGCCCTTCCGATTACCAGACGACCACTCTACGTCCTGAGTCACTGTCGCCCCACTGTGTGTTCTGTCATCACTTTATGTTTAAGACATTCTGTTAAAATGTTTAAATGTCCTGAACCATTTTCCCAATGTGAATCTGTGACGTTCTCTCTCTTGCCTTTCGCTATACAATCTGAGATTTAAGTCACAGACTTGAAGTCAGTCAGACAGACAGACAGACAGACAGACAGACAGACAGACAGACAGACAGACAGACAGACAGACAGACAGACAGACAGACAGACAGACAGACAGACAGACAGACAGACAGACAGACAGACAGACAGACAGACAGACAGACAGACAGACAGACACTCTGAGGTTGAGTCATACTCAGCAGTAGCCTTGGAGAGGAAAGTAAAGCTATCATTCATCCCCTTCTCTCTCTTTACCAATATAGCTCCCTTCCTCCTGCTTTATCCATTATTCAAACACCATGAGTGGAAGATTATAAATTATTCACACAAGCTTTTGAAACAGACCCCTACTAATGGTAAATAACTCATATGTTTTATTTTTTTAATCGGTTAATTATAATGATCACCAGGGCAATGTTACTTTTAGCAGCAGTTTATGTATTTATTTGTTTAGTTTTTTTGTCACATTTTAGTCATTTGGTTGAATCTAGTTTTTATCTAGTTTTAGTCAACAAAGTCATGTGACATCTTAATCCAGTTATTCTCACTTCCATATTATCCTAATATTTGTTATCTAATCCATCCATCATTCATCCCAATCTCAACTAAGGATGCCCCGATCGATCGATATAAATATGATATTGGGGAATTCCGATAATGCTTTCCAGTGGCCAATTGCAAAAAGCAATCAATGAAGCAAAAAAAGACAATTCTCAGCAGAATTGTCACAAGCTAACTACCCTAAAACATGTTGGCGGTGTGGAACTACTACAAAGTATCTGGGACAGATGTAATAAATACCATCTGATGTAAACTGACCTATAACACTGCTATACAAGCTGCTATAATCGGCTGTTATATAGTCGTACTGGCGAATCGCGTCCTGCTCTTCGCCATCGAGATATACCTCATCTCCAGTACCTAGTGTACTCCATCAACGAATAAAACAAATACACCCAGCACCTGCCAGGCCCCGCCCTAGTGACGTACTATATAGCACTAGGCGTGGTCACCACTCGCTCTTCCTCTATTTTCGTTTCCATCATGGCGGATGCTTGCACCCTGTGAAACTAGTTGTAATGAAAAGTTTAGAGAAATTACGCAATGTTGAGTGCTTACCGGAAATTTGCCTACCCCTGGAATCTTCGCGGCATGTTCTGACGGCGCTCGTATGGGTTCTGCGACTCTGCAGCGGGATGCATTTCGATGCATCTCAGCGCCGAGTCTGTAGGCTCCTCGTCTTGTTGACAGCAGACAGAGGGACGTGTGTGAGGTGTAGCTATCGAACTACCTCACACAAGGTAGGATCTGCGCCACTAGGCATTAACGCTGGTGTTAGTATTGCTGCTTGTTGTTTTGTTAGACAACGAGTTGTATATCGGCGCCAGGGGCAGGATGTTTGGGTAAACGTCCCTCTGAGGTGGACGTTTCCCAGGCTGTCCTGGAGCGCGCTGCTAATACTAAATGCTATAATGCTGGGTCACTGTTCTACTGTTCCCCGCTGTGGGATGTCACTAGGCATGACAATGCTGGCGTTTGTGATGTGCTCGAGTTGTCCCGGGAGACAACCGAGTTGTGTATTGGCACAAGCGGCGGGATATCTCGGTAAACATTGTTGTTTTCCCCGTTATCCTGGAGCGCGCGGCTAACGCTGTGCTATGTTGGGCTACTGTTTCTGTTTTGTCTCCCTGCTGCGGGAATGTCTGTCTACACTACAGTCTTCCCTCCTCTTAACCATTCATGCTGACGGTCAGGGGTGCAGTGGTAATATGGGAACTGGTAACACGCCGCGCATGCGCGCGCGGGTACGTGCATGTGCACAGAACAGATTTTAATTTTTTTTTTAAATAGCGAAGCTGAAAAAGGTAGCAGGATGTAGCCTTCAATATATAAAGAAATTATATTGTCAACAGATATGGTTAAAAAACAAACAATGTTTTAAATGTAATAGTAGTTACAATTTCTTTAAAGGTCAACCTTCACGTTGTATTTTTGTTCAATAAACAATGTGGACTAGGCCAACAGTGACTTTCATGAAGAATGGAAAAAAAAAGTATTGAAATTGACCCAGTTTTAGCGTTTTTATCAAACATTTTGTCTGCCCAACACAATCACCACGCACGTGCATATTTTAATCAATGGTTCATAACGTGCGTGTGTAATCGAAATGATCGTCACAACAGGTGCAGGGCACCAGGGGGCTCACCAGGGGGCGCTGAGAGTCACACACAGCTAGTGGCAGGCACTGATATATGCTTGCTACTACTAGCCGAATGAAAATGTATCTGTTTCACCTAACACTATTGCTCCGTGATTATAGCCACCCATCTCTAAAGCCACAACCACGTTACCATATTTGTAATAATGTAAATCATTGTGTCGTTGTACACATATTGTGTTTATAACGTTAGTAGCTAACATAGCTTAGCTTGGTAGCTATTGTGCTAACAAAATATCCCGACATCCGGCTCGCTGGCCGGCATGAACGGCCGACCCAAAATGGTTCTCTCCTCTCTGTACACCCCGTCCCCACGGGTACCCTGCCGGGGGGCCCATGGACGCGACAACGGCGACAATGGTGGCAGCCTGTAGGGTGCTCGAGCCCGTAAAGGCTAGTGGTACACGAACGATAGCTATGAGCTAACAACGGCCGCCGCTGTTGTCGCGTCCACAAGCTCCTCCGCAGGACACCCGCGAGGACGGGGGCACACAAAGAGGAGAGAACCATAGGCTAACGTCAGTGTAGTGGTCCCGACTGCAGGCAGCAGGGACGGCGGAGCTATATAGGCTAACTGTGATGCACCGAGTGGGCCACCATTGAACTAGTACTATGACCCGGACGGGCAAGGCATTTCCTGAAGTGACGTCACGGCCGTGCTAGCTTTTAGATTCGGCTCATTAATATGCACCTGTAGTGACGTCGGCGTTTGATAAGCTTTTTTGATTCGCGCGTGCATGTTATTCGTGCGTGGACCTTTTTAACTCTTTCAGAGTGGCATTTCCGGTGTCAAATGGAAAAAAATTAATAATGAAATTATATACCAATGATGTAAACTACCCATAATTGATCAGTAGGGTTTAACCTGGAGGTTGGGCTTTAAGGGGAGACACTGCAGGTGAATAGGGTAAAAAAAATTAACTAATAGATATCACAATGAAACTTCCCCAGTTGATTACTTATATTAAGACAAGACTTTTTTGTATTACAAGTTTTCTGAAATTGTATGTTTAAATATGCAAATGAGGCATGATCTACTTAAATATGCACTAATTTGCATATAATTCCAGGACAGAAATCTGAACATTGGATAAAGCCATTTTCAAAATTATAGTTTCATTTTGTTGACATATTAGAGCCAAAGGTTATTACAGAGGGGATTTTGGATATCTCTTTTTATCACTCCATAAATCAGAAAATACTCCATTCAGTCCATTTTTATGGTAAAATTCCATATTTCGCCATGTTTTTAGGAATAAAATGTGATATAAATCAGGGTATGAATGCGATATCAACAAACCCTTCTGTAAATACCTTCAGAACATAGATATGAATAGAACTGGAAGGTTTGGTGTATGTGTGTGGTACTGAAGTGGAGATTTCTGGCTCAGAGTATGATGAAAAACTCTTAAAACTCATTTTTGGGAAAACGCCTTCAAAGTTATGTATTGTAAAATGCCATACTTTTTTTTTAAACAGATATTTACAAACACAATACCTAATCAAACCATTAGTAATAGACAACCTAAACACATGCCTGATAACTGAATAATAATAATAATGATGTTATTGAACTGAACAGAACTACACACAGGCTACAAACAGTGTAGTACAGTGTAGTACCCCCTAATAGGCAAAAAATATTTGAATAGATATCACTATGAAACTTTCCCAATTTGTTATGTACATATAAACTAAGAAAAATATATTGCAAGTTTTCTGAAATGTATGTTTATATATGCAAATGAGGCACTTCCCCATTAAATATGTGCACATTTATGGATGCAATAAGGCAAAATGATGTAAAATAAACAACTAAATGTGTGTTATTGACGTTTTATTGTCACTAGTTTCATAGAAGACATGTTTAGGAAGCAAAATATAACAAAATCTCAAAATCAACAAAAAAAGTATATTATACTTATATATATATAAGTAAGTTACATTGTTAATTTAGTTTGTATTTACTTTTAGTTTAAGTTAATTCAATTAAAGAAATTGTTTTACACACAAACACAAAAGCAAACTTAAAATAATCAGACAACTTGTGTTTACTTGAAGTTCTTTATTTTGAGAAGGGGAAAAAGTACACATCACTTAAATTTTTTCAATGTAATTTGTTTCACAACAGTGGTTTCAAAACAGTCAAGCAATGTTGTGTATGTTATGATGAATAAAAAATGGGGGACCCTGATGTAAACAAGACGAAAGTCTCTCTGGTCTGCAGAGAACATCAAAACACATTCCCAGCATATGAAAGACAATGACACTGTCACTAATGGCCTCTATGGATGAAATGGCATTCCATGGCAATCACAGACACAGCCCATCGTTCACACCAAACTTGAGGGGGCAGGGAATCATGGATTCAATGTGGAACGCTCTACCCAAAGCTGTAAAGGAATGTGAATTACTACCCACTTTCAAAAACACTCAAAAAACAACTACGGGAGACTGCAATTCGAAACTGGCCCCTACAAATGTCCTAACCCAGTTGTACAGTAAATTACCAAGTATGGCTTTGTCAGTATTCCAATGTACAGTGCCCCCCCCCCCACCTCCAATGTACAGCCTCCCATCCAGCCACCCACCCACCCAACCTCCTCCAATGTACAGTTTCTACGTCAAATGTATATACACTCTTTTTCTGGACACTTTTTGTATCACAAACAGTACTGTATTTGCAAATCTGGTATGTCATAAATGTATAGATGTAGCAGTACTGTCTATCTGTATGTTGTGTATGTCATATGATGAATTGAAAATGGGGGACCCTGATGTAAACAAGACGAAAGTCTTTCTCTGGTCTGCATCCCCTTAACAATTGTATGCATGTATTGAGCTGTACTGTACTGTACCATTCTGCAATCTGTTAATAAACGTTTCAATCAATCACTTACATTATTTGTTTCATTCAGTGATGGTGGCAGGGTACTTTTTGTACAAGTGGTGGGCACCGTTTCATGGTCCTGTTGATGAATAAACAAAACAGAGAACATTAGAACATATACAATTAGTCAACTGAATGCTTTGTATCTTGTTGTATGTACCCATTCTGCAATCTGTTAATACATTTTTCAATCAATAGCAAGGCAAATCATTACTGAATGATTGTATTATTATTCTTCCAATGTGATTGCGTGGCAAATACATTTCTTTGTAAGAATATATCTGCATTTTGTCAGTACAAGATTAATCAGTGATCACATTGAATTAAAACATGATTATTTCCAGTGCCACAATTATTTATTTCAAGAGAAACAAAGAGGCAAATAGCCTACCTTAGTCAATCTGGACAAATACATTAGGGCCTATAGACTAGAAAAAAAGAAAAGCTGTTTTAAATGCGGTTACTTGCCTTGTTGTGGAGTGGCAGGACAGCTGTCTCTGTCGTGGGGGGCGCGGGCGTTGGAGGTTGTGCAGACGGTGCAGGTATAGCGAAACTAAGTTTGCTTTGGATAAGCTGATTCTTCTGAAGCTTTCTTCTCTTGGGGAGCGGCGGTGGCATCGTTGGTTCAGGTAACAGGTTGCGTTGCAGGTAGGAACAGAACATGATACTGTTGTCAAATGATCTGTTTATATCTGTTTGTATTTGCGGGCGGGGGCGTGGTTGAAGACGCGCTTTTGTTATGGGTGGCCGGGTACTTAGCGCACAACAAATGGATAGAGCGCATTTTTGTGTGCGTGTCTGCGCGTACACGCGAGTACACATCCGTGCGCGATCGCGCGTACTTCTGCCTCAGTGATCATCTAGTAACACGGCGTGTAACCGCGTGTGACCACGACTGCACCACTGCTGACGGTCAATCGGTGTCTACTGGGGGAGTATTGCGGGGGGGGGCTTTGTTTACCTTTTCATGGGTAAATGGGCTGAGGTCTAGGGCTGGTGTGCTGTTTGTGAATATTATGAATGAATGCGGGACTGGTTCTCTGGTCTGCATCCCTTTAACGTTGTGTGCATGGGCTAGCCCATTCTACAGTATATTGGTGGTGTTAGTTCATTTATTCATTAACCCCTTCATGGTGCACACCACATTGGAGGTTGCTGGTTGCAACCACCACTGGTGCTCCGTGTTAGCATCAGTCCTTTGCTTTTGACATGTTGAAACAGTGCCCCGCCCGGCCGACGCCATGAGGTGGGTCGGCCCGGCGAGTGGCTGGTGGGCTGTTAAAGCCTGTACCGCCACGGTATGGAATTGGCAGCGATTAGTAACTGTGTTCGAATTGCTGTTTTTTCTGTAAAAAATTGTGTCTGGTGGCGGGGCCTTGAGGGCCAGCCGACGTCGACACATCGCGCGAGGTTGTTGACGTTATTAGCTTTGACCTAGCCGCAAGCTATAACCGCTCAGGGCTCCCCTCTCCGTAGAGGATCTTGGTCTTCCGCTGGAGCACGGGCGGTATTTTTCCTAGGCCCCACACTGCCTCACGCCGCGCAGCCAGAGGTGAGAGCACAGCCTCGTCAGCGGCTATGGCGAGGCCCTTGACAGGCGGCCATGTTTTCCCCCACCAGAGGTATCCTGGGCGTTGAATCGACAGGTGTCCACAAGGCCGACAGCCTTGGTGGCCGAGGGATCGGCCATGTTGGATGAGCTCGGCTTGGAATATACAAGCCGTCGCCGTCCTGCCACGAGCAGCCCGCTCTCCGATCACTCCCTCCCCCAACATCAGCGGAAAAGGGGCTCTGATTTGTTTCCTTTGGCTGCGAGCCGCGAGCCTTCGTTGAAGCGCATGCGGCCCCACGTTTAGCTTTTCATAGGGACAGGGGCTGACACCCAGTTGATGGCTGAGCCTGGGTCTGTCCGTGAGAATGTTGTGCTGTCAAGCGGCTCCCACACCATAAGCTGTGTTTGGTTGAGCCTGGTGTTACGTCTGACAACTACAAGTGTTGTCAGCAGGGGGGCTCGAAACCTTTTTGAGGCACACAGTGCGGGCTTCCCCGACCTCGCCTTCACTAGGCCGGGTATCATGTTGGTGCCTCCCACTCCTGAAAGATTGGCAGTGGTCTCGCAGGCGTGCGTGATTTGGGTGGTAGTAATATCACTGCAGGGCTACGGTGTGTAGAAACTAGAGGTGGGCATAGATAATTTTTTTTAATCTAGATTAATCTATCTGCAATCCTGGATTTAATCTAGATTAATCTAGATTAAAATGGCTCAAAAAAAATCTGCCGAAGGCATTCAAAATATGTGTGTTCTACCCAAATAATGACCAGAAGTAAGTCCTTACTTTTTCTTTCCTCCTTATGTTTCTCAGGCCTGGTGGCCCATTACACCATGAGCCCATCTCCCGTTTCCAAAATGCATTACAGACTGTTTGAAAAAGCTGTTTTGCTATGATAATTGGTAATGAAATATCAAAATAATGTTAAATAAGATGTACTTGTGTTTAATAAGTTGTTTTATTCAGAAGTTAACACAAATAAATAATATTACCAGTACAGTACAGTATCTAGCACACTCTCAGGAGCAAAACAGAAAGAAGCATTTCAAACTTGAACTATGTGACATGGCTTGACTCAATCAGTCCAATCTCTATTTCTCCTTCCACCAGTCACTCAGGCAGACCAGCTTGTTTTATGTAGCGGCAAGCGGTGTCTACTTATAGTGCCTATCATATTTTTCCCGTTGGGTGCCAGACAGGGCCAAACCCTGCCAATGCAAATCAACTGCTCCAGTGGAGTTGCTCAGTGGCCAATGGTGTCAACTGTGGTTGTACTGGGCAGCTCCCAGGTGTGAATGGAACTGTGTGAATGTGAAGCAGGGCGTTCCTGAAAAAGAGCATCTGTGCTCAGCGAAATAAATAAAGGTAAAAATAAAAAATTTGATTAACTGCGTCAATTATATTATTGCGCGATACTAGTATCGCGTTAACGCAGCACGTTACCGCCGTTAACGCAGCACGTTACCGCCGTTAAAGGCCCAGCTCTAGTAGAAACCCATGGGGGCCTCACACCTTGCATGTCCGGCTGCAGAACAACTCCTCAGCATGTTCTGGAGGGGTGTTCAGTGGGGGAGCTTTTGTCACCTAGACTGATGTCAGCTTCCCCCGTATCAAACCGGCCCTTTCTGTCGGGGTCCCCCCTTGGGTGCGATTGCCTCGTGGGTAGTGTCAGGGTCAGATGTCCCGACACGGAACGCTCTGCTCGCACGGGTCCAGGGTTGGCTACGCACAGCGGGTGGGACCGGGCCGCCTATCTACAGTTCCTAGCGGACCTGCGCCACATGGTGGCGAGTGTCATCACATATGGCTACAGCAGTACCATATGTCGAGGTGGATGGAGAGAACGCTGAGGCGGGGACTTGTATTTACACAACCCCACCCGTTTTCGGGTTTGGTACAGACCCTATTGTCAGGGTCACCAGCAGTGACAGCTCTGGTCAACGAGATCCAATCTCTGTGGACGAAGCAAGCCATCGTCGTGGCGTTTTCCTCCCGGTGTTCTCTGGTGCCTGAGAAATCGGGAGGGGGGGTGTCAGACCCATGCTGGACCTGTCCCATGGGAAGGTTCAGCATTTTTTGGATCGTCTCCTACCTGTTGAACACTGTCAGGTGGGGGCCTGGTTCTCCTCCATAGACCTGTAGGATGCGTATTCGCATCCCCGATCTTCCATCCTAGGGCTTACCTACGCTTCCTTTGCAGGGTTAGCGTATGAGTACCAGAGGCTGCCGTTCGGCTTTTCTCTGGCTCCCCGCATCTTCACCAAGTGCGTGGAGGCCGCACTGGGGCCTCTGCGTCGTCAGGGGTTACGAAGTGTATTCTGCCCTGACGACGTTCTGGTCCTTGGCGGTCAAGGTGGATCATCAGGTCTCATACCAGGCAGGTTATGAGACCTGCTCGGTATGATGGCTAATTTTCTGCTCATTCCGTGGTCCCTCTTGGCCTCCTCTTCACTCCAGGAGGAGTGTAGTGGCTGCTTGTCTTGTTCTAGGGGGAGTTTACGTATCTTGTGCTTGCACTCCTTGGAGCTGAAATCAACACAGTGATTAGTAAAAACATCAGCACCATTGTTGCGATATTCATTGGCCGGTTTGGCTGCTTGCTTGGCTTGTCTGTTTTCCAACGTTTCATATTTCAAATACATTTGTTTCTCAAGCTCTTGTTTTTTCTTTAAATTGGCAAGGGCAGTCTCATATTCCAAATCGCTTTGTTGTTTCTCAAGCTCTTGCCTTTTCTTTAAATTGGCAAGGCGTTCCATTAAGCTTGCCTTTTCAGCTTCAACCTTTCTAATCATAGAGGCTATTTTACTACCTCCATGACTGTTTGGCCTCATCTTGGCTTCAGACATGTTATTTATCCTTTTTATTTTTTATTTATCCTTATTGTAGTTTGAACGTTGCATTCACTTGGTGTGTGGCGTCAGAGCCTTCAAAAGTGAGTTTCCTTTTCTTTCTGCTTAGTAAATTATGCAGTAACGTAATATACTACAATGAAAAGAAACTTCCAATTTTCACTGATGTAGGGCTATATGGAACAGGGAATTTTATTGCCACACATCAGGGATGTCCAAGCGAACAATTTCATTTCCATACGTCCAGACGGCATTAATTGCGATGGTTCAACGTAATACGGCATCCAATCCATTACATTTAATATGGCTTCCAGTCCGTTCCATAATCCACAATATCACAATTAATTAGTCTGACGTAAGGATCCTCCTCTGGCGTTCGCACGGAACCGCAACAATGTGACAATGTCCCGACTCACTTTTCCATTTGCAATTACAGCATAGCGTCCAAACATTTCTATCTTCACGGAAGGCGTTTACAGCTCTTCACGCTACTATCCATTTCAATTTCAGGTAATAAAGTTTCCAATCTTCTTACCTCTCTTCCATTCGTGAGGAAAGTTGTCCTATACTTTTTACTCACATCCTTTTTTTTCATGTTTCATGAGGGAAGTCTCAAACTTTGTATGAGGGAAATCTCAAACTTTGTAGTGGCCGCTTGTTGCTCCCCAATGAATCGACAAGCGTCACGATGCACCCACTTAGATATTTCCTATACTCAGCAATCAAAGTTGTGGATGTTGAATGAGTTGAATGTCCAAGTTGCAGCCAATGTAGTTTGCAGGGTTTTATTGTCCAAAGGAAAGATGTATGATGATGTTGAACAGAACAGTTGTCAATTGTATGTTACAGAGATAAGCAGTTCCAACAGTGAAAGCAGGTTTGAGAGTAAATCCTCGGCAGGTGCACACGATTCCATTGATTAGCTAGGCTATTTATAGAAGAGTGGCTATAATGGAGGCGGAGAGCCCTCTAGTGTTCAAACATAAATAAGACACTATCCTAAGCACAATAATAATAATATTAATAAACAAAACACTCATATGGCCTTTACAAGGAGGTTACGGAGGTGGTTCTTTTCCAGTATGGAAATAGACCCGGTGAGAGGCAAGTGGAAGCGGCTAAGGTTCCCGTGTCAGTACTGGGGGACCTCGCGCCCTGGGGAGGGCCTGGGGTCCTCACCAGGGGGGTCCCCATGGGCAGTAGGCTGTCACACGTCACATTTTTCACCGACGCCTCCCTCGCTGGAGACGCGTCGGGCCAACGCAGTAGGGGGCAGCTGGCAAGCCATGCTGCCCGGTCTGCGCTACGTTCAATGTGTTGGTATTGAAAGCGGTCCTTCTGGTCCTCAAACAGTGTTTGATCAGGACGGACAATACGACGTCAGCGTCGTATATCGACAGACAGGGAGGAGTACACTCCCCCCGTCTGCACCGGGCGGCGGGCGGCTGGCTATGGGCGTTCTCCATCTGCGCGGCCTGAGGGCTCTCCACATCCCCGGCAGGGTGAATGTGGGTACAGGTGTGATGTCGCAGCGCGGTCCTCACCCTGACGGGTGGGGATTACCAAAGAATATCCGGAGCTCTTTCCGCTCCAGGGATATTATGGTTCAGGCGTTCATCCGCCTCCTCACACTAGTGAGTTGGAGGTGAGCCTTCACCTGTCATGTCCGGTCCGGGCTTGGGGATTTACCTCAGCCGTACTCAGGGCCTCAGGGCTACCGATCAACTTTTTGTCTGTTGCGGTGGCTCTCGCGCTGGTAAGGCACTGTCGAAACAGCGCCTGTCCCATTGGTTGTGCGAGGTAGGGCTGGGCGATATGGCCTAAATATGATATCACGATATTTTTTTACCTTTCGGCGATACACGATACGCATCACGATGTTTTTCCTTTTTTCCCCAAACAATTCTTTATGAGGCTTACCAAGACAGTATTTGAGTTTTCAAGCTAACATTAAAGACAAAAGACCCGGTGGTATTCAAATAAAGTCTTTATTGTTTCTTAACCTCCAAAATAAATCAAACAAATGCAACATATACAGTGCAACAGTGGGGTCCAAAATTCTGAGTCAGACTTTTGGACACACACACAGTAAATTCTTAACTTAACCTCTAAAATAAATAAATTTAACAAATTGTGCTGAATGAAAATAAATAAGTACAAAAAAATAAAAAATAAACCTAATAAATAACTTCACAAGTTATGAGCGAGGAAAACGAGCCGAGCCTATCAACAGCGTCAGGCTTCAGAGCTGCCCTGTGGCATGTGACAATGTTGAAATACACATGCCAAATGTGTAACTTTTCAAAATAACAACGTTCTTGCTTTTCAATTAGTGCAGTGTGAACTTCACATGTCCTGAGAAAAAAGAATAGAAGATAATTAATCTCTCAAATAAATAAATTTATTTATTCAAGGTTATTGAAAATATAACGATAACAAAGTTCTTACTTTTCAATCTGGCGGGGTCAGTGCTGAATGAAAATAAATAAGTACAAAAAAAAACAAAAAAAACCTAATAAATAACTTCACAAGTTATGAGCGAGGAAAACAAGCCTATCAACAGCGTCAGGCTTCAGAGCTGCCCTGTGGCATGTGACAATGTTGCCACCAGTGCTGAATGCCCTCTCTGATGGAGAACTGGTGGCAGGAATGCAGAGGTACTTTTTGGCGAGTTGGCTAACCTTTGGAAAGTTACCCTCGTAGATTTTCCACCATGCCAGTGGATCTGTCTCGCTATCTGCTTCAGGCGTCTGGAGGTAACTTGTCAGTTCACCTTCAATTAGTTCTTTCTCAGAACAGGAAGAGACATCGGCTGTTTTTTTTAAGAAACTTCCAAGTGTCTTCTTGGCTTTCTTCGCTGGTGCTGCTGGGTCAGCTTCTGCTCCTTCTTGGGATGCAGACACGGTTGCGCCAGCCTGTGATGAGCTCTGCAGAGACTGCATTTTGGAAACCGCCCTGACTTTTACATTTTCAATCTTCTCCTTGCTGATGTAGTGGGTTTTAAATCGTGGGTCAAGAAGTGATGCCATGTCCAGCAGGTCATCTGTGGCGCGGTCTGCGTATTTGTCATTGAGATAACCCATAACGGTCATCTTCATGGTTGTGGTCAGATTTGTGTCCTCTTCCTCCGGATTTAGGAGATTGGAGTTGAAGAGGTGAAGGACAGGCTTCAGGTAGGATACGCTCACGTAGTCTTCACCTGATAGTGCGTCAGTGAATTCCTGCAGTGGGCTTAGAGCCTTGTTCACCGATTCTAGGACATCAATGTCCTGCCACGTGGGCACCAAGTGCCTGCTTTTTTTGTCAGCAGCCAGGACCTGGGTTATTGCTTTCTCCTGCTCCAGCACTCTTTGGATCATCTTCTGCCTCGATCCCCACCTGGTAGGTGACTCAGTGATGAGTTTGTGTAGAGGCAAGTTCAATTCAGCTTGGGCAACAGCCAGATCCCTCTTTTTTTCCAGCTGAAGGAAAAGGCAGCAACCACTTTCTTGCATACAGCAATGGCTCGATCAATCCGGGGGTCTTTCACACTCTTCTCTGGAAAAAAAGAAGAAAAAGAAGAAGTGTTTTAGAATAGCACCATTTTCAGTAGATGGTATAATGCATTAGTAGTCTCATGTTATTATAACATTACAACAGTGCATAAAATAAGATGATATTCATCACATGCATTTAGCATTTTTATATTATATATTAGATTTAGATTATTAGATTATATATTGCATATATTTAGCATTTCGTTTTTTTTAGATTATATATTAGATTAGATTATTAGATTATATATTGTAACCATTTATTGTAGGGCAAATATAACAGAGATGGCATACATAGTATAGTACTTATCTTATTAAAAAACAAAGCATTGATTAGCAAATCATGAAAATGTCAAACCACATTGTCAGAATTGTAATGTTTATTTAAAGTTGATTGTTTACTGAAACGTTTGACTGTTTAAAAATAAATGAACCACCACACTGTACATGACTAGGTCATTTATTTAATTGTTACATTAGATATAAATACTGATATTTTTTATGTAAATCTATAGTAGCTTATAACTGCTAATCGAATGCTTGTGTATACATTTATATGAACTATTACACTTACCAATGGCCAGGTGAAGCCTGTGCCCAAAACACTGGAGTCTGGTCCACTTGTTTAAACCCAAGGCTTTGACGACGTTGGCTCCACTGTCTGTTGTCATGCAGACATGGCGTTCTTCTCTCAGCCCCCAGGATTGCAGCGCCTCCTTCAGACCTTCTGCGATTACTTCAGCTGTGTGGTCATCTGGGAAGTATGACGTCTGCAGGCATGTGCTGCACAACTTCCATTCAACATTAACGTAATGCACTGTTAGGCTTAAGTATGGCTCCGACGTTCGGCTTGACCACAAATCCGTCGTGGTTGAAAAATAAGCCACGTTTTGCAGCTGGCCAGCTATGTTAGCACGCAATTCAGTGTACATGCGTGGTAAAATATTTTCGGCCAGGCATCTCGTACCTAGCGTCCACTGTTTTTAACAGCCTCTTGAACCCCATTTTTTCCACGGTTGATAATGAAACCATGTCCTTTCCTATGTGGAACGCTATAGCCTCTGTTATCTCTCTCCATCGCTTGCTGCTCTTTTCATAGGGGATGCCGCTGGCAAATTATGTATTTAACGTCGTCTGTTTAGGCTGTGGTGGTTTCAAAACACTGGAGGTACTGGGGCTACCGCGCAACTTACTGCTTTCGGCATATTCTTTGGGATGTTTTCTTTTCAGGTGTGTGAAGAGGTTGGTCGTGTTTCCTCCCGTTGCCCCGACTTTAATTTTACACAGTTTGCACAGGATGGTGGTTTGACTCACGTCTGTTCGCGTGTAGCCGAACCAGGTCCATATCACAGACGTCGAACCCTTTTTTGGAATTAATTGCGAGTCCTCGCTTTCGCCTGGGTCACTCATCTTCACTGAGCAACATGCCTCTCTGTCTCAGTGTGCAGTGTGGGCGTGTACTAGGTGACGTAATTTGCGCAAATGTGTGTGTGACTGACTTTTTTTTCTCCCAGGCAGAGAGGCAAGAGGAGGAAAGCATTATACCTTTAGTGCTGCGCTTGTCTCATTTCAGCGCGGCGGCCCCTAACGTGAGGGCAAAACATCACGATATCCACGATACATTTAAAAAGTGTATCGTTAATGAACTGTACCCGATATTTATATAATATCGTCATATCGCCCAGCCCTAGTGCGAGGGCATTGCCTTTTGCTACACGTTGGCTGGGCTGGCCCCCCGCTGGGTGGGGCCTCGGTGGAGGACATCTGTGCTGCGGCTTCATGGTCCTCACCGGGTCCCTTCGTAAGGTTTTACCTCATGGACATGACCGGGGGTTCTGTCTCCCAGGCGGTTCTGAGGTCTGGAACCTCTCCTGCTTCCCGTCCTTCGGTGGGGTAGCAGGGGTGTGTGGGTGTGGGCCACAATGTTTTGTGTCACACGTGGTCCCGCCTGTGCTGTGCGTTTAAGAGGTTCTAGTTCCCTCTTTTTCGCACTTGGGTGGAGTTGACTGCCGCCCCCTCTTCACTAGGAAGGAGGGGTGACGGGACTCCCCCCCCCCCCCCCCCCCCCCCCCCTGATGTGGGCTTTCGGGTCCTCAGGGGGTGCATTTGTCGGTCCTCGCGTCTGCTCTGTCCCCATATCTCGATGGCGAAGAGCAGGACGCAATTTGCCAGTACGACTATATAACGATAGGTTATGCATATAACCTAGTTATATGAGTACTGGCTGAGCGTCCTGCTCTTAGCTTGCCCTGAGGTCCCTTGGGGAAACTTTTCTTTTGGAAATAGTTTTCCGAGGAAGAGCGAGTGGTGACCACGCCTAGTGCTATATAGTACGTCACTAGGGCGGGGCCTGGCAGGTGCTGGGTGTATTTGTTTTATTCGTTGATGGAGTACACTAGGTACTGGAGATGAGGTATATCTCGATGGCGAAGAGCAGGACGCTCAGCCAGTACTCATATAACTAGGTTATACATAACCAATCGATATGGCTCATAGACTGTCGGCGATCGACAACAACAACTTTTATCAGGGCATCTCATCTCCTCCTCTCACAGTGTAAACGTGGCCAGATAGAGAGACGAGGACGATACAATGCAGTACGAGCATCTATGAAAGCTGCAGTACGAAAAATAAATAAATAAAAAAACAAAAACATATCACTCTTGGTTGTTGATTTGGACACGATATAAACACACCAGCAGGGGTGCAGTGGTAATTTCAGAAGTGCCTGTACCTCTGTTTAAATGACGGCACGTGCACACGCGCGCATGCGCATACATGTTCCCTCGCGTGCGCACAGAACAGATGATTGGAAATTACTAGTTTTAGTTTAGTTTTTGTAAATATTGCCTTGAAATAGAGAAGCTGAAAAGGGTAGCAGGATATATATTCTTCAATATATAAAGAAATTATATTGTCAACAGATATGGTTGAAAAACAAACAATGTTTTAAAGGTAATTGTAGATATAATATTGTAGTTACAATTTCTTTAATTGAATTAACTTAAACTAGAAAAGTAAATACAAACTAAATTAACAATGTAAGTTTACAGAAGGACAGTTTCCTTCTGAAGCACAACTAAGAAATGTCTCATCCTTCCAGTCGAGACCATTTATCACATAATGAGAGGTTCCACAGCTCAAGCAAACCCCCACCATTTGGTACAGGGCTTGTATTTTGGTTTTGCACTTCTCGTTCTTTGTTATGCTATTGCTATCAGTGGCGGCTCGCCACTAGGGGCGCTCGGGCGCCGCCCCCCCTCAGGAACTACCCTGGTTATATGAGAACAAGAAAAATACGTTTTTAGTTTTTTGTTTTATAGCCCTATAAATAATATAAACATGTTTAAAATGAATAATATTTACTCATTTTAAGTATGTTTGTATTTCCAATGCACAATATAACGTTATTATCGCAATTAAAAAACACTCGTTTTCCAGAGCAGGAAGTGACATCACGTTTTTTTAATTTTTTTTCGTATTTCTCGGCCCGGGCTATGCACGATAGCGCTCTGAGTGCGCGTCACAGTTTGATCGCTGTATCCGTCACAGCCAATCAGTGCATAAAGCGTTGTGCGTTGAAATATGACTATTATGTTGGAATCCGGGCGCGATTTGAAGCGGTCTAGCCAGTAGCGTCAAGAATATCTGTAGCCGCATTTCGCGGAGACGCTCTCTGATTGGCCGACGCCAGTATTTTTTTCCGTAGCAGAATTTCACAGAAACGATCTCTGATTGACCGAATCCAATTTCTAATGTTCCAATTCTAGCTTCTAGCTTCCTAGGTTGGTTCCTAGGTTGGTCCTAGGTTGTTTGTCTTAGAGCGTGCCGTGACTGCAAGTTCTTTAGACTGTTAAGCTTAGACACTCTTTCAAAGTTGGTTAAGGTTAGAGTTTGTCTTAGAGCATGGCGATAGAACGCCAGGTAGTTTGCAGTCTGTTCGAGCGGAAATGGACAAAGGAATGTACTTGTGTTGTGCTAACGAGCTAACACTTGGCTAACAAGCTATATGGCGGATTATACACGTTTATCAAGCTCTCCTGCCCTGGACGTTTCAACTAAACAGTGAGTCTCTCTCTCTCTCTCTCTCTCTCTCTCTCTCTCTCTCTCTCTCTCTCTCTCTCTCTCTCTCTCTCTCTCTGCTGTGGTTAACGTTAACGTTTGTAAATAGTTTTTTTTAGGAGCAGTACTGTTAGGCTACTGCTGGCCATTCATGAAGCGAGACATTGCTGATTGTTTATTTATTTTATAACACAAGACTATGACTACCAACTGCCTAGCCAGCCGTGTATCAATCTTGGATGCAATAATAACGTTACTTACCACACTGACTATGTCGATGGCTCATTGATTTAACTACTGCAGCTCTCTCGGATTGAAAATACGTGGATTATGGCTTGTTCAATATCGTCTATGTTTGAATGAATGAATGAATGAGAACTTTATTAACAGATTGCAGAATGGGTACAATACAGTACGGCTCAATACACACAATTGTTAAGGGGATGCAGACCAGAGAAAGACGTTTGTCTTGTTTACATCAGGGTCCCAGATTTTCGATTCATATCGATAGTTTAATAGCTAGCCTTGGCTCGTTTAACAATATGCAAAATATGTGTACAGCCCTATACTCATACTGAAGTTATTCTTGGTATATAATAGGTCTGATTGTGTAACGAATCGATTCCACGTCGCGCTGTGTGTGAGAGAGATAAGGAGAGAGGGAGAGATCTGCCTGTGTTTGGAGACGGGCGAGTTTTGTTTCTAACTTTTCTATTTATATATTGTGTTTCAAGTTGTGAATTAGAGTCTAGACTATACTTTATTTGACTGGTTGTGTGTTGTTGTAGTATCAGCTGAGCGACTCGTTCATAAGAGCCGATTCATTGCCGTGAGCGTGAGTCGAATCGCTCACGTCTTGCCATGAGTCTGTTGCGTGGTACTGTACTGTACATGTTTGCATTTTGCAAAATGTTTGGTATAGCGCCCCTAGTGGCGAAGTACCCACTGGCCGCCACTGATTGCTATGCTATTGTTATGCAAAGACTAGGTGATAGGTGAGTACCGGTACTTGGCGCACGGCACAACGAGTCGAGTGAAAGTTGTGAACGCATTTTTGTGTGCACGCACGTAAATGTACGTGCGCATGCTTCTGCTCAGAAAAGGGGTGGAACGGCGTGGTACCACGTGGCATGAGCACTGCACCTCTGCACACCAGGGAGCAATATCTATGTTCTATTTCCCAAACAGCATCAAACTGCTGAGCGTGCCGGTATTCCAACTCCCAATACAAGTTATTTATCCCCTCTCCCAAAATTACTGAAGGCTCATTAAGGAAATGCGATGCGGCAGCAAATAAATATTTCTCTAATGATCCTCTGTCTGAACATTTTGGCCAAGGCCAAGGTAATGAAGCCAAGTTTTGATGCACAGGGGCAGGGTGTCAGTATGGGGGGGGGGTTGATCTGGTTCTGAAAACATTCATTCCTCTGCATACGAGGAATGCATACATTCCTCTCTATCTCCCTGCATCTACACACAGGGGAGTTCATTATCGTATTGGAACGGCCCATGGATCAATGGCTCGCTGACAGAGGGAGGGGTGAGAGAGGAAGAGAGAGAGAGGCGCACACACACACATGGTGGATGAGAGAGAGAGAGAGAGAGAGAGAGAGAGAGAGAGGCGCACACACATGGTGGATGTGAGAGAGAGAGAGAGAGAGAGAGAGAGAGAGAGAGAGAGAGAGAGAGAGAGAGAGAGAGAGAGAGAGAGAGAGAGAGAGAGAGAGAGAGAGAGAGAGAGGCGCACACATACATGGGAGAGAGAGAGTGGTCTGAAGGTCAGCGCATTGTGTGCTCTCCTGTTTCACCCAGGAGTGGAGTGAAAGTTATGATTGCCCCCCCCCTCCCTTTCCCAGACATCACAAAATGGAGCTGACATGAAGAGTAGTTAACAGACATCTTCTACCATAACAACACATTGTAGAAAAGTCCCATACGGAGCACCTCAAGAGGTTGCGTGATTAAGCAGCATTACACACACCCTTCAACAATACCTATCACCTATCAGCCTATTTACAAACATATAGGCCCTTTTCACAGCATCCATTTTGACATGTTATCAAACGGTAAACACAGAGTTGTAATTAATAACGTTAATTATGGTCCCGTTCCATTTCCAGCGAGACAACATGCACAATACCAGGGCCCTGGCCCTTGCACACCTGGATGGAACAAGACGAAAATTCTGTTATAAATTACACCTGTGTTTACTCTGTGATGACATGTCAAAAAGGCCACTGTGAAAAGGGGCATATTGTATGGAGGTCACAGTAAACCCACATTCCATCAACAGTACACCACCTCCTAAATATCACTACACCTCTGAAGTAACATCCAAATATGCATGATATTACAATGAAATTATGCTTCCATCTATCTGGGGTCAAATGAGTATTTATACTACAGTATGTTACATAATAATGCTATCATACAGGAACAGGAATAATATTTATATTGGACCTATACCGGAATTTATATCACAGATTTAAAAGATAGGCCCATTTGATTTTGAACCTATCCATCATTTCAATATGATCATGCCCCATCAGCTGTGGGTGGTACTGTACATAATTGGCCATGGAGGGTCTGTTGAGGAGGGTCTCTTAGAAGATGGCTACCATGGTAACAAACATGTATGATTAACCCTCTGCAGCATGCCATCTAAATATTGTAACAATGCCTATCAGCGGGTGTGAAGATGAAACATGTTCAGCATGTAATAATAGATGTGATTAGCATCAATGTGCTTTCTTAAATTCTAATTAAATAATCTGATGTTTGTTCCCAAAAGGTGGTTCCGAGGCAGAGATCTGAAATCTACAGATGTAGGGTATATAAGGCATAAGGGTGGTAACCTACCCAGCTAGCAAACTGACATAGAAACGAGGTTGGATCAATGTTAAAGTGTCAATGTAAATAATATTGAATCAACATTGACATTTAGCTGAAATGTAGTTGTCAACACTGACTCAATGTTGATACAATGTTTATTTTCCAACATTAAAAAAGGGCCATCAGTTGTCAACATTAATTCAACATTTATTCAATACTGATCCAAAATATCATTTTCAACCTCAACCAAAACGATGATTGTGATGTCATCCCAGCATTGAATCAATGTCACTTTGCTATCTGGGTACTGAGTGGAATTTGGCCACAGCTGTGCTGACTTTGACCCATACACAACAACAAGATACCCTGATGAAAGCAAAAGCACAGCATCCAACTCAACGCTTCTCCTCCTTGTGATTCTGTGAGTTCACAAAGTCAGCCTCCTATTATGGAACCGCTCAAAAGAAGGTGTCTCTTACAGCCTACATTAGAAGAGTCTTCGTTTTCTGAGAAGTGAAACACCACTCTACTGCTCTGTTCTAAAAGAACACCTTGGAAAGATGCACCAAGGGCAATTTGAGGGCGGGGGAGGTAATGGTACATCTAGGCTACTAGTTCAGAACTGATAGAACACTACTAATATAATAAAGCTAATTTGGGTACAAAGTTAGAACAAACAGCTGAAAGCTAAAAAAAAAAAAAAAAAAAAATCTCCAAAAAAACAAGGTTCAGGAACTACGATGGTGCTCAGTTCCTGCAGACAAAACAAAAAGGGGGAACTTCCCCTAACAGTTCATGGAAAAGTCCCCCCTGTCCAAAAACACCTACATGGTTCCACAAAGTCCCATTCAGTGTCCACGGGGCAGTTCCATATTCTACATCTTCGATGACCTAGTTCTCTGGTTTCTGGCTTTGGGAAGAGAATTGTTCATGTTCAAAAATACATATAGAAACCATGGGAATGATAATCAAACATGTATGGCCCAGAATCTAAATCAGTCTCTCTCTCTCCTCCTCCTCTTCTGACCCACTAAGGTTAAACGTTGGAAGTGGGATTTGAATACGGATGACCGTCCCCCAGCGGAGGTGGACCGGCCTATAATGTTATTCAGCCATTTTAATTTCAGGGTCTGCAATGCAGAATTGGGTTGATAAGCCAGGGCTGATGCACTGTGTGCTGCTCTATATGTTCACCGCCTACTCACCCAGTACAGTAGTACAGCATGGACGAACACATGCAGATGAAACTGAAAGGCACAGTTTTTAAGGCTGCTACATATATGGGATTATGGACATTTATCTTAGGTGTTACCTGAAGACAGGCAGAGGCTTTGTATTCCATTTATTATAACATTAAAAGTGTAGTACTCTGTACAATACACCATTCTGAGAGGATGGAAGCATTAGAGATTATGCATGCACATTAAACTTTGTATTACCTGATGAAATGCTGTTTTGTATTGTGTTTATTTTAACAACATATTGCACAGGCACTGTACAATTCAACATTCTGAAAAGATGACTGCAGATGACATACATGCACAATCAATGTGAAGGATTATACTGCATAATATATTAATGCACCTGCTAGACTAAAACCCAGAGTTTACTTCATATATTATTTACTATGTGTTTGTGAGTGGGTTTGACTGCTTTGAGGCTGGTATGCCAGTGTAGACTCTTCCAGATGTATTATGTAGCATGACTAGCATCATGTTTGCCTTTTAATTCAGATTCCTAGACACATTACAATCAATATTTGTGGAAATATTGAACGCTATGGTGAATTATTCAATGCAAATGAACAAGGCCAATGCACTGGAATAAATACAAGTTGCAGTAATGCACTGCCCTGAAGACAAATACATGCCATCGTCGTCACATTGTTTACTGATTCTGAAATTTTCTGATGTATAGCAGAATAAACACGGACCAATCAACAACAGAGTACCACACACATCGATTGCTTACCTGCAGCAGGACAGTTGGTGATTATGGGTGATGAGAAATAGGCCTATGCTCCGTACAGATGACACCCAGAGGCAGATGAAAATGCATTGGCTGCAATTATGTGTCTACGCTGGAGAGAAGGGATGCTGCCGGGGCGGTGAGACTTGCTAATTAGCTTCACCAGATTGATTTAAAACAACCCCAGTAAGGCGCCGCTTGAAATCAAAATACTAAAGTGTGCCTGAGATGCACATAGTGGTCACAAACAGCAATGTATTTACTCCATCAGCATCCACTGCCGTTGCGCAGTCAGACGAGAATCTCCCCAACCCTTTTGCCCTTGTATCCGCATCCAAGGCATCCTCAAGTATTCTCCCTGCTGCCCACTGGAGTGGCAACACAGTCGGCGAATAGAAGGCAAAGCAAGGCTGAAAAGAGGCCAATAGGAGGGACTTGCATCCTTGTTGCTAAGGCCGAGAGATGAACAAGTGTGTGTGTGTGTGTGTGTGTGTGTGTGTGTGTGTGTGTGTGTGCGTGCGTGTGTGGATACATAGATGGATGGATGGGTGAATGGACGTATTGTAATGATCAGTACCCCGGGTGATACTATTCAAGTGATTATTGCATAATGATCTAATTTCAATTTCGCGGGGTAGTTTCTGTCACTATGTACTTTCATGCAGTCAGAAAACATCTAGGCTACTTCAGGTAACATTTTGGTTGTACTGCAGTATGAAGGAGATTGACTTGAAAGTGTAGCTTGCACTGCTGTAACTATAGTATGGAAGATCCATATTAATCGTTCCAAGTGATGCAGTCATTTTCAGGATCGTAAAAGGCACTGGTGTGTGTGCGTGTGTGTGTGTGTGTGTGCGTGCGTGTGTGGATACATAGATGGATGGATGGATGAATGGACGTATTGTAATTATCAGTACCCCGGGTGATACTATTCAAGTGATTATTGCATAATGATCTAATTTCAATTTCGCGGGGTAGTTTCTGTCACTATGTACTTTCATGCCATCAGAAAACATCTAGGCTACTTCAGGTAACATTTTGGTTGTACTGCAGTAGGAAGGAGATTGACTTGAAAGTGTAGCTTGCACTGCTGTAAATATTATGGAAGATCCATATTAATCGTTCCAAGTGATGCAGTCATTTTCAGGATCGTAAAAGGCACAGCCCGTGTAATCGTCTGTATTATTACTGAGCTGTACTGTACTGTACACATTCTGCAATCTGTTAATAAACTTTTCAATCAATCGATCAATGTGTGTTGAACTTCTCGGTGTGACGTCACGCCAATATCTTTGCTGTGGGCTGCGCTCCAGTAAGGAGAAATCCCATTGGCCAAACATTTCAAGCCAATCACATTGCTGCATGGACTGAGGGTGACTTGAAATCAAATGACATTCGTTGTGCCCATGCCCGTGATAGAAATAGTGTAATAATCCAAAATGAATATCATACGGTCCTCTCTTTGCCGAATTAAGGGAATGACAGCTTTGCACAGGTAATGAAATCCATCTATTTGCATACTAAATGAAAAGGTTTGCCGCTTGGTCTCAGGCGTGTAGCATGCGATGTCTAATTAATGCTACAGTAAGTTAAGTTTGATTGATTGATTGATTGAAAACTTTATTAACAGATTGCAGAATGGGTACAGTACAGTACAGCTCAATACATACAATTGTTAAGGGGATGCAGACCAGAGAAAGACTTTCGTCTTGTTTACATCAGGGTCCCCCATTTTCAATTCATCGTAACATATATGACATACATGACATACAGATAGACAGTACTGCTACATCTATACATTTATGACATACCACATTGATGTGGCATAATTGCGAAACGTGTTTAGTCCCTTGTTTGAGCCGAATCTGGGTTTAACATGATTTGTGGAGCTCCCTCTGGTGTTGTGATCGTGGTATTCACTGACCTTTGGGAAGTATTTTGACATGTACATGGGTACCTTGGTCGTGTAGTGTATCTTGTAGACCAGGCCCATTGCAAGTTGCTGTACTCTGTCGTCTACTCTAAGCCATCCTAGGTTGTCAAAGTGGGCAGGGGTGAGGTGGGTTCTAGGAGTAAGGTCAAGCAGTAGTCTGACCAGTTTGTTTTGAGATGTTTGTAATTTTGTTTTTAGCGCCTTTGAGGTGCTTTGGTACCATGAGGTGCAAGCATAGTCGTAGTACCCTTGAATGAGTGCTCCTGCCAGAGTCTTCAGTGCCATTCAGGAGATCCATGATATCGCTGATCAGATGATTGATTAGCTGAAAATCCTACTCAGTAGAATACTGTTTATGTCACAAATGTATCAGTACTAAATACCTGTATGTCCCTATGCCATAAATGTCATGTATGTTGTTGTGTATGTCATAAATGTCTATGAATTGAAAATGGGGGACCCTGATGTAAACAAGACGAAAGTCTTTCTCTGGTCTGCGTCCCCTTAACAATTCTATGTTTTGAGCTGTACTGTACTGTACCCATTCTGCAATCTGTTAATAAAGTTTTCAATCAATCAATACTGCTTGAAAAAAAAACAGCAACATCACCTTAGCATCATGTTTTGAAAGGGGAATGCTACCCATGGCCATGTTCTTCCTGTGCTCCAAATTGGCATTGGCCCCCAATGCAGTCTAAAGTTATTGACGGAACTTTACAGTCTGAACACACTCTCTCCTAGAGATAGAAATCACAGAGAGAGAACCCGCCAATCGGCGAAGTCACTGGGATGTAAAATCACTGCTCAATGAATCAATGTAGGCCATAAAAAATATTTGGGAACCACTTTTCCAACTATTTGAATTCTATGAATCGAACACATTGTTGTCAGTAGTCTTATCTATGCTATTCTCTCAACAACAGCACGGCTGCACCAACGCTTCCAGCATCCAGTACCACCCACCTGAGATCAATGAGCGGCTGGCTCCTGTCCAGACCCGCAACAGACCCTCAGAGCTCCAGGTGTGGAACCCTCCCATCCCAAGCCGAGGGTTCCGGAATATTCCAGCAGCTTCCGGGGCAATATCAGCAGGTGCGGACGAAGAAGCGGGGCACCGAGTACCAACCCAAGAACATCAAGCGCATTAGGACCCACGGCTGGATCAAAAGAATCAGCACGCAAGGGGGCATCGAGGTGATTCTGCGCCGAATGCTCAAGGGACGAAAATCACTCACGCACTGAGAAGAAGTGGCTCGTGCAAGAAAAAAAATAAACTGTCTCTGTTGAAATGTTTAGACTTCTGGGGAAATAAATGTTGGTTGTGAAGACCGCCGGAGGTGTTGAACAATCTGTAAAGAGTTTGTGTTGTGTTAGAAGATGATACCGAAGATGATGGATTTATAGTCGACCCAAGGCATTGATGGGTGATGACCCTGGGCAGTGTTTTCACTGGTTCCTTTGTGGTAATGATGGTGGTGGCACAGGACGGGATTAGGATAAGATATACACATACTATGGGCAGCAGCAGAAAATACTGTACATGCAAGGGCAGTATTAGAATAAAGACATTTTTAGTTGACAAATAGTCAAAGATTTTGACGACTTAAGTCTAAATAGTTGATTCAATGACAAATCTGTAAAATGTGTATTTCCCGCGTGCAATAATGCAAGGGCACTTATTTAAATTTAGTGCTTACCAGTGATGAGCTTATCATATTTCAAGGAATAACCCATTCATCATCACGTAGAGAAAAAAACTAAAATGTAAAAGAAAATTTACTAATTTAGGCTACGTTTAGACGAGCGTTTTGTGAACAGAAACCGCAAAAGTCGTCTTGCGGTTTCACTTTTAATTTTGCGTTTAGACAAGCGTTTTGGGGTGGAATTCTCTGTGCAGACGAGGCTGTAACGACGGAGCACCGCTGTCACACGATTGGCGCATATGTCACATGATGTGCTGTGAAGACCCGCCCTACTCTGCCTCTGATTCGCAGACTGTGGATGGGGAATGTGATTGGACCAAAGCAGAGTCACTCACAAACAGTGGGTCCACTCACGCCGCGGGACAGATTCTTGTGTATTTAACCCTTTCACTGCCACACGACAGCCGGTTGTATGATAGTAAAGGGTTAACCTTCTGTCGTGTGGCAGTGAAAGGGTTAAAAGTACTGCTATAACGCTACGTTCAGAACACAGAACGGCGCGGGCCAGTCGAGGCACCTGCTGGCCCTGTAATTGGAATGAGTACACTTTAAATCCTTTAACGAGGATCCATTGGAGGGCAAGTCTGGTGCCAGCAGCCGCGGTAATTCCAGCTCCAATAGCGTATCTTAAAACTGGACTGATTCTTGTGTCTTTAAAAGTACTGCCAATGTAGCCTTCAAGTGATCTCCGTTGATATAGTCAGACATACTTGCTTTGTTTACGTCTCGGCTACTGGCGCTTACCTGCTACCTGTGACGTAAGCAGTACGCGCGACCAGAGCCGTGACAACCCTTTCGTCATCGTTTTAACAGATTTATACGGTTTGATAGTTTAGACGAGAGCCCAAAGGTTTTGCGTTTCTAGGAATTCCACCCTGGAAGGTAGTCTCACTTTTTTGCGGTTTCACCCCGTAAAAACGCCGTTTCCGTTTAAACGAAAGGCACATCCGTAAAAATATTTTTGCGGATTCACCTGCTAGCGTTTCCGTCTAAACGGGGCCTTAACTAACTTATTGTTGGTTGAGTTTAGTTGATGAATTGACTATGAGGAGGCAGCCCTAGTGGATGCAACACACCAAGCTGTTAATTAGTCATGTCTATTGTGGAAATCTATTTTTGGTGGGCCACCCAAATAAATCTTCATGTCAAAGACTGCTCGCATTTGATTGCTGATACCAGGTATGGTAATAGTTTGGCTTTTCAAATGCAAATTATGCCTGTCAGGGTGGAAGAGAAGCCTATTTGGTGGAGTTTCTAAACTATTTGTTCTTGGTTTCATGCAGGATAGAAACGATCACAAAGCCTAAACATGAGGTTGTATTCATGGCCATTACAGGTCAACAGACTGCTTTGTATATTAATCTTAGTTCAGTTACGTTATGAAGCATTTAGCTACCATACAACAAAGGAAGCAAACAATAAACATGTATTCAATAATATACTTCCTGTTTATCTATAAATGTGTGCAGCGGAGGCATTGATGTGGTTTAGAGTGTCTGACAGAAACATTCATTATAGTTTTGGGAGATATTTGAAACTTAGAGGTGAAAGAATAAATCCTAGTATACGGTATACATTTTTATTGATTGAAAACTTTATTAACAGATTGCAGAATGGGTACAAATAATACAGTACAGATCAATACTAACAACTGAGGATGAAGACCAGAAAAAGACTTTAGTCTTGTTTACATAAGGGTCCTCCATTTTCAATTCATCAAGACATTTATGACATACAAATATACGGTACTACTGTGTAAGAAAAAGATCATAAAAATATACATCCGAAGGGGAACATTCGGGGGACACACCTGACAACAGGTGTCCTGCAAAATTCTACTCCACACCAGAATTCTGCTGCCAGCGCTTCTGCGCTTGCGCACGCATGCGCATGACCCACAATCGTTTTTCACGCGTTTTAACTCAACATTATTACATGGCGTTTTCACATTCGCCGAAATGCTTGCTTGTGATTGGTCAACAGCCCCCCGACAGCGGTCATTATTTTTCAATAATGACCGCTGTTTTTTCAATAATGACCGCAGTGCGCAGCTGTTGGCAATCAAGCCCACATCGGTGCAGCAAATCAGACACACCTGCCGCGCTGCACTGACAGCGGAGTGTCAGCGGAGCCAGAACAGAGGCTGCCCGCGATAATAATAATCACTTTATTTGGGCTGACAGAGCCACAAAACAACTGCGATTTGTCAAATGAATTAGGTATATTGTTAGTAAGTTAGCCATGTAATAAGCGGGATAATGTATAGCCTACTCGGTCATTGTCGCAAAATAATTGACCTTCACTACGTTTAAAACACCTCGGCGCGGCGCCTCTGTATTTTAAACTCTGTGTCGGTCAATTATTTTGCGACAATGACCTCGTAGCCATACATTATCCCTTACATATTCTACTGCCGAACGTCTTGTTGAGTCTTATTGATGGTGACGAGCAATATCTTAAACATATTTGTACATACATAACTTATTACTGTATAAGCATGTAAATATTTGCATGTAATTGGCTTTGCAGCAGAATGTATAAAGTAGATGATAAAATGTCGTACACCTGTTGTAGTTCGGAGTGAACGTGACGACACCCAGCTGTCAAAAGATATAGGCCTGAGTTTAGCGTTATCTTGTTTTAAAATCACTTTTTTATGCATCAAAAATCACTTGTGTTAATAATATCACTTTTTTATGCATCAAAAATTACTTGAGTGACAGAAGTATTTGAATTTTATCAGACACAGAATTTATAGCATTGAAAATAATTACTTTGAAAACATGTATCTGAATTTTTTCAGACACCGAATTTATAGCATTGAAAATAATTACTTTGAAAACATGTATCTGAATTTTTTCAGACACCGAATTTATAGCATTGAAAATAATTACTTTGAAAATCATGTATCTGAATTTTTTTGCTCCAAATTTACCTATGTGAAATACAAATTCAGTGTTTAAAATTCAATGTAAAAAAATTCGAATGCATAATACAATTCAATGTAAAAAATTCGATGCATAATTGCGGTGTATAAAATTCAATGTAAAAAATCCGATGCATAATTGTGGTGTATAAAATTCAATGTAAAAAAATTCGATGCATAATTGCGGTCATCCGGGCTACCCAGACAGGATAAGCAATCAAGCTGGCCCTGGATGCAATCGAACTGACTTCTGGCCTATCACTGCACGGCTTTGTCAGTCATGTGATCACACCAACCGGGGAGAAAGATGGCGGTATATATACATACGGTGGGGAGAGAATATATACAATTCGGTGTCTGATCAAATTCAAATACTTCTGTCACTCATTTGCTTCCATACAAGCTCACTTTAATTGCGCTGCCGGTAAAGCTGAAGCCTTTGCTAACCGTCTTCTTAGATGCCGCACACTAATGTGTATATATTATCTGTAACAGCAAGGCATAAAGCTATTTCAGCCTGTGTCAGGCCTTGATTGAAGAGATATGTGAATGTGACGCGGTGATCAATATCCTCCTGCTCCGGCTTTGAGTAGCCTCCAGCTGCAACCGCGGAGCAAGCCTCACACGCCGGGCGTGTCTATTCGAATACCAACCGGTTCATGCTTCCGCGTTCGCGTTTTGCGTTCTGATTGGCCACTGATGTTTCTGGTCGCACCAATCGTGTGACGGCAAGTTCTTTCGCCGGTTAAGCTTAGGCACTCTTTCGAAGTTGGTTAAGGTTAGAGTTTGTCTTAGAGCAGGGCGATAGAACGCCAGCCCTGATTCCAAACTCTAACCTTAACCAACTTCGAAAGAGTCGCCTAAGCTTAACCAGTGATAAACTAGGCGTTAGGTAGTTTGCTGCTGGTCGGCCTCCAGCTGCAGCACCGGAGAATCCACTCACTGGCACCTGTGGCAGCCACAGGACGCGCACTGATTGGCGTAAAGTACGGAAGTTTCTCTACGTTAGCAAACGTTAATAGGCGTGTTCGAGATTGATTTCGGCTCGCCTCGAAAGTAGACGGGAGTAGCCAAGTGAAGCCGGGGGAGGAGTCAGAACGTCGGACACTTCAGATTTGACGACAGCCTCTCGCCTAGTCTCGCACGGCAGATACGCGTTCACGTCACTCACCACACACACATACACACCTGTCCAGCTCATTATAATGCGACTCGAGGGCCGCGTGCACAATTAGATTCGATTCAAATGTATTGTCATCACACAGTACAGCACACTAGACTGTATTAATATACCATATTTATATACCATCTTGTTGCACGCTCCTGCCAACCGCAGCGCGTGCACACGCACACAACACAATGCTGAATAATTCTGTTTTGCATCAATATATATACTGTATATTGAGGCAAAACAGAATTATATATACAGTATATATAGAGGCAAAACAGAATTATTCAGCAGTGTATGTGTGTGTTGACAGAGTCAGCTGTGGAGCGACAATAATATGTTCATGACAACAAGGTTTCTCTCTTTAGCCTTTGGCGTGGTTTATTATCACATTGGACACATCAGATATGAGACTTTCTCTTGTGAGAGCGACGGAGGAAGAGACAGAGGGGGAGGTAACATCTCCTTTTATACCTCTTACCTGGCGTCAGCTTAAATAGCTACGCCTATAGCGCCCTCTTGTGGAAACAGTTAGACAGTTACATGCAATCATACATAACATCTAACTTCAACACTCCCACTTATGGTTGTCTTGTATACTGTACAACTTTTTCAAAAACATCTTTCCAAGAAAATAATACAGTTCAGAACATCAAAAAGGATATGGCAGTCAATATTACATAACAGGCAATATTTACACACCAAACATGACCTCTGCAAATCTTCTCAATTTCAGTTTGGAGACAGGCTTGGTCATAGCATCTGCAACCATGTCATCTGTAGGACAATAAACAAGTGTCATCCTTCTCTGATGACAGATCTGATGAAGTGATATTTTATATCCACATGTTTACACCTCTGTCGGCACACAGGGTTTCTAGCGAGTGCAATGGTTCCCTGGTTGTCTTCATAAACAACAGTTTTCTTATATACATAGGTATCCATTCCTTCGAGCAGTTCTAGATAAATACATTCCTGTATTGTCATAGCTAGAGCCATGTATTCGGCTTCACAAGTTGATAGTGCCACTGTGGGCTGTTTCTTTGTTTTCCACAAAACCAGTGAGCTGTCTGTGTTCAAACTCACACAATACCCTGTGGTACTTCTTCTGTCTGTGGCGTCTGCCGCCCAATCTGCATCACTGTAGGCTTTAAACCCTAATCCCTCGCTGCTCTTTCTGAAACAAAGCTGTTTATCTGCTGTACTTTTGAGATAACGAAAAACATGTTTTGCTGTAATCCAGTGCTCCTCTGTGGGGTCAGCAAAATGCTGTGACAATTTACTCACTACAAAACATAGGTCAGGCCGAGTACATGTTGTCAAATAAATGAGGCTACCTAAAGCTTCTCTGTACATTTTTACATCTGTCAATTTCTGAGCATCCTTTTGGTAGTCTAGTTTTTGATCACATGGTGTTTCCCTTGTTCTACATTCTTGCATGTTAAAACGTTTCAGGATCTTCTCCACATATGTCTTCTGGGATATTTTTACACAACTGGCAGATTGTTCGAAGTCCATGCCTAGAAAATGTTTTAACCTGCCTAGGTCTTTCATTTTTAAGGAGAGCATACTTTTCACCTGCTCTAGGTTTCTAGTGTTGTCTGCTGCGATGATCAAATCATCCACCCAAATTACAATTATCACTTTTCCTGACTCTTTTGCCTCCCTTGAGTAAACATAGGGGTCTACTGGGTTCTTTAGGAAGTGATCTTCAATGAGACATGTATGAAGCATCTCGTTCCAATTTCGCCCAGACTGTTTCAGGCCGTAAATGGATTTCTCTAGCTTACACACTAGCTTCTCTCCTTTCTTCTCGTAACCTTCAGGTTGTTCCATATATATCTCCCTATCTATGGGTGCGTGCAGGTAGGCTGTCTTCACATCCATCTGGTGTAAAATCAAACTGTCCTCAGCTGCTTTCTGCATCACTATCCTTACACTGGTCAGATTGGCTGTGGGGGAGAATGTTTCACCGTAGTCTATCCCCTCCCTCTGACTGTAACCTTTAGCTACAAACCTGGCTTTGTACTTGTCGTGGCCTTCAATACCCTCTTTGATTGAGTACACCTATTTTCCTCCCACTGTCTGTCTGCCCTCTGGTAACTTGGTTAGAGTAAAGGTGTGGTTGTCCTCTAGGGACCTCATCTCCTCATCCATTGCTCTTTCCCATTTCCTTGATTCAGGGGACACCATCGCCTCTTTAAAGGTCTGAGGTACTCCACTCACTACTCTGTAGCAGTAATCAATGCTGGTAAGTGTACTGTCATCCTCGTCACTTTCTCTCTGGGCATAGTCTTTCAGATACTTTGGGGGTTTGTGTTCCCGTGAGGGATACCTCCCACTGCATGAGGCACGTGACGTCACCCTCGGGTGCTCCTCGTCATCATCCTCTGGGGGTTGCTGACTGTCTGTCTGCACGACTGTGCTAAGTACACTAGGCTTAGGTGTCTCTGTTTCTTCACACCTTACTCTGGAGTCCAGCTCTGGCTCCTCTGTCTGTGTCTCGTTCTCACATGTTGTCTTTGTGACAAATTTGACTAGCCTGTGTTTTTGCACTTTCCCTTTACCGGGATAATAGACTAGAAAAGCAGGGCTTCCTTTGTCGTGCCCTACAAAGAGTCCTTTTTCACATCTGGACTCAAGCTTTCCTCTGTCCTGCTGGTAAGCATAACACACTGATCCAAATTTGTGCATTCTGTCTAGGTTACACTTCTTTCCTGTCAGTGTCTGTGTGCTTATTAAAACACCTGTTTCTGGTGTAAGCGGCTTCTTGTACCGCATAATGCCATAGACTCTTAGGTAAGTTACCATCTATTAGCTTACACCTAGCCATTTCGAAAAGAGTCCGTCCTTCCCTCTCTGCCATCCCGTTCTGGTGCGGGGAGTAAGGACAGGGGCGGAGCTATAGGCGCGGCTGGGGAGGCAGCTGCCTTAGGGCCCGCCCACCGTCTGGCGGGAGGGGGGGCCCGGGCCCCGGGCCCCCCCTCCGGCCCCGGGCCCAGGCCCGGGACTGAATGGAGTTGCCGTTCGCGTGTGGGACTGGATCGAACACAACTGGTGGTAACGGCAACTGGGACTGGTGCGTTTGTTTTGATTCTAGGCTCCTCCCGTTTTGCCAGTACTGTGGTACGAGTACGACTGATAGCGTGTGGTTTAGGAACAGGGCGTTTTGCACAAATCCAGCGCTCCCTTTCCTTGGCTGTGACGTAGCCACGTAAATCTCACAAGCAGCGCGGAGGTGATATTTTTCTCTGATGTCGCGTTCACGTTACGTGGGAAGAATCGGAAGAATCAGCTTCCGACTGGGAAAAACCATTCACGTCAGCCTCCTAGTTGTAATTCCTACTAGGACATATGGGATTTTTTATAGACCCCGATATCTCCCACTTCGCGTCACGAATTGCGGAAGTATGGATGTGGGCGTTTTGATCGAGTCAATGCGTGAAGGCTTCCTAGTTGTAGCAACGAGATGTCCTCTGGTTCTTCCGCTTCTTCCCACGTAACGTGAACGCGACATCAGAGAAAAATATCGCAAGCTATGTTCAACATAATAAGTCACCTGAAACATGAATGAATGAATGAAAACTTTATTAACAGATTGCAGAATGGGTACAGTACAGTACAGCTCAATACATACAATTGTTAAGGGGATGCAGACCAGAGAAAGACTTTCGTCTTGTTTACATCAGGGTCCCCCACATCACCACCGCTACCATGGTGTATTAAAATCCGAAGACGCCGAGCAGCTAAAGGGGACATTACGAGGACCAGCACAAAGTGTGGATATATTATGATTTAACAAGTCTTATCTGTCCAGGACGATGACAACATTATTGCAGGTAAGCAAACTAGTACTACTAACGTTATCACGCTAGCTTGGATGCTAACTAACGTAATGTGAATGAATGAATGAATGAATGAAAACTTTATTTAACAGATTGCAGAATGGGTACAATACAGTACGGCTCGTTAAGGGGATGCAGACCAGAGAAAGACGTTTGTCTTGTTTACATCAGGGTCCCCCATTTTCAATTCATAGTGATCATAGAAAACATATACGTTACCACCTAGCCACAATCTATGGTATTTCTAGGTTACCACATGGGTGGCGCACGTGAACACTTTGTGAATTATGTGAGGGTGTATCATGATGATGGTAATTTGGCACTTAACGAACATTACCTATCTCTTTGCCGTTTTGCATAGTGCACTGCATAGTACCAGAGATGACAAAAGTTATGTGGTAACATAGGTCGCATCACTGCCAGTAGTCGGCATATTACCCAATTCTGACTCTGGTATTAGTCAACTAACGTACTGTTAGCCAGCTACTGTAATAACGAAACTGAAATATCTAATGATGATAGTCAATCATAAAGACAGAAAACACTCTCATCACAGACAAGCTGGATCTGGCCAAATACCTAAACATGTCATGGTGAATGAATGAAAACTTTATTTAACAGATTGCAGAATGGGTACAATACAGTACAGCTCAATACATACAATTGTTAAGGGGATGCAGACCAGAGAAACACTTTCGTCTTGTTTACATCAGGGTCCCCCATTTTCAATTAATTATAACATAATGACATACAGATAGACAGTAGTGCTACATCTATACATGACATACCAGATTTGCAAATACAGTACTGTTTGTGATACGAAAAGAGTCCAGAAAAGAGAGTATATACATTTGACGTATTATTATTGTATTGTGATATGTTTTGTTTCATGTTGGATTTTTTTTCTTTTTTTTTTTTTCTTTTTTTTTTTTTAATAATACAATAAATATCGGGGGGGGGGGGGCCCGAGCTGTCAATCTCGCCTCGGGGCCCGTGGGGCATTCCAACCGCCACTGAGTAAGGACATGACGTCTCGTGTCTTATCTTGTTCCTTCTCAACAGTGATTGGAACTCTCTATTTGTGAACTCGGTTCCGTTGTCGGACCTCAAGCATCTTATGTTGCCATAAGGGGCTACATCTGCAAGGAATTTCTCCGTGGCCTGGAGTGTGTCACTCTTTGCTTTGAGAGAGTAAACAAACACTGCCCCTGTACACACATCTGTAAAAGACTGTACATATTTAAAGCCACCTATGGACTCGTTGCTTACTGGACCGGCTAGATCTGTGTTAACTAGCTCAAGTGGTACCTTTACTTTTTCTGTGGGACTTCTGTTTCTCGATTGAGTGAACTTCCCCTTTATGCACACTTCACATTCTTTGTCAGGTCTATGCTTTTCACCTTTAATGTGCATGCCTTCTGTCACTGCTTGCAGTTTCAGTAAATCCTCGTAATTACAATGACCCATGATCTCATGCCATGTCTGAATATCGTGACTGACAGTCACATTACACATATCATTATTATTACACTTATCGTTATCATTACACTCTGTTTGTAGATAATACATTCTCTTGTACACCTATGTTAAATCGCGTACCGTTAGGCTCTACAAGAACATCTTTACCTTCATTGAAGAACACTTTGGAACCGTTCGCAGTAGCAGATTTGACAGAGAATAGTTCTTGTGGGAACGAGGGTATGTAGAGAGCGTTCTTTAACGTCACTGTACACCGGCGCCCCTCACTGTCTATGAGGCATACCTGTGTGTCTCCTCTCCCCTGCGCCAACCCGAATGTGCGCTTCCCGTCTGCCAGCTCCATGCTGTGTCTCTCCGGCTCGAAGGTGTTGTCAAAGTTCTTGAATCGATTCCTGTCGTTGATGATGTGGGACGACGCACCTGTGTCCACGTCCCTTCCTTTGGACCTGCTGCTGCTGCGTTGGCTGGGTGACGTACGCTGTCTGCACCCCGAAGATGAAGTCCTCTCGTCCCGCTTGCTCTCCGGGAGTCGTCTCGACTCGTCTCACGTCCACCGTTGTCGCCATCTTGTCCACAGCCGCCATCTTGTCCATGCACGTACCGAGCGCTCTGGTCACGTTTCTTTCTGCACACTTTGTCTGTGTGCCCTGTGGATTTGCAGAAGCTACACCAAACAGTCTTTGTGCAGTTATCTTTCCGATGCCCTTTTTCTCCGCATCGCCAACACGCCAGCTCCGTCGGGGGTCTGGTCTTCTCTCTCTGTGCTGCCCGGGCCTTCAGCACCCTCTCTCCCGCCTCCACGGCGACTGGGTGTGTGTCTTCTGAGGCCTCAAAGGTTCGCAACTTGGCCTTGAACTCCCCCAGCGACATGTCCGCTGAACCGTGTGTCGTAATGATCTGCTCAGCCCTGATGACGTATTCGGTCACAGTCTCGGTGTGCGCTTTCTTCAGCGCGGTCAGTGTTATGTAGAGGGATACGATTCGGGGTCTTCCCCGTCTGATATAGTGTTCTCTCAACACTTTCAGGCTCTCTCGGCCTTTGTCCTTAGTGTCGCGGAATATCAGCCCCAAGCTTGTGTCGTCTAGCAGTGGTGCTAACTCGCAGTATGTGTCGGCATTTTGCTTGGTATCCAGGGCTCGCGCGGCCGCCGTTACTTCTCCCGTGGGGGCCGTCAAGATCGTTGTCTTCAGTCACATTCCGTGCATACAGCACAACATTCGCTCTTCCCAGAGCTCATAGTCCTCTGTTCTTCCGTTGAACGAGGGCCATTTGCTCCTTCCTTTGGTCGCCATCCTCTTTTGATGGTAGGCGTAGCTTTAGCTCCCGTTAGCCTAGCTTTAGCCACGCGGTGCTCCCGGTGCTAAACTAGCCTATACTTCAGCTAAACTTGCTACCCTTATTATTTCGCCCCTGCGTGATCTGGGCCCATAACCTGTTGACAGAGTCAGAGCGACAATAATATGTTCATGACGACAAGGTTTCTCTCTTTAGCCTTTGGCATGGTTTATTATCACATTGCACACATCAGTACACATGAGACCTTCTCTTCTGAGAGCAACGGAGGAAGAGACAGAGGGGGAGGTGACATCTCCTTTTATACCTCGTACCTGGCGTCAGCTTCAATAGCTACGCCTATAGCGCCCTCTTGTGGAAACAGTTAGACAGTTACATGCAATCATACATAACATCTAACTTCAACAGTGTGTGTATACAGTATCAGCTGCTGCATCGTTAATGAACTATAGATTTATATGGAGTTCGTTAATCTATTCTAGTCGGTTATCTGTGAGCCAGACGGCTTAGTGAAGTACTATACATATGAGCGGTAATGCTCAGATTGCTCATTGAGTCATGACTATAAATGCAAAACGTAATTGTCGTATTTATTATCATTATAATTATTTAATTCCGATGATAGAAACAGTCTGTAGAATCGACTTGAAGAAGCTCTTGGTACCCAAACCAATCCAATAATAATAATAATAAATCTATCTGATAGAGGGGATAGACGGTCAATCAATTCCAGCCGCGACCCACTCTCCAACCGCACGTCTATATACATCCGAAGGGATTGATTGATTGATTGATTGATTGAAAACTTTATTAACAAATTGCAGAATAGGTACAGTACAGTACGGCTCAATACACACAATTGTTAAGGGGATGCAGACCAGAGAAAGACTTTCGTCTTGTTTACATCAGGGTCCCCCATTTTCAATTCATTATAATATGACATACATGACATACAGATAGACAATACATTTATGACATACCAGATTTGCAAATACAGTACTGTTTGTGATACAAAAAGAGTCCAGAAAACATTTGACGTAGAAACTGTACATTGGAGGAGGTTGGGTAGGTGGGGTGGGGTGGGGGGGGGGGACTGTACATTGGAGGTGGTGGGGTGGTGGGGGGGTTGGGTTGGGTAGGAGGGGTGGGTGGGTGCGGGACACTGTACAACTGTACAAGCAATACAGAACTGTGTAGTAAAAAGAGATGATGAAAGTATTTTACTGTATTGTACCCATTCTGCAATCTGTTAATAAAGTTTTCAATCAATTCCAGGCCTCGACCCTCTCTCCAACCGTATTGTACCCATTCTGCAATCTGTTAATAAAGTTTTCAATCAATTCCAGGCTGTGACCCTCTCTCCAACCGTATTGTACCCATTCTGCAATCTGTTAATAAAGTTTTCAATCAATCAATTCCAGGCCACGACCCTCTCTACCATAGATATCTATAGAACACATCTATGCTCTCTACAACCGCACGTCTCAACCGAGCTTGGTCAAGGAGGAGGGGCTAGGCCCAATGTAGAGTGACGTCCCTCGCCGGCAATCAGCGCAGACGTACTTCGAGATACTTCCAGTGATGCAGTCGTAATATGGGAACTGCCCACACGCCATGTGCGCGGACATGTGCCCTCAGTTGCGCACAGAACAGATGATTATTATGCATAACAATGTTTTAAATGTAATTGTAGTTACAATTTCTTTAATTGAATTAACTTAAACTAGAAAAGTAAATACAAACTAAATTAACAATGTAACTTAGAGTTATTTTACAGAAGGACAGTTTCCTTCAGACTGAAGCACAACTTGTCTCATCCTTCCAGGAGATCAAGCAGCCCCCCACCAATTGGTAGCCTACAGCCAGGGCTTGTATTTTGGTTTGGCACTTCTCGTAGGTATCCTATTATTATGCAAAGTCTAGGTGATAAGTGCTGGCCGGGTAGCTTCATTGCTTTCTACAGCGGCCGGGTACTTGCGCACGTGCACATCATTGCGCGCACTTCTGCCCTGAGTGACCTACTAACACGCCGTGTAACCGCGCGTGTGCATGACTGCATGCCTGGATACTTCCGTACTTTCCGCTAATCAGCGTGCGTCCTGTGGATGCCAGTGAGAGGATTCTCCGGCGCTGCAGCTGCGCTATTGGCTGGTCGAGGCGGAAATGGGCGCGTCACGCGATTGGGCGCACATGTCACATGACCAGAAACGTCAGTGGCCAATCAGATCGCACCAGAAACGGCAGTGGCCAATCAGATTTGCAAAACGTGAACGCGGAAGCATGAACCGGTTGGTATTTGAATAGAAGTTCACGGCCGCGTTCCGTGCGAGATCGCGCGCCTGGCCTGGCACACCTACTCCGACTTCAGAGCGGGTGGGCGACAGACTGCAGCGCGGAGGAGTAGGGTCGAGCTGCAGCCTCGGAGCCTCGGTCCAGATTGGAACTTCCGCCCTGCCACAGGATTATTACTCCTGTGACAGGGCAATGCGCTGATTGGCGGAAAGTACGGAAGTATCTCGAAGTACGTCTGAGTCTGACGCAAGGGGGTCTGCAAGGACGACTTCAAGCTGGAAATGGTAACAACAGATGAGGTACTCAATAAACTGAGCGCCCTCCAACCTAACAAGGCCACTGGCCATGACAACATCCCCTCCAAATTCCTCAGAGACTCAGCAGCCGCCATCACCCCAATCATCACACACATAATAAACCTCTCCATAAAACAGGGACACGTCCCCAAGGACTTCAAAATTGCGAGGGTGACCCCTCTGCACAAAAAGGGCAGCAAATTAGACCCAGGCAACTACCGCCCTGTTTCTATTCTCACCTCCATCTCGAAAGTCATGGAAAAAATAGTCTACGAACAGGTCGAAAAGTACCTAGCGGAAAAAAATCTAATCTACAAATTCCAATCTGGCTTCAGAACATCCCACTCCACTGACACATGCCTTCTCTATTTGAATGACCACATCAAACAAGAGGTGGACGCAGGCAAATACTGCGGCATGGTCATGCTGGACCTACAAAAGGCCTTTGACACGGTCAATCACTCCATTCTGATTGACAAGCTAAAAGCAATTGGTTTTGATAGTCTATCAGTGAGCTGGATGCAATCCTACCTTGAGGGGAGGGAACAGATGGTGGAGGTAAACGGTACCCTATCCCCCCCCCCCTCACAGTGAGCTGTGGTGTTCCACAAGGAAGCATACTAGGACCGCTACTGTTCCTAATTTATGCAAATGACATGTCGTCAGCTTGTGACTGCAACTTGTTCCTGTTTGCGGACGACTCAGCCCTGCTGGTCTCTAACAAGAACAAGTTACAGGTTGAAAAAACCCTCAGCTCGGAACTAGGCAGAATCTGCATATGGCTCGCTGATAACAAACTATCATTACACATGGGCAAAACAGAGTCCATTCTCTTCGGTTCAAATAACAAACTCAGCAAGACCGACGGCTTCTCAGTTACAGTGGGTGACAATATTGTCACAAGGAAAGATGAAATTACCTACCTGGGTTCCATCCTAGAGGCTAATCTCTCCTGTGACAAAATGGCATCCAATGTAATAAAAAAAGTCAACCAACGAACTCGATTCTTGTACCGGATCTCCTCTCTGGTAAACAAGAATACCCTGAAGACTCTGGCAGGAGCACTCATTCAGGGGTACTACGACTATGCTTGCACCTCATGGTACCAAAGCACCTCAAAGGCGCTAAAAACAAAATTACAAACATCTCAAAACAAACTGGTCAGACTACTGCTTGACCTTACTCCTAGAACCCACCTCACCCCTGCCCACTTTGACAACCTAGGATGGCTTAGAGTAGACGACAGAGTACAGCAACTTGCAATGGGCCTGGTCTACAAGATACACTACACGACCAAGGTACCCATGTACATGTCAAAATACTTCCCAAAGGTCAGTGAATACCACGATCTCAACACCAGAGGGAGCTCCACAAATCATGTTAAACCCAGATTCGGCTCAAATAAGGGACTAAACACGTTTCGCAATTATGCCACATCAATGTGGAACGCCCTACCCAAAGCTGTAAAGGAATGTGGATCACTACCCACTTTCAAAACCTCTCTCAAGGGACACCTACGGGAGACTGCAATTCAACACTGGCCCCTGTAAATATCCTAACCCAACCCCCTCCAATGTACAGTCATTTACCTAGTATGGTTTTGTCAATAGTCCAATGTACAATTTTGTTTGTTTGTACAGTGTCTCCCCCCCCCCCCAATGTACAGTTTTGCTTGTTTATACAGTGTGCCCCCCCCCCCCAACCACCTCCAATGTAGATTACCCAGTATGGTTGTCAATATCCCAGTGTACCCAACCCCCCCCACCCAACCTCCTCCAATGTACAGTTTCTACGTCAAATGTATATACTCCCTTTTCCTGACTCCTTCTGTATCACAAACAGTACTGTATTTGCAAATCTGGTATGTCATAAATGTATAGATGTAGCAGTACTGACTATCTGTATGTCATGTATGTCATATATGTCCTGATGAATTGAAAATGGGGGACCCTGATGTAAACAAGACGAAAGTCTTTCTCTGGTCTGCATCCCCTTAACAATTGTGTGTATTGAGCTGTACTGTATTGTACCCATTCTGCAATCTGTTAATAAAGTTTTCAATCAATCAATCAATCACGTGTCTCGAATTACGTCTGACGTTTCTCTACGTTAGCGAACGTTAAACGTTGTATTCATAAAATAATATAAATTCAGCAGCATGGGGAGGGCCGGGGGGAGGGGAGGTACAGGTAGTAGAAGACATAGAGGTACAGGTCACATAATTATAGTACAGTGGAGAAGTAAAAATAGAATAAAAAGGCAGTGTAAACAATATACAATATTATTAACTCTAATAATAACACGCCTCGCGGGCTCATTATAATACGAGAGCCGTGAGTCTGCATTGTATAGAGCGGATCCCCCGGCCGTATTCAAGTGCTGGAGCGCTTTGCGATGGATCAAACTGTATTAATATAGTAGTAATAATAGTAGTTGGCTAGTTGCGCGCTTCTGGCCACCTCCCGCAGTGCGCGCATACACACATGTCTGTAGCCTATACAGTACGTGCAAAATTAGTTGTCAAGAGCCAATCGCACAGGTTGCCTCATCTCAATGGGGGACCCTGATGGAAACAAGACAAACGTCTTTCTCAGGTCTGCATCCCCTTAACAATTGTATCTATTGAGCCGTACTGTATTGTACCCATTCTGCAATCTGTTAAATAAAGTTTTCATTCATTCATTCATTCATCTGGCTCTGCAAATAGATCTAGAGTCTGAATATCATATATAGCCTGCTGATGATCTCTCTCGAGTCAAATCCATTCTGAGAACGGAATGCAGTGCCCGCGACGAGGGTCTTGATTGATTGATTGATTGAAAATTGTATTAACAGATCATGCTGGACCTACAAAAGGCCTTTGACACTGTCAATCACTCCATTCTTGATTGAACATTTTATTAACAGATTGCAGAATGGGTACAGTACAGTACAGCTCAATACACACAATTGTTAAGGGGATGCAGACCAGAGAAAGACTTTTGTCTTGTTTACATCAGGGTCCCCCATTTTCAATTCATCATAACATATGACATACACGACATACAGATAGACAGTACTGCTACATCTATACGTTTATGACATAACAGATTTGCAAATACAGTATTGTTTGTGATACAAAAAGAGTCCAGAAAAGAGAGTATATACATTTGACGTAGAAACTGTACATTGGAGGAGGTTGGGTAGGTGGGGGGGGGGACACTGTACATTGGAGGTGGTTGGGGGGGGGGGGGGGGGGGGGTTGGGGACACTGTACAACTGTACAAGCAAAACTGTACATTGGAATATTGACAACCATACTTGGTCATTTACTGTACATTGGAGGGGGTTGGGTTACAACACAGGAGCAGAGTATAAACAACAGTACAGTACTGTTTCTCATTCCTGTACTGTTGTTTATACTCTGCTCCTGTGTTGTAACCCAACCCCCTCCAATGTACAGTAAATGACCAAGTATGGTTTTGTCAATATTCCAATGTACAGTTTTGCTTGTACAGTTGTACAGTGTCCCCCACCCACCCACCCCTCCTACCCGACCCCCCCCCCCCCCCCCCCCCCCCCCCCCCCCCCCCCAAGGCGAAAGTCTTTCTCTGGTCTGCATCCCCTTAACAATTGTGTGTATTGAGCTGTACTGTACTGTACCCATTCTGCAATCTGTTAATAAAATGTTCAATCAAGAATGGAGTGATTGACAGTGTCAAAGGCCTTTTGTAGGTCCAGCATGATCTGTTAATACAATTTTCAATCAATCAATCAATCAATCAATCAATCAATCAAGACCTCGAGTCGTCGCGGGCACTGCATTCCGTTCTCAGAATGGATTTGACTCGAGAGAGATCATCAGCAGGCTATATATGATATTCAGACTCTAGATCTATTTGCAGAGCCAGATGAGATGAGGCAACCTGTGCGATTGGCTCTTGACAACTAATTTTGCACGTACTGTATAGGCTATTATTACTCAGTGGCGGCCGCTGGGTACTTCGCCACTAGGGGCGCTATACCAAATATTTTGCAAACATGTACAGTACAGTACTGTACCACGCAAGACTCATGGCAAGACGTGAGCGATTCGACTCACGCTCACGGCAATGAATCGGCTCTTATGAACGAGTCGCTCAGCTGTTACTACAACAACACACAACCAGTCAAATAAAGTATAGTCTAGACTCTAATTCACAACTTGAAACACAATATAAATAGAAAAGTTAGAAACAAAACTCGCCCGTCTCCAAACACAGGCAGATCTCTCCCTCTCTCCTTCTCTCTCTCACACACAGCGCGACGTGGAATCGATTCGTTACACAATCAGACCTATTATATACCAAGAATAACTTCAGTATGAGTACAGGGCTGTACACATATTTTGCATATTGTTAAACGAGCCAAGGCTAGCTATTAAACTATCGATATGAATCGAAAATCTGGGACCCTGATGTAAACAAGACAAACGTCTTTCTCTGGTCTGCATCCCCTTAACAATTGTGTGTATTGAGCCGTACTGTATTGTACCCTTTCTGCAATCTGTTAATAAAGTTCTCATTCATTCATTCATTCAAACATAGACAATATTGAACAAGCCATAATCCACGTATTTTCAATCCGAGAGAGCTGCAGTAGTTAAATCAATGAGCCATCGATAAATAAACAATCAGCAATGTCTCGCTTCATGAATGGCCAGCAGTAGTACTGCTCCTAAAAAAACTATTTACAACCGTTAACGTTAAGCCAGTTAGCCCGCACCAGCCTAGTAGTACTACTAACGTTAGCTCCCAGAACGATAGCCAGTTAGCCCGCACCAGCCTAGTAGTACTACTAACGTTAGAGAGAGAGAGAGAGAGAGAGAGAGACTCACTGTTTAGTTGAAACGTCCAGGGCAGGAAACGTGTATAATCCGCCATATAGCTTGTTAGCCAAGTGTTAGCTCAGCTGAGCTCGTCGACGTTAGCACAACACTCAACAAGTACATTCCTTTGTCCATTTCCGCTCGAACAGACTGCAAACTACCTGGCGTTCTATCGCCATGCTCTAAGACAAACTCTAACCTTAACCAACTTTGAAAGAGTGCCTAAGCTTAACAGTCTAAAGAACTTGCAGTCACAGCACGGCACGCTCTAAGACAAACAACAGTCCTAGTACCAGGAACCAAGCTAGAAGCTAGAATTGGAACATTAGAAATTGGATTCGGCCAATCAGAGATCGTCTCTGTGAAATTCTGCCATAGAAAAAAATACTGGCGTCGGCCAATCAGAGAGCGTCTCCGCGAAATGCGGCTATGGAAATTCTCACGGAAGTTCACGCTGCTTTCTAGACCGCTTCAAATCGCGCTCGGATTCCAACATAATAGTCATATTTCAACGCACAACGCCGTATGCACTGATTGGCTGTGACGGAGACAGCGATCAAACTGTGACGCGCAGTCAGAGCGCTATCGCTTCTTGCCCGGGCGAGAAATACGAAAAAAAAAAAAAAAACGTCACTTCCTGCCCATGAAAACGCTGTTTTTTTTATTTAGATAATAACGTTATATTGTGCATTGGAAATACAAACATACTTAAAATGAGTAAATATTATTCATTTTAAACATGTTTATATTATTTATAGGGCTATAAAACAAAAAACAATTTTTTTTTTTTTTTCTTCTTCTCTCATTTAACAGGTGGGTCGGCGCCCTAGCGCCACCAGTGGCGAGCCGCCACTGTTATTACTACTATATTAATACAGTTTGATCCATCGCAAAGCGCTCCAGCGGACCAGCGCTTGAATACGGCCGGGGGATCCGCTCTATACAATGCAGACCCACGGCTCTCGTATTATAATGAGCCCGCGAGGCGTGTTATTATTAGAGTTAATAATATTGTATATTGTTTACACTGCCTTTTTATTCTATTTTTACTTCTCCATTGTACTATAATTATGTGACCTGTACCTCTATGTCTTCTACTACCTGTACCTCCCCTCCCCCCGGCCCTCCCCATGCTGCTGAATTTATATTATTTTATGAATACAACGTTCAACGTTCGCTAACGTAGAGAAACGTCAGACGTAATTCGAGATACGTCAGACGTACTTCGAGATACTTCCGTACTTTCCGCCAATCAGCGCATTGCCCTGTCACAGGAGTAATAATCCTGTGGCAGGGCGGAAGTTCCAATCTGGACCGAGTCTGCAGCTGGACCCTATTGGCGCGGAGCCCTCCATAGAACCAAAGGAATTCCCAGCAGCAGCACGAGCTCTCTCTCTCCCTCTCTCTCGCTCTCTATCTCTCCCCCCTCTTTCTCCCCCCCCCTCTCTCTCTCCCTCTCTCTCCCTCTCTCTCTATCTCCCCCCCTCTTTCTCCCCCCCTCTCTCTCTCTCTGTCTCTCTCTCTCTCTTTCGGGTATTTCTATGTTTACTTCTCACAACTATTGGACTTTCACGTGTCAGGCCAGGCATGGGGGGGGGGGGCACTGTACAACTGTACAAGCAAAACTGTACATTGGAATATTGACAAAACCATACTTGGTAATTTACTGTACATTGGAGGGGGTTGGGTTAGGACATTTACAGGGGCCAGTTGGCTTCATGATAGTGTTCCTTCAGAGACTAGATTCTAGGCCCACTGATCAGACAGGTTGTGAAAAGCTGTGACAAGGACCTATTTAACCTATTATTATTATTATGCAACATTGTAGGTTATTATTTGATATAGTATAGTTCTTCAGACGGATTCCTACGCCACTATAAAACTACATTATCAATGGTTTGGCTGAACAAACAGACAGACAGACAGGATATAGACAGATAGACAAACAGACAGACAGGCAACCAGATATATAGACAGATAGACAAACAGACAGACAGACAGACAGACAGGCAACCAGATATGACAGATAGACAAACAAACAGACATACAGGGGGGGTTGGGCGGGGTACTAAGTATAGTAATATGGTTTATTTGCATTGGGAAAGATACAGACACATTAGCTGGTAAACAAGAATACCCTGAAGACTCTGGCAGGAGCACTCATTCAAGGGTACTACGACTATGCGTGCACCTCATGGTACCAAAGCACCTCAAAGGCGCTTAAAACAAAATTACAAACATCACAAAACAAACTGGTCAGACTACTACTTGACCTGAACCCCAGAACCCACCTCACCCCTGCCCACTTTGACAACCTAGGATGGCTTAGAGTAGACGACAGAGTACAGCAACTTGCAATGGGCCTGGTCTACAAGATACACTATACGACCGGGGTACCCATGTACATGTCAAAATACTTCCCAAAGGTCAGTGAATACCACAACCACTACACCAGAGGAAGCTCAACAAATCATGTAAAACCCAGATTCGGCTCAAACAAGGGACTAAACACGTTTAGCAATTATGCCACAACAATGTGGAATGCCCTACCCAAAGCTGTAAAGGAATGTGAATCACTACCCACATTCAAAACCGCTCTTAAAGAGCAACTACGGGAGGCTGCAATTCGAAACTGGCCACCGTAAATGCCCAAAACCCCCCACCACCTCCTAATAGACAGTCTCCTCCCCACCGCATGTATATATTCCCTCCCCGCCGTATGTATATTTCTCTCCCACCCACCCACCCCCTCCTAATGTACAGTCCCCTCCCCATCATATATACTCTGTCAGGATCTAGGGGTAACAGTACTGTATATTTGAATACCGTTTATGTCACAAATGTATCAGTACTAAATACCTATATGTCCCTATGCCATAAATGTCATGTATGTTGTGTATGTCATAAATGTCTATGTCGTAAATTAAATTGATCAAAATGACCCGTATAAGCATTACAGGAGGGATCAAAATCATCTAGCGGTTTCTGGAAAAGGCCACAGGAGAATTCAGTCAAAAGCTAATAGTGCAACCCTTCACCCTTCACCTAGCAGCTATAGGAAAAAGCCCAGAGTGCCATAAAAATAAGAACAGATCAAATGGCAAACAGATGACACATCTTCCTCCACAACGAACAGGGATGGTGCGCCCAATAACTAACTTTTAAGTCAAGAAGTGACGGCCTGAAGGCCAACACCCGAGTTCTGTTTACTTTAGCTAAGCAGACCAAACAGGCCATTCTGTGATACCCACTGTTAGGTTGAGTGGGTACTATATTTCCATCTGTATGAGGGTCGCATTCAGGGACACTTGGGTAAATCATTCTAAAAGGAAACTAGTTCATATCCCCTCTGTAAGGTCACCTTGTAACGCTGTTTCGCAAGACCCAAATCACTGAGAGGGGAGACCTTCTAGCCAATAGGAAAGCAGGCTCTCTGGGGTGACGGCACTGGATGGCGCAAGGGCGGGGGGGGGTTCTCTCTTCTCTATAAAACCTACAGGTTGAATGATGGAGGTGAGACAGAGACACGGAGACACCGAGACGCAGAGAGAACGGAGAAGCAGAGACGGAGAATCCACCCCACCAGTTCGAGAATAAGAGACGCCACTAAGAAGCCCTCCGGGAAAAGCTGATTAGAGATAGAAAATAATTGATGCTGTGAACCAGATAATTTAAGCTGTTGGATATTCCAATAAAACAACGGTCAGAACCGTTTTCACCCGCAGCGCTGTCTCCGCCTCCACGTGATTTCCAGCAGACCATATTTGAATGAACTGTTACTTTAACGGGAAATACAACGAGCAGAGTAAGCTATTCCACTATACATTAGAGAACGAGCATATAGCTATAACATAGAATCATTGAGAAGATACATTATCTATATGAATTGAAAATGGGGGACCCTGATGGAAACAAGACAAACGTCTTTCTCAGGTCTGCATCCCCTTAACAATTGTATGTATTGAGCCGTACTGTATTGTACCCATTCTGCAATCTGTTAAATAAAGTTTTCATTCATTCAAACAACATCTATATGTTGAAAGATAGAGAGAAAAAGAGAGAAAGAAAGAGAGGGGGAGAAAGAGACTGGAGAGAGAGAAAGAAAGGCAGGGAGAATAAAGAGAGAAAGAAAGAAAGAGAGGGGGAGAAAGAGAGAGAAAGAAAGAGATAAAGAAAGAAAGAAAGAAAGAAAGAAAGAAAGAAAGAAAGAAAGAAAGAAAGAAAGAAAGAAAGAAAGAAAGAAAGAAAGAAAGAAAGAAAGAAAGAAAGAAAGAAAGAAAGAAAGAGGGAGAGAGAGCAGGGAGAATAAAGAGAGAATGAGAGAGAGAAGGGGCTGAATTGAGACACTCCGGTGAGCAGAGCCAGACTGTACAGTAGCAGCACTCCGGTGAGCAGAGCCAGACTGTACAGTATAGTAATATGTGTGGTAATAATGCAGATATTGAGTGTATTTCAGTGAGAATGCACATGGCGCACGCCTCCCGCGCCGCCTCGAATCCAACCAAAGCGGAAATTGTCGCTTGCCGCCTGCGAGGTGCGCGCCCGCTTGCGGCCAGTGTGCACAGCTACGTCCGTTAACATGGGAGCGGAAGTGAAGCGGCAGTCGCCCGTCCGTCCGTCTTTAATCGCGTCTGGTGTGCCGGGGGCGTCACGCATTGTAGGTTATTATTTGATATAGTATAGTTCTTCAGACGGATTCCTACGCCACTATAAAACTACATTATCAATGGTTTGGCTGAACAAACAGACAGACAGACAGGCAACCAGATATATAGACAGATAGACAAACAGACAGACAGACAGGCAACCAGATATATAGACAGATAGCCAAACAAACAAACAAACAAACAAACAAACAAACAGACAGACAGACAGACAGGCAACCAGATATATAGACAGATAGACAAACAAACAGACAGACAGACACTGGGGGTTGGGCGGGGTACTACTAAGTATAGTAATATGGTTTATTTGCATTGGGAAAGATAGAGACACATTAGGTTGAACAACATCTGTATGTGTGGTAATAATGCAGATATTGAGTGTATTTCAGTGAAAATGCGCGTGGCGCACGCCTCCCGCGCCGCCTCGAATCCAACCAAAGCGGAAATGATCGCTTCCGCCCGCTTGCAGCCAGTGTGCACAGCTACGTCCGTTAACATGGGAGCGGAAGTGAAGCGGCGGTCGCCCGTCCGTCCGTCCGCCTTGAATCGCGTCTGGTCTGCCGGGGCTGTGACCACGCTGCCCCCGCTACTTCCTGCTTCCGCCGCACCGGCGTCACCAAACCGACCTGTAGGAGTCGCTGTCCACAACGTCCAATCCCCACCCACCAGCTTTCCCACCCTCTAACACTTGCCAATTGTGTTAGTATGAACGATCGGCCAGCCGGTAGCAACGCCGAGAGCTGGGCTCGAACCCAGCGTGTCCTGCGTTAGTGGCGAGCGCCTTGCCCACTGCGCCAATCAGCCGCCCTCAAGACATACAAATATACAGTACTGTGTAAGAGAAGGGATCATACAAAATATATACATCCGAAGGGGAAGAAACTGTACATTGGAGGGGGTTGGGTGGGGGGGGGGGGGCATTTGGACATTTACCGGGGCCAGTTTCTAATTGCAGCCTCCCGTAGGTGCTCTTTGAGAGCTGTTTTGAAGGAGGCTAGGGATTCACATTATTTTACGGCTGTGGGTAGGGCGTTCCACATTGTTGTGGCATAATTGCATAACGTGTTTAGTCCCTTGTTTGAGCCGAATCTGGGTTGTACATGATTTGTGGAACTCCCTCTGGTGTTGTGGTCGTGGAATTCACTGACCTTTGGGAAGTATTTCGACATGTACATGGGTATCTTAGTGGTGTAGTGTATCTTGTAGACCAGGCCCATTGCAAGTTGCTGTACTCGTCTAAGCCATGTAGGTTATCAAAATGGGCAGGGGTAATAAGGTGGGTTTTAGGGGTAAGGCCAAGCAGTAGTCTGACCAGTTTGTTTTGTGATGGTTGTAGCCTTGTTTTTAGGGCCTTTGAGGTGCATGCATAATCGTAGTACCCTCGAATGAGTGCTCCTGTTAGAGTCTTCAAGGTATTCTTGTTTACCAGAGAGGAGATCCGGTACAAGAATCTTGTTCGTTGATTGACTTTTTTTATTACATTGGTTGCCATTTTGTCACAGGAAATATTTGCCTCTAGGATAGAACCCAGGTAGGTAATTTCATCTTTCCTTGTGAGTGACAATATTGTCACCCACTGTAAGCAGTTGGCCTTGTTGAGTTAGCTATTTGATCCAAAGAGAATAGATTCCATTTTACCCAGGTGTAATGATAGTTTGTTATCAGCGAGCCAGGTGCAGATTCTGCCGAGTTCAGAGCTGAGGGCTTTTTCAACCTGCAACTTGTCCCTGTCAGAGATCAGCAGGGCAGAGTCATCCGCGAACAGGAACAAGTTGCAGTCACAAGCTGATGACATGTCATTTGCATAAATTAGGAACGGTAAAGGTCCTAGTATGCTAGTTGTGGAACACTGCAGCTCACTGGGAGGAGGGAGGGGGCAGTGTACCGTTCACCTCCACCATCCGTTCTTTCCCCTCCAGGTAGGATTGCATCCAGCTCACTGATGAACTATCAAAACCAATTGCTTTAAGCTTATCAATCAGAATGGAGTGATTGACAGTGTCGAAAGCCTTTTGGAGGTCCAGCATGACCATGCCGCAGTATTTGCTAACTGAATAAATGATAACTGAATAACCAAAGCTGTAAAGGAATGTGAATCACTACCCACTTTCAAAAACACTCTAAAAAAACACCTACGGGAGACTGCAATTCGAAACTGGCCCCTGTAAATGTCCTAACACAACCCCCTCCAATGTACAGTAAATGACCAAGTATGGTCTTGTCAATATTCCAATGTACAGTTTTGTTTGTATAGTTGTACAGTGTCCCCCACCCACCCTTCCTACCCAACCCCCCCCCCCCCCCCCCCCACTCCTACCCAACCCCCCACCCAACCACCTCCAATGTACAGTCCCCCCCCCCCCCACCTACCCAATCCAATGTACAGTTTCTACGCCAAATGTATATACTCTTTTTTTCTGGACTCTTTTTGTATCACAAACAGTACTGTATTTGCAAATCTGGTATGTCATAAATGTATAGATGTAGCAGTACTGTCTATCTGTATGTCATGTATGTCATATATGTTACGATGAATTGAAAATGGGGGACCCTGATGTAAACAAGACGAAAGTCTTTCTCTGGTCTGCATCCCCTTAACAATTGTATGTATTGAGCTGTACTGTACTGTACCCATTCTGCAATCTGTTAATAAAGTTTTCAATCAATCAATCAATCAATCAACCAAACCCTGGAACACAGTTTGAAACTAGAAAGCTATCTGACATGGTAGTTCACTGTTTTTATATGCAATGACAGGGCAGGCTATTTTGTTTACAAACATATATATGATTTGTATGTAGAAATATAATAATGTAATCAATTTGATTATTCTATATCTATGATGATATCCAATATATCCAATATGATGAATTGAAAATGGGGGACCCTGATGTAAACAAGACGAAAGTCTTTCTCTGGTCTGCATCCCCTTAACAATTGTATGTATTGAGCTGTACTGTACTGTACCCATTCTGCAATCTGTTAATACACTTTTCAATCAATCAATCAATCAATCAATCAATCAATCAATCAATCAATCAATCAATCAATCAATCAATCAATCAATCAATCAATCAATGGTTTTGCGGACGACTCAGCCCTGCTGGTCTCTGACAAGAACAAGTTACAGGTTGAAAAAACCCTCAGCTCGGAACTAGGCAGAATCTGCATATGGCTCGCTGATAACAAACTATCATTACACATGGGCAAAACAGAGTCCATTCTCTTCGGTTCAAATAACAAACTCAGCAAGACCGACGGCTTCTCAGTTACAGTGGGTGACAATATTGTCACAAGGAAAGATGAAATTACCTACCTGGGGTCCATCCTAGAGGCTAATCTCTCCTGTGACAAAATGGCATCCAATGTAATAAAAAAAGTCAACCAACGAACTCGATTCTTGTACCGGATCTCCTCTCTGGTAAACAAGAACACCCTGAAGACTCTGGCAGGAGCACTCATTCAGGGGTACTACGACTATGCTTGCACCTCATGGTACCAAAGCACCTCAAAGGCGCTAAAAACAAAATTACAAACATCTCAAAACAAACTGGTCAGACTACTGCTTGACCTTACTCCTAGAACCCACCTCACCCCTGCCCACTTCGACAACCTAGGATGGCTTAGAGTAGACGACAGAGTACAACAACTTGCAATGGGCCTGGTCTACAAGATACACTACACGACCAAGGTACCCATGTACATGTCAAAATACTTCCCAAAGGTCAGTGAATACCACGATCACAACACCAGAGGGAGCTCCACAAATCATGTCAAACCCAGATTCGGCTCAAATAAGGGACTAAACACGTTTCGCAATTATGCCACATCAATGTGGAACGCCCTACCCAAAGCTGTAAAGGAATGTGGATCACTACCCACTTTCAAAACCTCTCTCAAGGGACACCTACGGGAGACTGCAATTCAACACTGGCCCCTGTAAATATCCTAACCCAATCATTCCAACCCCCTCCAATGTACAGTCATTTACCTAGTATGGTTTTGTCAATAGTTCAATGTACAATTGTGTTTGTTTGTACAGTGTCTCCTCCCCCCCCCCCTCAATGTACAGTGTTACTTGTTTATACAGTATGCCCCCCGCCCCCCCCCCAACCACCTCCAATGTAAATTACCCAGTATGGTTGTCAATATCCCAATGTACCCAACCCCCCCCACCCAACCTCCAATGTACAGTTTCTACGTCAAATGTATATACTCCCTTTTCTTGACTCCTTCTGTATCACAAACAGTACTGTATTTGCAAATCTGGTATGTCATAAATGTATAGATGTAGCAGTACTGACTATCTGTATGTCATGTATGTCATATATGTCTATATGAATTGAAAATGGGGGACCCTGATGGAAACAAGACAAACGTCTTTCTCAGGTCTGCATCCCCTTAACAATTGTATGTATTGAGCCGTACTGTATTGTACCCATTCTGCAATCTGTTAAATAAAGTTTTCATTCATTCATTCATAGCAGGCTCTGCAAATATAAACACATGTCTCTCCCAAACTACGTAGTGCACCTTTGACATTTGCAATATGAAAACATGCATTTAACATGAAAACATTTAGGCCTATAATGTAATGAAAAACTACATACGGTACTATCACCTCACCATTCACCAACCTTTTTTTCATGCAAGGTGGAGGCCCTCCTCATAGAGGTAGCCTCATAATCACGAGTCACTTGCTAAATCAACACGCCCATTGTATTTCTACAGCTGTCCATCAAATCTACAGCCAATGAGGAATTTAGGTCTAAGGAAAGGCACCGCCCCTACACAGATGAACACAACAAAGATGGAGTTTGTGAAGTAGAGAGACAGCCAGCCAGCTTGCATTTTAGACGAGTTATTTAGCACCAACGAGCTTAACTTGTCAAATAAATAGCGCGATGTGATCATTTCAAGTCATATTACTCAAGTCTGTATCTGGATCGTGGATTTTCGCGAACGTAAGAAGTTGTCCAGTTAGTAAACAAACTGGCTTAGCTACGACGACAAGGCTAACCAGCTAACGTTTAGCCACACACACTGGCACCGTTCCTCTCCCCAGTCTGTCTCACTTGCACCTGGCCGAGAATTGGACGACAAACATGGAGAAGGTGAGCAGCAGGCTTTAGTCAACTGTATATAATTGATGCATTTTGCACGTTTTGACACGGTCTAGAGCTGACAACGTACTTGTGTTTGCATTACTATACTAGCTAACGTCAGTAAACTCAAACTGACTTGGGGTTAAAGCAAGGCATTTACCATTTGAACTACGTCCAATTTAATAATGCATAACGTTACATGTTATTCCTATGGTCTAAGACAGTCCAAGAATATTAGTGAATAATACTCACATTTGCAATGTCACCACGCAACAGTTATACTTAGGCCTACATTCTGAAGTTGTCATAAGGATTTGGGAAAGATGGCAAAAGTGTTGTCAACTTGTCACAATACTGGAATTTCGAACTTCGATACGATACCTTGAAAAGTATCGATATTCGATACCACGGGGGAAATGGTTCAATCTTAAAATGTAAAAAAAAAAATTATAAATAATATATATATTTTATAAATTTAGCTTTTGTTGCTGGTTGATTCTCCTCAGCTTCTCTCTGGTACTATAAGAGAAGATAAATATAACACTTTTAAAACCCTTTGTTTATCTTTAGATCACACATTTAAAAATAACTAAATGATATAATCTTAGAAATTAAGTAAACACTGTAATCTGTGTTGCATGTACCTGACAAACTGAACTGTTTGTATTACAGTCATATTCCAACTTAACTGAATGAACGTGTGTGTGGACTACTGTACTATTACAGTATTGAAATAAACAATGCAACTTCCTTATATACATTTATATATATATATATATATTTTTTATGAATAATTAAATATCGATATTGCGGGAAATGAGTATTGAAACTGTTTTAAATATTCAGAATCGATATGTATCGAAAAATCGATATTTTTGTGAATCCACAAATTCAACCTCCCATTCATAGTCTATGGAGCAGCTGGATGTAACAGTACTGTATATCTGTATGTCTATGTCGTGTCATGTATGTCAAACATGTTATGATGAATTGAAAATGGGGGACCCTGATGTAAACAAGATGGAAGTCTTTCTCTGGTCTGCATCCCTTTAACAATTGTGTGTATTGAGCCGTACTGTATTGTACCCATTCTGCAATCTGTTAATAACGTTTTCAATCAATCGGCTCGATACTTTATACCTGATGACATCACACATTTGAGTCTTACTTCTCTGGTTTCTGACTTTGGGGGAGAGTAGCTCAGGGTCACAAATATTGATTGAACTTTCCTTGGCCATGGAAGTAACATTGGAATTCTTAATTTGGGTGGTGTTCCCCTTGTAATGTTATTTGAATATGTATCATTACAGTAGGCACTTCAGTGGCTGTCAATCACACACACTTGGGTCACATTTCACATATCCAAGTTTGCCATTCGTCCAGTAGGTCCAGTGAAGGGGACTGCAAGGAAGGAAAATGAGACTGTAGCCAGATCGGGTGCTACCCCCTGGGTTCGGTCCAACTTGGTATACACACAGAGACAATTTAGAACTGGTATTTAATGTATAAGCATAGCATACACAGATCACTTTAACTCATATGAGACTTGTATTGGCAAACAAATGATCAGAGAGCTCTTCCAGCTTGCACTCTCGTGTGTGTCTGTGTCAAACTTGTCCCAGTCTCACTGTGAACATAAAATGGAGAGAGGTTAATTGACCTAACCAACTACTTCCCTTACTGCCTCTTGAGTGATTACAACTGTTGGAAAGAAAATTAAGCATGCTTTCTAGAATTCTATGAGGTAAAACATCACATGTTCCCAGAGCTGATACTAGGGCAACTTTCCCACAAAAATATAGGGCATACAAAAGGTAGAGGGATTAGAGATATGATGGGAATCAAGCCTACATCCTACACAATCTGTCATCTCCCCCAGGAGGAGTGTTCTCTGTCCATATTTTGGTTTTATGTTGTGTGATATATATAGGGGTGTAAAGGTACACATATCCGTACCGAACCGTTTCAGTACTGGACCTAAGGTTCTGTACGGCTGTGTACCGAACGAATACAACGGTACGTTAACCACTAACGAACGCACATGCAGAACTTTTTTTTGCATGCAGAATTGAATTCAAAACTCTTAATTAATTTCGATATAGAATATTCGTTGACGGCCATACAAGTACAATTAGTTACTGCACACTACATCACCCCTGAGTGGAACATGGAAAGCAAAACTTTCGGCCACTGTAACGAAAACCTGTACTGAACCGTGACTTGAAAACCGAGGTACGTAACGAACCGTGGTTTTTGTGTACCGTTACACCCCTAGTGATATATGATATATGTCTGTCTCATCAGCAGGCAGATTTCCTGAAAGGACTACCTGTCTACAACAAGAGCAACTTCAGCAGATTCCATGCAGACTCTGTGTGTAAAGCATCAGTAAGTATTTTTTTTAGTATTTCCAAACATTGTTGCATGCTTTTGGACATACAGTATATACCCAGACCTTTTCAGGAGAATTCTGTTGCTAGGGGAGCACCTTGGGGCTCTAGTGTATTTCCTGCCAACAGTTCTATTTGCTTAAACACTGCGACAGGAAATACACATGGGCCCATTTAGAATGTTTATGTTGTCATGAAAAGGTCTTTACCACACTTCTACGCAGAAAGTTGGATGACGTTCCACTGTCAAACATCTCTGCCAAAAGATGAAGTCAACTAACTGCCTTCTTATACTCATATTGTTTCCTCATATCATTTTAAATAAATAATATTATATTAATTGTTCCCCCTATATATCTTAAATTCTTTTAGAATACTTCACTAATGAGAACCGAAAAATTATTTACTTAATTAATTATACAATAATACAATTTCATGGCGTCTGTGCAGCCATGTTTATTCACTGTGTCCATGGAAACAGCAATTAACACAGCAAAAAGCAATTGAAAGTTATTACCATTTAGTCCCAGAGGTCCACTTTGTTAGTGATAATGAGGCACCAGGGACAGAGCTGTGATGTACAGGCGTAGAGGCAGATGTGATGTACAGGCGTAGAGGCAGCTGTGATGTACAGGCATATTGCTGTGATATACAGGCATATAGGCAGCTGTGATATACAGGCATAGAGGCAGCTGTGATGTACAGGCATATAGCTGTGATATACAGGCATAGAGGCAGCTGTGATGTACAGGCATATAGCTGTGATGTACAGGCATATAGCTGTGATATACAGGCATATAGGCAGCTGTGATATACAGGCATAGAGGCAGCTGTGATGTACAGGCATAGAGGCAGCTGTGATGTACAGGCATATAGCTGTGATGTACAGGCATAGAGGCAGCTGTGATGTACAGGCATATAGCTGTGATGTACAGGCATAGAGGCAGCTGTGATGTACAGGCATATAGCTGTGATATATAGGCAGCTGTGATATACAGGCATAGAGGCAGCTGTGATGTACAGGCATAGAGGCAGCTGTGATGTACAGGCGTAGAGGCAGCTGTGATGTACAGGCATAGAGGCAGCTGTGATGTACAGGCATAGAGGCAGCTGTGATGTACAGGCATAGAGGCAGCTGTGATGTACAGGCATAGAGGCAGCTGTGATGTACAGGCATATAGCTGTGATGTACAGGCATAGAGGCAGCTGTGATCTACAGGCATAGAGGCAGCTGTGATGTACAGGCACATAGCTGTGATGTACAGGCATAGAGGCAGCTGTGATGTACAGGCATATAGCTGTGATGTACAGGCATATAGCTGTGATATACAGGCATATAGGCAGCTGTGATATACAGGCATAGAGGCAGCTGTGATGTACAGGCATAGAGGCAGCTGTGATGTACAGGCGTAGAGGCAGCTGTGATGTACAGGCATATAGCTGTGATGTACAGGCATAGAGGCAGCTGTGATCTACAGGCATATAGCTGTGATGTACAGGCATATAGCTGTGATCTACAGGCATATAGCTGTGATGTACAGGCATATAGCTGTCATGTACAGGCATAGAGGCAGCTGTGATGTACAGGCATATAGCTGTGATGTACAGGCGTAGAGGCAGCTGTGATGTACAGGCATATAGCTGTGATGTACAGGCGTAGAGGCAGCTGTGATGTACAGGCATATAGCTGTGATGTACAGGCATATAGCTGTGATCTACAGGCATATAGCTGTGATGTACAGGCATATAGCTGTGATGTACAGGCATAGAGGCAGCTGTGATGTACAGGCATATAGCTGTGATGTACAGGCGTAGAGGCAGCTGTGATGTACAGGCAGGAAAGTGTTTAGTTATTTTGTGGGAGTGTTCACATGATGGTAAACATTGATGTTTGGTTTGCGTCTCTGCTCTGTCTTGTTTTAGAACCGTCGGCCGACTGTGTATCTTCCAACCAGGGAGTTCCCCTCTGAACAGAGTAAGTCACTTTACTACACCCACAAATGGCTCCTTGCTTGTCCAGTAGAGACCGTTTTACAAGATGTTTAGACTGCCCACTTTTCTTTTTTTTAAATTCTCTTTTTATTGATTTTCTCCATGGTCCAGAATGCCCACTTTTCATGACAATGGTTGCTCTGTTTTGATATATGAGAAATATATCATTTTTATAACTTGGCATCTTATTACTGGATCTGGTAAACAAGTCCCAGTGGAACAATAATATCATGCTTTTCCAGTGTTTTACCTACTCTACCCCTGTACAGAAATTGGAAAAGCCTCCCCCCGTTAAATCCTTATTTCTGTGATAACAGCCAAGTTGTTTACTTTTTGTTATCAGTTCTTGGCCCCGTTCCCCGTACCTGGCTAACTGAGTTAGCCGGATAATTTCCAGCATAGCTTGACTTAAGCCAGACCTTTCTGTTCCCCGAAGTCGGATTTTCTAAATCACCATGGTAACAGATCAGAAAGTTTGAACCTGGTCCGGAGCAGGGTTAAGTTCAGTTAGCTGGATAACCTGCGTGGCCACGCCCTCGCAAAGAAATGCCAGCTCGCTTCCTGAAATATTTCTCAGTCTAGATCCCATTATACCATTCTGAATTATGTTTTTGTGCTTCGTTTTCCTAGAGGGGGCTTTTGAAATGTATAATAATAGAACTAAATGCTGATAATAAATCATATTCAGCCTATAGATTTACTTTGTCCTAAATAAAATAATGCACGTCATATACGGCGCTCGGAGTCGCGATACACGCTGCATGTGGTTATTTTAATAACGGCGCATTGCAAATGTGAATCCCGCGGGGATATTTTTAATGAATGAAACCTATCGGCCGCTTGGCTCTGATTAGTTTCATATATTCTCCGCTGTAGATTTGCCTAACGGAGCGCCCGGATTGTGTTTCATTCAAGCATACAATTGAAGTGTCTATGCGTGGATTGTGGTCTTTGTGGATTATGAATTACGAGGAATCTGAGGATTGTTGAATTGTATCATCACTCACACGTTATTGTGATATTGTAACTGGGATTAAAATGTCTGATGAGAATGAGATGCGCTGTTTGACGGATTTGAGCAATTGAATGAGCCGTTGACGTTACATTAATGCATTTGAGAATAAAGAGATAAAACTTCATTCAAAAGAAAAATATTCGAAACACGGGTCTCTTGTATTGATGGATATATCCCGTCTGGCACAGAGGTGCAACGGCTAGTGCTCACTCCTGTCAAGCGGACGACCCTAGTTCGAAACCCCGCGTTTCCAATATAATTTTTTTGGAATATAATATTAAGACTATACGCAAAAGTAGCCTAGTTTTAAGTAAAAATATTATAAATCTACATGCATTGAGGATGTCATTCTTTATATAGCTCTCAAAGTGCACCAAATTGAAGCATTTACATTGCAAAAAGAAGAAAATAAATTAGAAAAGACGGGGATTCGAACGCGGGTCGTCCGCGTGAGAGACATAAGGACCATCCATCACACCATGGTGCCAGACAAATAAAACATCCACCATACATCCATCAATGGATAAGAGAGCCGTATCCTAATTCTGAAAGAGTTGAACTAATTATTTTCGCTAGCAAGATCTCATTTGATTATTCAATCCATAAACCTACTGCCAGCAGGCACGTTTAAAGAAATATAATCTGATTGATTGGGGTAATGAGGGACTTAAAATTAGCCTATAGATTGTGCATTTAACTTGTCGGCGAGGCTATTGAGCCGTACTGCATTGTACCCATTCTGCAATCTGTTAATGAAGTTTTAAATCAATCAATCAATCAATGCCGTTAGGAAATCAGGATTTCTGCTATCGACACCTGCTGTCTTTTCAACTGAAGCGGCCGCGCGCAATTATCCTGAGTCTCAAGTCTGGTTCGAATGAATGAGACTGAATCAGCGTTCGAGGAACAGGAAAATCCCGGATTCAAACATCGGGTTAATTGAATCTGGATAATGGGACTCTTGATCGACTTAGTTGAACCAGGTACGGGGAATAGGGCCCTGTTCTGTCCGCCTCAGTTGTGCTCTCTGGCCAATAGCAACACATTCCTTTCAAAACACAGCAAACAATCTAATCTAAGATAACTAGTGAGTTTAAGGGAAGATTCAGGATTGTTTAGAACCCTATCTCATTGATCACCAACCAAGGCCCTTCTTCACAGTTCTCACACTGGTGATTTTAGAAATAACGTTTAGCAAAGATCTTCACACTACCATAGTAGAGTATAGATTAAAAGATCAATCTTGGGATTTTAAGAATCCATTAGGTTCAAATTAAATGATTCAACATAGATTTCTTTAAATTTTTTTGTCTACATTCTAAAAAGGTTGAGTTAATTGAGTCTTGCTGGAATCTCATCAGACTGTTTGTTGTTCTCCTCAGTCATCGTCACAGAGAAGTCAAATATCTTGTTGCGATATCTTCATCAACAGTGGGATAAGAAGGTAAATAAGGCTTGTTATGTTAAGTTGAGTGAATGTAACTTTGTAAATGTTTGGGCAACATTTCATGGCTTTTATCTGAAGAGCAAATGTAGGGACATTTCATGAATGTGTTCTATGTGGGCTTGGGGAATATTGTTTATCTTATTTCAATGAGATAATTTATTTTTTTATCAAAATGTGATATTGTGGTATGGAGCTATAGTCTAAATTAATTCGTACAAGCACATAACTGATATAACATAACTTAATTAATCACTGAATGAAATCTGAAATCTTTCGAGGGAATATCATTCCACTTGATGTCACCATGCAGTTCAATGTGATGAACACGGGGTGTTTAATATCTGACATGAGCAGATTTCCTATCTATTCAGTACAACCAAAGCGTTGTTACAACTACCGCCGCCATTAGAGGCTAATTCTGTAAACTTGTTTTCTACCAAGAAGACAACACTGTCTCTTCCTCATTTGAGATTCAAGTGTGGTTGGAACACTGAACTTTACACATACTGCCACTCAGTGGAAAGAGTGATGTGAAGTGCCCTTAGTTAACCTCATGATGGAATACATTATACACACGAGAACAGTAAATTCCTACACATCCCGTAGAAGAAGATCGCCTGACTCGAATAGCATCACACAGCGAGGATGTTTTCATTTAATTTCAAACCTTTATTTATACTCGTGAAAGCACTGAGGTTTCCCTAATTTACAATGATGACATAGCTTGCTACATTTTCAACCAATTTACAAACGGTTTGGTTTATTACAAACGTGCTTGGACATGTTGAAATTATTTTCATATGGAAGTCCATTATATGTATGCAGTATGATCTCTGACGTTTATAACAAACCAAAACCGTTTAAAAATCGGTTGAAAATTGAGCAAGCTATGGTTATTTCAATAGTACAGTACATGCACCATAGACATTCATGTTATGAGTGGCCGTGCTGCCTGTGGCAAGATGGCCACCATGTGGCAACATCGGTCTCCATTGGCCAGCAGCACGGTGAGTCATATAGCCTTTATATACGTCTATGGTCTGTACGTCTCTTGTGCATGATGGCAGCTACAACACCATCTGTGGTCTCGAATGAAGCCTCTCTCTCTCTCTCTCTCTCTCTCTGTCTGTCTGTCTGTCTGTCTGTCTGTCTGTCTGTCTGTCTGTCTGTCTGTCTGTCTGTGCGCATGGTGGAGCGGGTGGTTTTGAGTGGGTGCTGCTGAGCGGAACGTGTGAGTCTTTTCTATACTTTTCCTATCTTTGTGTTTGTTTGTCAAAATCGTGAATTAGACTGGGTTTTAATTCGACTGGTTGTGTGTTAATGGTGGGCTAATAGCGTTGTCAGTGTTCGCTTTGGCAGCTGACTGCTGTCGCGGCAGCATGGATTTCGCGAAATTGACTAGGAAACATGGGTTTAAGGTCGCGCCGTCTTTTCCGTGTTCAGTGGAAGACTGTAGTCTAGCGGTAGCGGGGAAAGTGGGAGCTGCGGCCGTTAAGTCAGCGGCCCGTATGAATGGGGGGATTATAATATTTCTGGATGATTTGACTAAGGTTACTCAACTGGTAACGGACGGTTTAGTCATACATGGTACTTTTGTATCTGTGTTGCCGCTCACAACTCCGGCAAAAAAGGTGTCATTGGCAAACGTTCCTCCGTTGGTGAGCGATGATCTGATATTGAGGGAACTCGCAAGGTTTGGTAAAGTGGTGGCTCCTTTGAAAAAAATGTCTTCAGGTTTCAGAGCACCGGAACTGAAGCATGTGGTTTCTCACCGGAGGCAGACGTTCATTGTAATGAACAGACGTGATGATGAGTTAGATCTTAATTTTAAAGTAGTAATAGACGGGTTTGAGTACATTATCTTTGCAACAACACAAAACATGCGCTGTTTTGGGTGTGGAAAGGAGGGGCATCAGAGACAAGCGTGCCCTGGGGAGGGGCCGAGCAGGGGGGGAAATGATGGGGAAAGTGCGAGGCCGAAAGGAGGAACTGCTTGGGGTGGGAATCGAGGGGGGGAGGGGGCAGGGGATGAGGGGTGGTGGGGAGGTTTCTGAGAAGGTTTTAGTACCAGATGGAGGTGATAAGGGAATGGAGGGGGTGTTTTCGGCGGGGATTGTAACACAGGGAAAGACTGGTGGAGATGGTATGGTGGGGGGGGGGGGGGGGGGTGGTAGTAGTAGGAGCTAGTGTAAACCAAGATGTGTTGGATAGCCAGGTGAGGGGTGGAATTGTTGACGTTGGTGGGACAGATGGACCGGTTGAAGAACAGAGGCCAGATGCTGGGGATAAAAATGAGGGGGGGGGTCGTGGAAGGAGGGATTGCAGAGGTGGCAAGGGGACCTGTTGTAATATATGGGGCAAGTGGTCCTGTTGATGTACTGCGGAAAGTTGCTGGGGATGGAAATGAGGGGGGGGGGGGGGGGGGGGTCGTGGCAGGAAGGATTGCGGAGGTGGAGGGTGGTTCTGTTGAGACGCAAGGGACAGGAAAAGGGGATGAAGATGAGGGGGGGGGGGGTGGTGGCAGGGAGTTTTTCGGATGAGGGGAGTGTGCCTGGGGGGGCTGTAGCTATTGAGGGAGCAGGGTCAGAGGACTCAGTTGTGGGGGTCAGGGTGGAGGGAGTGGAGGATATTGATATGGAAGAGGGGGACGGGGGGGTAGAGCTGTTTAGGCAGAAGAGAAAGGGTGGAGTAATTGGGTTGTCAAGATCACGAGCTAAGAAGCCAGGTGTGTCGGAAGAAATCGGCAGCACACAGGGTACACAAGGGATGTATTTTGATGACAGTGAGGAATATGGGAGCGATGATTCTTCAGAGGGTGCTGCCTATTCTTTGGGTGCGATGAAACTGTTTTTACAGGTGACAAAGAACAGGAAGGGAGTGGAGGTGGACATTTTTTTTTCAGATATGGATTTGTTTGTTTTGAATGCGAAGAAACATATGAGGTTTAAAGGAGAAGGTCGTTTTGTTGACACAGATTTATACAGGTTGAGGAAGGTTGTGCAAAAAGTACTGAAGGGCCCCGGTATGGTGGGGGACGGAGTGGAATCAGTGTAGTGTTTTTTTTTGTGTTTGTTTGGTTTTCTTGTTTCACTTTTTGTTTTCTTCCATATGAGAGTTTTTGTATTGACGAGACTGGTGTGTTGTCACTTAGGACTGGACGTTTCATGGTGTCCTGATGCTGAGGCCTGGAGGCTGAGACTTTGGTTGATCATCTCATGTACTCGTATGCATTTGTGGAACTGTGTGAAAACTGGGAGTATGGTGGATTCAGAGACAGGAGCGGGGCGTATCGTTTTCATGCCCAATGGGACGGCCACGTCAGACTCCTTCGGCAAGCCTTTCTTCAAAGTTGTCATGGGGGATGTTGTCTCTGCCGTCCTTTTATGTTACCGGCATCGTTACCTTGTTCAAGGGTTGGAAGGTATGACTGTGGGGCTCGACACGTTCTACGGCGGTATAGACATTTTACTGGCTCAGCCTCGGAGGGTGATGGAAAAGCGGACTTTGCTGGCTTTTTTCTACCTTATGGTTGGAATGGGCTTCATCAGGGTTGTGAGCCCGCGACTCGGACTGCTCGATGGGAAGTCACTGGGGGCTGCCAGTCTCCGCACGGGAGTGTGGGAGGTGAGGTTGGAGCGGCTTCTGGACCGGGAAGGAAAAGGCGGCCTCGGACGGGGAGGCGAGGGTTACAAACTGCCTACTGAGGATGTCGGTCCAGAGTGCGTCTCGGTCCCCCTGCTCTGGTTTCGGCCCCTGACATCATCAAGGCCATATGATATACGACGGGTGGACGGTAGGAGCTTACGTGATAAGGATGGAGGAGGAGGGTCGGCTGTCGAAGTGGCCCGTTTTATCCACGAGATGGGTGTTGACTGGAGTCTGTCAGACACGCACAAAGGCCTGTTGTGTTGTACCAAAAGGGGAAAGGTGAAGACAGAGACGCTCTTATCAGGACTATTGTTTCTGCAGTGCCTCTCCGGTGTGTCTCTCGTTGATACACCCAGACTTTTGGATCGATTAGAGTTTTTTTTTTTTTTCCTCCATATGGGGGAAAAGTTCTAAGTGACAATTTGGTTCAGTTTAAGCAGTGTTGTCCCTAATTGATTTGTTTGTTGTGATATTTTTTTTTTTTTGTGTTTCTTTGTTTTGTTTGTTTGTTTGTTTTGTTTTTTGTTGTTTGAGTTGTCGAGTATTTTGATGTTGAAAGTTTATGTTGCATCTTGAGTGTTTTTAGTAAAGAATAAAGTTTTTTTTATAAAATCAAAAAAATCTCTCTCTCTCTCTCTCTCTCTCTCTCTCTGTCTCTCTGTCTCTCTGTCTCTCTGTCTCTCTCTGTCTCTCTCTGTCTCTCTCTGTGTGTGTGTGTGTTTTGTCAGAATGCAGCCAAAAAGCGGGAACAGGAGCTGACGGACGGGGAGAACGCCGCGCCCCCGAGGAAAGTGGCCCGGAGGGACAGCCGGGAGCTAAACGAGGACTCGTAGAGCACCGTGTGTCGGCCAAGCCCCGCCCTACACAGACTGACTGACATGCATATTCAACACTCTCACCGATTCTCTCTCACACACACACAAATTGCAGGTATACAGTAGTACATACACACACTTGCTCAAAACGGAACGCCCTCAGCCTGAAGCACAGAGAGAATGTTTTTTTCTCAGACAGCAATGACCACTGCTGCCATAACTCCATATACATTTAGGGATTGCAGAGGAAATACGATGGCTTTGAAAACCTTCTTCTCTGTTTTTATTTAAAATTTCTTTTTCTTCTGTGTTAATGTTTGTGTTTGAAATAGGATTTTAAAGCAGGGGTGTTTTAAATTTTTTTTTTGTGATTTTCCAAGAAAATCCATACTTTCTGGATGCCACTCTTACATTAATTTCAAATGATTACGTTGTTTTCCATAATTGAATACTTGAGATGAAGAACCATACAATACAGCCATGGTTCCAATTCAAATCCAATGTTCTGATGGTTCCAATACAAATCCAATGTTCTGATGGTTCCATTTCAAATCCAATGTTCTGGTGTACATGACAACAAACTGCATTTCACTGACCAAGATTTACGGACTGCAGGGATTTGTATGTTTCTCAACATCTCAAGGGTTCAATTATTTATTTATTTATCTTTTAGATGCGAAGCATCTCTATAACCGGCAATGTCATTCATTCATTCATTCATTCATTCATTCATTCATTCATTCAGTAAGTTCTTCACTCACACTCAGCCATTCTGCCTCTAGTGGCGTTCTCACATGCATGCAAGACCAGATCAATCTATGATGAATGCTTTGCATCTGTGACACTGTGTGTCCTTGCTATTCACCAACTCCCGACTACATTCCTGGGGGGTGGGGGGGCTATCAAGGTCTTCCCTCAAGGTCTTCCCTCCAGATTTCTTCAAAGTTCAGACTTGGCTTGTTGGGTATTCAACATAACACAACGTCAGCCTACCTCCTCGGTTGTCTCCATTAGGCTTGCATCCATCGCTACTCAAAACATGTTTTTAAACATAGGGAGTACTTCCAGTGCTCCTCTGTTGGTTTTTGCTGGCAAAATAATTAATATGGGCACTCTGCTATGCATGTTTTTAAGTTTGAGTCCATGTAATTGTTTTAAGTTGCATGCCATCTTAATGTGGTCTCTGTTGAAATAGGAGCTGTTAGTTTTGTCCTGTATGTGGTGACATGTGTTAGTAAGTGGACCTAAAAGAGCCGTCAGTATGAGTACCTCAGACGAAGAACCATAGAACTCCATCAATACGAGTATCTCAGACGAAGAACCATAGAACTCCATCAATACGAGTATCTCAGACGAAGAACCATAGAACTCCATCAATACAAGTATCTCAGACGAAGAACCATAGAACTCCATCAATACGAATATCTCAGACGAAGAACCATATAACTCTGTTAATGAGTTTTCAGCTGAACAATGTTTTCAAACTTTAGTATCTAAAGATGGTAAGTTGGAGTGTTGTGGTTCATTCATAGTTAAGACCGTAGATGTTGATTAAAGTTATATGGTTCTTCAGTGCGAGGGTTCATTTGTTTGCCAAGCTTCAAAGCTGGTAGTTAGCTGGCCTTGAATAGAGATGAAAAATAATTCTGATCATTACATTTTAGAAGACTGTGATGTTTTTAAATTTGCAGCTTGGCCAACAGGTGGCGACCGCTCTATATCACCCAGCATGTAATCGTTATTGCAGTAAGAGAAAGGCTGTATGTCATTGTGTCAACGTCTTCGATTGAATCAGGAGCTCAGGTTTATTTACTACAGACTATTGTGATAAAAAGAAAGAAAAAAGTCGGGAGATCCTGGAACAAATTTCATGTTCTCTCCTTGAGTGATAAATGATATTGCCTTAAACGGAAGTAGTGTTTTGTTGATAATGTCCTGTGCTGCTCAGCTGGGTTTACTGTTCCAGAAATGAATGAGTTTCATTCCAAAACACAATGTCCACCAAAAGATGGCATCAGCTTGTATGGAATAGTATTTCAGAACTAAGCAAACATCAGACATTTTTTAAGATGGTAAAATGCATTTAGCATGTCCTATTCGAGACATTAAGGTTAACCCATGATGCAAAGCTTTATTTTCGTGTACAGTGCTGCTAAACTACTAATTTTGTAGCAATATTAGACTCAATGCTCAGTGTTTTGAGTGCTATCGTATAAAATAGCTTACTGTGAGGATGTGTTAAACTAGCTGGTGATGACAATATAATTGTATAATGACATTTACTATACTTAATGCATTTTCCCTAGGCATGCATCGATACCAGGCTAAACTAGGGTGTCGGTATAATTTCTCTGATGACAAAAATCTGATACTATAACAAACATGAACAGATATTAAGATGTTAAATTCAAAATGTTTGACACAGAAGGAGCTTTAGATCTCTAATGGTGAAAATGGATTATTAGGTGTCCAAGCACAGGAAGTTGTTTTTGTTAGGATTCTTCTTATTCTTTTTCTCTGCTAAAAGCATGTGCAACTCATAAACTGTCATTCCAGAGCAACCTAAATCCTTTGTCACACTAGGCATCCTCAAATATGGGGCCAATAATCCTGATAGTGGCACTATATCAGCAGCCTAAAGTTAAAATCTTTATTAAAAGTAATAGTACGCTGGTACCTATGGTCAAGTTCAGTTTTTGTCAAGTGGAGTTTTCTCTGGGGTTTTGAGGTGGATGTTGCTCTGTGGTTTTTAGGTGGAGGTTGCTCTGGGGTTTTAGAGTTGAGGTTTTGCTGGGGTTTTGAGGTGGAGGTTGCTCTGTGGATTTAATGTAGAGTTTTCTCTGGGGTTTTGAGGTGGAGGTTGCTCTGGCTTTGAGGTGGAGGTTGCTCTGGGGCTTTAGGGTGGAGGTTGCTCTGTGGCTTTGAGGTGGAGGTTGCTCTGGGGCTTTAGGGTGGAGGTTGCTCTGTGGCTTTGAGGTGGAGGTTGCTCTGGGGCTTTAGGGTGGAGGTTGCTCTGGGGCTTTAGGGTGGAGGTTGCTCTGGGGCTTTGAGGTGGAGGTTGCTCTGGGGCTTTAGGGTGGAGGTTGCTCTGGGGCTTTAGGGTGGAGGTTGCTCTGGGGCTTTGAGGTGGAGGTTGCTCTGGGGCTTTAGGGTGGAGGTTGCTCTGTGGATTTAATGTAGAGTTTTCTCTGGGGTTTTGAGGTGGAGGTTGCTCTGGGTTTATTAGGTGGAGGTTGCTCTGGGGATTTAGAGTGGATGTTGCTCTGTAGTTTTGAGGTGGAGGTTGCTCTGGGGATTTAGAGTGGATGTTGCTCTGTAGTTTTGAGGTGGAGGTTGCTCTGGGGTTTTGAGGTGGAGGTTGCTCTGGGGTTTTGAGGTGGAGGTTGCTCTGGGGTTTTGAGGTGGAGGTTGCTCTGGGGATTTAGAGTGAAGGTTGCTCTGGGGTTTTGAGGTGGAGGTTGCTCTGGGGTTTTGAGGTGGAGGTTGCTCTTGGGATTTAGAGTGGAGGTTGCTCTGTGGCTTTGAGGTAGAGGTTGCTCTGGGGTTTTGAGGTGGAGGTTGCTCTGGGGTTTTGAGGTGGAGGTTGCTCTTGGGATTTAGAGTGGAGGTTGCTCTGTGGCTTTGAGGTAGAGGTTGCTCTGGGGTTTTGAGGTAGAGGTTGCTCTGGGGTTTTGAGGTGGAGGTTGCTCTGGGGTTTTGAGGTGGAGGTTGCTCTGGGGTTTTAGAGTGGAGGTTGCTCCAGGGCGTTGGGTGGTAACAGTCTCCTTTAAGAACCACTGACCGTGACTCGTCTCTCCACAATCCATTCACAAAACCGCACATTCAGTTTATCACAAGTGTCTCTACAACTTTTAAAACAAGCATTTGAACTGCCCCTCAAGTTTGTGCTTTGCCTGGTGCCTGTTCTGTGTTTCATATTCCTATGCTGCATGATTTCCAGGTGGAGACTTGCAGCAGGAGCTGTGTCGACTTGAATACACCTGTAGTCTGGCCTATAAAGCCCATGTGGCATGTAGCCTCTGGGCTGCTCTCTCATTTCTCCTCTGAACACCAGACCTGTTTAGTTTGTTTGGGGCTTCTTGTTCTTTTGGCCTCACAACTCTTAAGTTAATGTGTATTATCTAGTCATTGCAACACTCTTAATGTGTCTTATCTAGTCATCGCAACACTCCTAATGTGTATCTAGTCATCACAACACTCTTAATGTGTCTTATCTAGTCACATTAACTAGTAACACCTAGCATTCATACCAGTGGCGGCTGGTGACTAAAACGATTCCAATGCGTCACACAGCTATTGCTACTTCACTGCTTCAGACAGCTGCTACTACAGCTATGCTTCATTAAGCTGCTCCTACTGCATACTCAATATTAGCGCCGCGGATATAAGAAAGGGGTCTAGCTGAGTCAATGTTGATGGTTTTGTTGAACATTTGTATTTCACAGGAGAGAAACTATTCAAAGAAAGCAAATAGTCTTTGAATCGAAATATACTTTCCTTGTGTTGATTTTACATTAATTCTATGATTTTACTCAAGTAAATATCTGTTACAAGCTTCGGTCTTAAGTAGAAAAATGCTATTTTTAATCTACATTAATTACCGAAAATTGTGAGATTAATTAGTTAATTTTTTTTTTAAATCTATTGACAGCACTAGTAAAACACATGGATTGTCTCTTATTTTATTCTCTTTCCTCTGCTGCTACTTGTATTTATAAAAATTGTCCATAATGTCCGTGTATATATGTAAAGTAACGGATGTGTGGTTGGCTTGTTCTGACCATTTGTCTGGTAATTTTGCATCAAGGACTTGCTTGGTAAGTCCAGTAGCCTACCCTCTGATTTGGTCTTGCCCGAGTCATTCACATAGTCATCTACTTAAATCAAACTAGTTCATACATCTGCTCAAACATTTTGTATTTGAGATGTGAGTGACAGCAGGGTCAGTTGTAACGAATTACAAACAACCAGGGACGTTTTTAAATGTTTGAATTAATAGTTTTATTTCATTTTTGACCGGACCTGTACGGTCCAAGGCTATACCGGTTACTGACTCACTGGCTCCTGAATGAGTCTTGACTCCTCATTGTTGAAACACACATGTGAGTCTTGACTCCTCATTGTTGAAACACACATGTGAGTCTTGACTCCTCATTGTTGAAACACATGTGAGTCTTGACTCCTCATTGTTGAAACACACATGTGAGTCTTGACTCCTCATTGTTGAAACACACATGTGAGTCTTGAACAGGCATGTATCCAGTCCGGCTTAACTTTAGTCTTGTAGATACATAAGAAGCCTACAATTATTTTTAAGGGAGATTCCTGTTTTATGGCTTCTTCCATTATTTGCTGGTGTTCTTGTCACATCACTTTAATTTGTTTGTTGAGGCCTCATCTGTAATTTGAGGGTTAGGCAACTTTGACTTTTATTGAATAGTTTGTTTGTGCAAACGGCAAGTATTTGAAAGATTTTCAAGAGTTATTTCGACTTGGGGCATGTGTTCTGATTTTTGGCATGGCTGATCACAATGTACATGCAGTGATATTATATATTATACGATTTATGTTCACTGGTAGAAGAATATTTTTATAAATTCAACTCACTCGACATTCAGTTTTCCCAGCCTACTGTGTAACTGGATGAATGGTTTGCTTTGATTGAATTGTGTGACTGTGGTCAGTTTCAGATCTTTATTTGAATAGATTGCAAAACAGCTTATATAAGTCATTATCACGTAAGAAAGTTTTTGATTGATGTTAGATGAAAGATATGGTCATACAGAGATATTCTTGTAAGGTCTTTCTATGGTTCAGTGAGTTTCAATACCTTTTCCCAATAAAGTTATTATCCTGTGTCTTTGTACAGAATACTTTGTATATACCTAATACACATTTACTATACTTTGAATATAATGTACCTACATGTTTTAAGTTAACCTTTATTTATGCAGAGGTTTTAGTGAGTAGAGCTCTATTTCAGCAACTCCCTGCTAAATGACACACTCACAAAGTTCCACACCTTCACTCCTGGGAGCTGCCTGGTACAACCAGTCATGTTCTACTGTCAAGCCATGGGGCTGATCCAAGTGGGATATAGCGGGAGAGGTGATAGCCTAAATATTAGAAAAGCCGGCTTGTGGCTGAAAGGTTACTGGTTCCGATCCTGGGGAAATCATCAAGGTGGGAAAGAGAATGAATGACTCTCCCCTCTGTTCAATAACTACATTTGATGTGCCCTTGAGGCACTTAACTACTTAGGCCTACTGTTCCGGTGGGGGTGCTCAGTGGCCACCAGTAGTAGACTGTGGTTATATGGAGCAACACACAGGTGTGTGTAGCAAGAAAATACATGTATTGAATCTGGCATGATAAATGTAAAATACAATTTTCAGGATAAATCTTTTTGAACAGAGCAGTCCAGTTGATTTATATTACTGGGTATTAAGTGTTTTTGAACAGAGCAGTCCAGTTGATTTATATTACTGGGTATTAAGTGTTTTTGAACAGAGCAGTCCAGTTGATTTATATTACTGGGTATTAACTTTTTTTGAACAGAGCAACTGTGACCTCATTTTCTTCTAAATTCATGCTATATTATGTTATTATGTTATTTGATACTATCTTGTCTAGCACAGTCTCTGGAGCGTAACAGTAAGAAGCATTTTGTATGAAAGTATTCTGTACTTCTGTATGACAACTATTAAAGAACTTGAACTTGAGCACTCCAGTTGATTTATATTACTAGGTATTAAGTGTTTTTGAACAGAGCGCTGCAATTGATTTCTACTACTGGGTATTAAGGGGTTGCCATTTTCCCATCAGGCTATTTCAGGCTTGTCCTAATCGCATCCCTGTAAAATGGACTCATTAAAGGTGGAATCTGTAATGTTGTCAAACAGCGACCTCTAGGCAGCGACCCCTCTTGGTGTTTGGTCTGATGTGTGGGTTGGATTTCGGTGGGTATAGGAGGAGGGGTTGCTACTGCTGGCCACACCTCAGGCTCTGAGGTGTGAGGTGGGTTAAACCACAACCCACATGTCAGACCAAAACAAACAAAAAACAGAGTGCAATACCAAGCGGGGCTCTTTTGCTTAGAGGTTTGAAGTGTTTAAAGTGAAAAAAAATCCAACACATGTCATGGTCCCATGATGATGATGATGTACTATGTATGTTTATTCAAGTGAGATTTTTTTATTTGCATCATTGAGGTACATTCACTACTTCATGTAATAAAATAAGTCATAGAAAATCAAAGCTAAGAAAAATAGAATATAATTTTCTCATGGTCACAGTGAATATAATATAATAATCTGAGCTATATTGCGGAGGAATTCGATGGCTTTGAAAGTGCTTCGACGATGAACTGAAAAGAGAGACATGGAATTGACCCATCTCAAGCCCTGCCCTCTTTTCACAAGCAACAGATCAAGAAAAGAGGGCAGGGCTTGAGATAGAGCAATTGACGTTGTGATGCATGCAGGCGCTGACTGGACATGCATTGAAAGACCGGCATTAACCCTTTCACTACCACATGTCATAAGGTTAACCTTCTGTAGTGTGGTAGTGAAAGGGTTAACCTTCTGTAGTGTGGTAGTGAAAGGGTTAAGATGAAAAACACATGGTGTCGGGTGAACCGCTGCAGTGGAGATCCATGGATAAGTGGGCTTTCAGGCCTGATTATCAAAGCCTGGGTTTCACAAAAACATCTGAACACTAAGGCCATATTTCTCCCCTTTCTATTCAGATCAATTAAATGTAAAGTGCTTTATTGGTCATGATGCTTTTCCATTTAGTCAACAGCCTAAATGGAAATCCTGTAAATATCAATCATCATTTGTTCTTAAAAAAACTGGAGTTGGAACAAAGATCCACCCTTAGATTTAACCTCTCTCTCTCTCTCTCTCTCTCTCTCTCTCTCTCTGTAAACAGGACTTACTGGTTAAATTCATGGAAAATAAATACATAAAACAAAATAAATGAAAGACGATTTTCCCGCCGTGCTAAGATGCTATCGGAGACCGGCTACAGAGCCACAAGTCATGCAGTATTTCAACCTTGGTTACAGGTTAGTCAAGCCTCATTCAAGGAATTACACACTTACTATACCGTTTTTACATGGACGTCACATACTCATATGAGAATAGATACAGTGTAATGCTTTGCGGGAAGTAGTTTGCATCGAGAGTTAAAAGTCCACCATTCGCCCATCTTGCATTTGGTCCACGCCACTATAACACTTGTTGTTGGCCAACCGTACAGGAAGTTTGGTTAACTTTTCGCTTAAGGCATACAGCTATAATGCATTATAATGTGTTATAATCATAGACATTGATTGACCAGAAATAAACTTGGGCCCAAGCTGTTCCCTAGCAACACAATTCCTCTGAAAAAGGTCTCTCCATTTTGGAATTCTACCTAATTCTAGATTTCCATACTTTTCAATGACCAGTAGCCATTGTTAAATCATCATTAGAATGTAAAATGTTCTCACACGTGAGATTCCACACCTGAAAGGGCCTGGTTTAGTGTGGTTATTAATGAGCTATATGAAGCTATGTTAATTAATACATTTATAATGCAATATGTTTAATTACAACTTTATAATACATGATAGACGTATGCTTTGAGGAAAATGTTACCAACGGTTTCATCGCCCTAAAAATGTTGCCTTGACATTCAGACCCAGGGTTGGGAAGGTAACTTTCAAAATGTAAGCCTCAACAGATGACTGTACCTCCTTGAAATCGTAATGGATAATGTAATCCACTGTGTTACTCAAATTCACTAGTGTCATTTGATTATTGTGTATTGAGAAGGTTACTTACAAATTGTAATTTGTTACAGATTATTCTTCAACTACCCGCTTAAAGTTTTTGAGAGAAACGTAAACCACTGGATTACGTAAACTCAGTAATCTGTACTCTCATTATTTTAGTTACTTTTAGATTCATTAATAGCACTACTGATAAAAGGACAACGTATTGCAGGTTATACTGTAGACCAGTGGACAACTCAGAAGCCACATTGACCAAAACAATATTTTGAAAGAGCCACATTAAAAAACACCCCATTCCTCAACCAAACCAACATTAGGCTGCTAATAGGTTATTTACAAGCTATAAAAAAGCTATCATATACTGCATGCTGTACCAGTAGGCTACTGAAATGTATTACTATCGCCATGGCAATCTTAACTATTGATACATATGGCAAACTCACAAGCCGTGTATAATTATTGTCATCAATGGTTTCCCCTGGCAATTAAAATGCTGCCAGTGTACCTTTCATATCCTAGGCTACAGGCAGCCCATCAGTAAAGTCTATGTATGTAGTAAAGTCCTAAACAACTGTAGTCCATAAGTCCATAACCATAGAAATAAAAGAATGCAGTAGGCTACAGACACACACTCCTATGCAGAAAGTTGGATGACGTTCCAGTTGCGTTACACAGTCAAATATTTCTGCTAGTAAACTAGCCAGTGCTACCTATGGTATTATGGTATTTTATTATTATTATTATTATTATTATTATTATTATTATTATTATTATTATTATTATTATTATTATTATTATTATTATTATTATTATTATTATTATTATTATTATTATTATTATTATTATTATTATTATTATTATTATTATTATTATTATTATTATTATTATTATTATTATTATTATTATTATTATTATTATTATTATTATTATTATTATTTTCTAATAATATAATATTATTGTTCCCCCAATTTATTTTGTGTCTTTTATAAATTAGAACCAAAAATGTGTTGAACAATTTTAAATTATTGAATTTCACAGCATCTGTGCAGCCTTGTTTATACACTGTGGAACTCCATGTGGAACCAAGGCAATGAACATAGCCATAAAGGTATGGTTTCTTTATGCAGAAAATATAGTCTGTTTTCTTTTCTGATAACTACTGTACATCACTGCATAATTCATTTGAGGTTATTTGTATACTCTGTATCTGTGTACGATACTCTGTATCACTTCAAAGTTACATTAGCATTTTCTTTCAAACTAATTTGGTTGCGGATGTCCAGATTTGGTACAGATTGTGTCTCTTGGGCAGAGCTGTTTAGCAGACTGACGTACAGGCATAGAGACAGCTCTGCGTAGGAGTGTGCAGCTACAGACAGCATGGTCACATCAAAGTCCACAGCTTTAGATTCTCTCTCCCCCAGGTGGGAGAGACAGAGAGGGAAGGCAACGACACAGATAGCGAGAGAGAGGGGGTAGAGATAGAGAGAGAGAGAAGAGAGAGAGGGGGGGTGGCGATAGAGACACATACAGAGAGAGAGAGAGAGAGAGAGAGAGAGTGAGAGAGAGAGAGAGAGAGAGAAACACACACCCACACACAGGAGAACACAAGAGTGACAGAGAGAGGGGAGACAGAGACACATGGAGAGAAGGGGTGGAAGCAGGCGCGGAACTTTGTTCCTAGCGGTGGGGGGGACATATTAGGGGGCGTGGTCAGTGACGTCGCAGGGGGGGGGGGGGGGGTAGGGGGGGGCGCCCCCCCTTCCATTTTTTTTTCCTAATACCAGGTGTGCAATACGCATTTTCCCAGGCGGTGGCGCCTCTTGTAAGAAGTGGTCATCGTGGAGCCAGGGCTTGTCCAGCTGCACGTCCGCTAATTTAATATAATGATACTAGTGAATTTTTTTTAACTCTGTCAAAATAAACGAGCTGCATAGGCATAATAAACTGTAAGCGACATATACATGTTTGCACTGTCTTTTTTCTATTATAAAGTGCCTCTCGAGACTCGGGTCCATAACACATAACAGATCAGTCATTTGATTGTAATGCAGGTGCTCGCATTATAAATCGAATGTATGCGAGACAAACAATGTAATCGTTTTGATGCATACATCTCTGCCCAGCCTACCCCACCTGTTGCTGTTGCGCCCCCGCACAGAGAGACCCATATCCCACTTCCCTCTGCAATTCGTTCCCTGCATACATCGCAAAAGGTATTCGACCACCCTCCCGGGGGCTCGGATAGTTCTTGTAACTGCCTCCGTGTTCAAGTTTAAGTTAAGTATGATGTCATAGACTATGTCAAATGTCATGACTCATAGTAGAATCGGCTGGCTTGTTCGCCATCCGCCAGGGAAACCGCAGATATATATTCCTTTACTGCGAATTGAGAGCGTCCCAAAAATGATTCCAGGCCGCTATTTCTTTACCAACGGATTTCCAGTTCCGCGTTGACGCTTCCAACTGGTTCATGCGTCGGCTACACGCTGCTTTAATAACACTGCATTATCGAGACAGCGCCCCTATGTATGACTTTGAGGATCTGGCAATGAATTCCAAGAGTAGGGTAAATCTGCAGTGCCGGCACTGTGTAGTAGCGACTAGCGAGTCACAGTGCTGGCCGCCAGGCCGCGCAGTTGCAGCGGTTTGGGGGTAAAAACATGGGGGGGACAAATACTGCATTCTGAAATCATGCGGGGGACATTTTCCGGGGACCCCCCCCCGCAAGTTACGCCCCTGGGTGGAAGAGATGAAGAGATATAGAGAGACATACAGAGGGAAAGAAGAGGGGGGAAGAGAGAAAGAGATATAGAGAGACATACATAAGGAAAGAAGAGGGGGGAAGAGAGAAAGAGATATAGAGAGACATACATAGAGAAAGAAGAGGGGGGAAGAGAGAAAGAGAGAACTTCAGGTTTACTGCACAAAAGTATATTAGTCAGTAAACAGCTAGCAGGAGATAAACATGGGACTTACCCCATTCAGTGGGATATGTGACTCTCCTGCAACACAATGTTTTTATAATGGGGTTCTGTGTTACCTGGAAACAGTGATCCAAAGGTCAGTGGGCCTCATTACTAGATGTCGGGTGTTTTCACAAAGCAAACAAATGCGACTCAACTTTGAATGTCCTGTAGCCTGGTCTTCTTTGTAGTTGCGTTTTTATAAAAAAATTGTTTTACTATTTTAGCTTCATGCTTTCCACTGACACAGATGCAGAATGCGTGACTCAAGATACATTTTGGAATAGTTTGTTCCACAAGGAGAGGAGAGGGAGGGGGCGTCATATTTTCATAGGTCAGTGGTTTCAACTAATGGGACATTAAGTGTTAATGTTAGTTATCACTAATGGAAAGATCTTTTGAAATACCTGTTTAAAAACATTTTAGAAAAATCTAAATTGGAGACTATTTAAAGAGCCGCAACATAGTCATCATCAAAGAGCCATGTTGTGAGTACCACTGCTGTAGATTGTAATTTAACTCTCATCATTATGATCTACAAACACTGTCAACCATTATTTTAATGAAGTCTGGGTCATCAAAATGCCCTTTTTTCCAATAAATGTGCTTCTGAGTAATCCCAAAAGCAATGGCTTATATTTCTAAGCAATAAACTTCGATTTTTATATAAAAAAAATCTGTAATCTCATTGTTTTGTAACTAGAACGGATTACAGTCACACATTTTTCAGATTTACTGTAAAATAATATGTAATCAGTTACTTTCCAACCCTGTTCATACATTGCCTGGACATCTGTTGGTACAGTAGATTATTCATTAACTCTTTGATCCAGAGTTTTCTGAATCACTCAATTGTCTTGTTTCTCCCTTATCCGACTCGTTGGAGGGTAGTTCCTCCGAGGTCGTGTTTAGTTCCGTCTTATGCCGCTGTGGGTTGGTGGCCTGCGAGGAGGCGTCGCCCAGCCTGGATGTCCCGTTCGCACACACCACTATCCCCTCCGACTTGCTGAAACTGAACAGTTTCCCGGGGCTGAAGGTCCTGTTGGGCGACTGGGACCTCTCCTGGTTACCGGGGGTGACGGCCACAGAGGTCACCGCCGGCCCCGGCGTCCCCCCGACCGCCGCCGCCGCCAGCTCCTTCCTCGCCTCCGGCGACTTCAGGAACTTAAAATTGAGAAACCCGGGGAGCTTGGCCTCGCCTCCGGTCGGGGACTGGGCCGGGGAGCGGGACGTACCAGAGGAGAACTTCCCCTGGAGTGGGATGATCTGCTTCAGTTTCATTACGTTGTTGCTGCCCAGCAGGGAGCTGGGTCTCTTGGGCTTGTCGCTCCCCGGCTTGCCCCCCTGGGCCTTGTCGTGGTGGTGCTGGTGGTGGGCGTCGGCCTTGTGGTGGTCGCTCTCCTGGCGTGCCTCGGCCGCCAGCTCGGCCTGCCGCTGGAGCTCGTCCTCCTCCCTCCGCCGCCTCAGCTGCTGCTGGAAGTGCTGCTGGGCCTGGCGCTCGTGCTTCTGCTCAGGGGGCGGGAGGAGAGAGACGGGCGTTAAGACAGGGAGATGAGGAGAGGGAGAGGAAGAGAGAGAGAGAGAGAGACAGGGCGTTAAGACAGGGAGATGAGGAGAGGGAGAGGAAGAGAGAGAGAGAGAGAGACAGGGCGTTAAGACAGGGAGATGAGGAGAGGGAGAGGAAGAGAGAGAGAGAGAGAGACGGGGCGTTAAGACAGGGAGATGAGGAGAGGGAGAGGAAGAGAGAGAGAGAGAGAGACAGGGCGTTAAGACAGGGAGATGAGGAGAGGGAGAGGAAGAGAGAGAGAGAGAGACGGGGCGTTAAGACAGGGAGATGAGGAGAGGGAGAGGAAGAGAGAGAGAGAGAGAGACAGGGCGTTAAGACAGGGAGATGAGGAGAGGGAGAGGAAGAGAGAGAGAGAGAGACGGGGCGTTAAGACAGGGAGATGAGGAGAGAGAGAGTGGGGCGTTAAGACAGGGGGCGGGAGGAGAGAGACGGGGTGTTAAGACAGGGAGATGAGGAGAGAGAGAGAGTGGGGCGTTAAGACAGGGGGCGGGAGGAGAGAGACGGGGTGTTAAGACAGGGAGATGAGGAGAGAGAGAGAGTGGGGCGTTAAGACAGGGGGCGGGAGGAGAGAGACGGGGTGTTAAGACAGAGATGAGGAAAGGGAGAGGAAGAGAGAGAGAGAGAGACAGGACATTAAGACAGGGAGATGAGGAGAGGCAGAGGAAGAGAGAGTGAGAGGCGTTAAGACAGGGAGATGAGGAGAGGGAGAGGAAGAGAGAGAGTGAGTGAGGCGTTAAGACAGGGAGATGAGGAGAGGGACAGGAAGAGAGAGTGAGAGTGAGGCGTTAAGACAGGGAGATGAGGAGAGGGAGAGGAAGAGTGAGAGTGAGGCGTTAAGACAGGGAGATGAGGAGAGGGAGAGGAAGAGTGAGAGTGAGGCGTTAAGACAGGGAGATGAGGAGAGGGAGAGGAAGAGTGAGAGTGAGGCGTTAAGACAGGGAGATGAGGAGAGGGAGAGGAAGAGTGAGAGTGATGCGTTAAGACAGGGAGATGAGGAGAGGGAGAGGAAGAGAGAGTGAGGCGTTAAGACAGGGAGATGAGGAGAGGGAGAGGAAGAGAGAGTGAGGCGTTAAGACAGGGAGATGAGGAGAGGGAGAGGAAGAGAGAGTGAGGCGTTAAGACAGGGAGATGAGGAGAGGGAGAGGAAGAGAGAGTGAGGCGTTAAGACAGGGAGATGAGGAGAGGGAGAGGAAGAGTGAGTGAGAGTGAGACGTTAAGACAGGGAGATGAGGAGAGGGAGAGGAAGAGTGAGTGAGAGTGAGGCGTTAAGACAGGGAGATGAGGAGAGGGAGAGGAAGAGTGAGTGAGTGAGAGTGAGGCGTTAAGACAGGGAGATGAGGAGAGGGAGAGGAAGAGTGAGAGTGAGGCGTTAAGACAGGGAGATGAGGAGAGGGAGAGGAAGAGAGAGTGAGGCGTTAAGACAGGGAGATGAGGAGAGGGAGAGGAAGAGTGAGAGTGAGGCGTTAAGACAGGGAGTTGAGGAGAGGGAGAGGAAGAGAGAGAGTGAGGCGTTAAGACAGGGAGATGAGGAGAGGGAGAGGAAGAGAGAGAGTGAGGCGTTAAGACAGGGAGATGAGGAGAGGGAGAGGAAGAGAGATAGTGAGGCGTTAAGACAGGGAGATGAGGAGAGGGAGAGGAAGAGAGAGTGAGGCGTTAAGACAGGGAGATGAGGAGAGGGAGAGGAAGAGAGAGAGTGAGGCATTAAGACAGGGAGATGAGGAGAGGGAGAGGAAGAGAGAGAGTGAGGCATTAAGACAGGGAGATGAGGAGAGGGAGAGGAAGAGAGAGAGTGAGGCGTTAAGACAGGGAGATGAGGAGAGGGAGAGGAAGAGAGAGTGAGAGTGAGGTGTTAAGGGAGTAGAGATGAGGATAGATCACCGCAACACTTTCGGTATTCTGAAATCATGGGACGAGAGCCTTGACATTAAGTGGTTGTAGCTACGGCTGTGGGGGTGCTGGAGACATGATCCAATATACTTTTATACGCCTGAGTCTCCTGAACACGGAGAGAGACCAATCCCAAGTCGATCGTCACTTTCTCTGCCGAGCTATAGTCACTTTTCCGCACCTACTCCCGAACTCTGCATGCGCAGATTGATAAACCTAGATCTCTGGACAATCCAGAGAGACCCCGTGGGCAATCTGCACCGATCGACTTGGGACTGGTCTCCAGCACCCCCACAGCTGTAGCTACAACCACTTAATGTCAAGGCTCTAATCCACATTCATTAATTTTCTCCCCCCGCTCTCTCTCCCATGAGCTCAATGTAACGTGGAAGTGCAGTGGTCTATAGGGAGAGGAAGAGAGAGAGTGAGAGTGAGAATGAGAGAAACAGAGACGTAGTAGAGAGAGTGCGTGGGGGTACAGAGTGTAAGACAAAGTCAAGATTAAGTAAAAAGTTGGGAAAAATAAGAGTTGGTGTTCAGAGGAGCGATAGATACATTTTTGTACTTCAATTTGAGAGTATTTACGCTATACTGCAAAAGAAAAAACACAAGCTAACCAAGTAATTTGATCTTGTATTGTCATGTTTTCTTTTATGAGACGTGTTTACGAGATAAATCTTATTATTTACTTGATAAATGTATTATGTACTGTAGTATTATTGAATGTTTACTCATTAAGAGGACTCGTTAAGAGGACATACAGTATGCCATGGTCACTTCAGCTTTACTTAGAAGTAGGGGTGTAATGGTACACATATTCAAACCGTTTCTGTACTCACCCCCTTCCCAAAATATTACTTGTGCAAAGGGCCTGGGCCCTGTTTCTTGTACGTGGTTCAACTAAGTCGATCAAGATGTCATTATCCAGCTTCAGTTAACCCGATGTTTGAAGCCGGGATTTTCCTGTTCCAAGAAGGTGGATTCAGTCTCGTTAACTCAAGCCAGACTTGATTCTCAGGATCAGTGCGCGCGCCCGCCTCAGCTGAGAAGACAGCAGGTGTCGATCGCAGAAATCCTGATTCTCTAGCGGCATTGATTGATTAATTGATTTAAAACTTTATTAACATATTGCAGTACGGCTCAATCGCCTCGCCGACAAGTTAAATGCGTTATCTATAGGCTAATTTTAAGTCCCTCATTACCTCAATCAATCAGATTATATTTCTTTAAACTTGCCTGCTGGATTGAATAATCAAATGAGATCTTGCTAGCGAAAATAATTAGTTAACTGTTATACAGAATTACGATACGGCTCTCTTACCCATTGATTGATGTATAGTCAATCTTTAACTTATCTCCAATGTGGTCTAACGGGTTGTTCTTTTGACTTTCACACAGACGACCGGGGTTCAAGACCCTAGTCGTCTCCTTCTTTTTGCAATATAGGAATAATTCAATTTGGTGCACGTTGAGAGCTATATAAAGAATGACATCCTCAATGCATGTAGATTTATAATATTTTAACTTAAAACCAGGCTACTTTGGCGTATAATCATTAATATTATATTCAAAAAAATCATATTGGAAAGACCGGGTTTTGAACCCCGGTCGCTGGGTTGGCAGGCTTGAGCACTACCGCTGGACCACTGTGCCAGATGGGATAAATTCATTGTTTATACATTAATGAACGAGAGACCCGTGTTTAGAATATCCTTTGTTATGAATGAAGTTTATCTCTTTATCCTCATTCATTAATGTGACGTCAACGGCTCATTCAATTTCTCAAATCCGTCAAACAGCGCATCTCATCAGACATCTTAATCCCAGTTACAATTAAAATAACCACATAATGTGTACATCGCACGAGCGAGCGCCACGGTATATATAACGTGCATTATTTAGGACAAAGTGAATTTAGTATCAGCATTTTGGGTCTATTTTACATTTCAAAAGCCCCCTCTGGAAGAATGGAGCACAAAAACGTAATTCAGGATGGTATAATGCAGATCGTAGACTGTGGGAATAGTTTCAGGAAACGACCTGTCACTTTCTTTGCGGGGGCGTGGCTCTGCGTGATCCGGCTAAGTTGAACTTGAACTCTGCTTTCGACCAGGCTCAAACTTTTGGATCTGTTGTCATGGTGATTTGGAAAATCCACGTACATGGAACCGGAAAGTCCGGCTAACTCAGTTATCCAGTTAAAGTTATCCGGCTAACTCAGTTATCCAGGTACAAGAAACAGGGCCCTGGTGTTGTTCGTTCAGCCCATGCACACCACTGAGAGATTACCTGTCATTTAGCATAGCCTCATAGTATGGTGAACACAAACGACAAGCCAGAGCTAGAAGACCTAGTTACTACACGTTCTTCAGCTCAATGAAAGTGAAAGTGTCTCCCATAGACTTCCGGGATTCTGAAATCGGGGAGGAGATAGCGGGGGGAGCAAATTAATGAATGTAGATGAGAGCCGTGATGTAAGTGGTTGCAGCTACGGCTGTGGGGGTGCTAGAGAGACATGATCGAATAGACTTTTATGTGCCTGAGTTTCCTGAACACGGCGCGACCCATTCCTAACCGATCAGAACTAAATCGGCGGAGATCAAGTCCCTTTTCCAGCACCTACTCCCCATACACATGCGCAGATTGTCAACGGAGTCTGGACGACGCGAGATGACGCACGAATGAATGTGGACTGTTCCATCAGAGGGGGGAGCCTCTGTGGTAGTGTGGGTGGCCATTTAGTGGGATAATTTTTTCATTATCCTGTTCGGCTGAAAGGACACTGGCCACCGAAGCTCCCCCCAATCTGCGCATGTGTATGGGGAGTAGGTGCTGGAAAAGGGACTTGATCTCGGCTGATTTAGTTCTGATCGATTAGGAATGGGTCGCGCCATGTTCAGGAAACTCAGGCGCATAAAAGTCTATTGGATCATGTCTCTAGCACCCCCACAGCCGTAGCTGCAACCACTTACATGAATGAATGAATGAATGAATGAATGAATGAATGAATGAATGAATGAATGAATGAATGAAAACTTTATTGAACAGATTGCAGAATGGGTACAATACAGTACGGCTCAATACACACAATTGTTAAGGGGATGCAGACCTGAGAAAGACGTTTGTCTTGTTTCCATCAGGGTCCCCCATTTTCAATTCATATAGACATTTACGACATACACAACATACATGACATTTATGGCATAGGGACATATAGGTATTTAGTACTGATACATTTGTGACATAAACGGTATTCAAATATACAGTACTGTTACCCCTAGATCCTGACAGAGTATATACATATGATGGGGGAGGGGACTGTACATTAGGAGGGGGTGGGTGGGTGGGAGAGAAATATACATACGGCGGGGAGGGAATATATACATGCGGTGGGGAGGAGACTGTCTATTAGGAGGTGGTGGAGGTTTTGGGTATTTACGGTGGCCAATTTCGAATGGCAGCCTCCCGTAGGTGCTCTTTAAGAGCGGTTTTGAATGTGGGTAGGGATTCACATTCCTTTACAGCTTTGGGTAGGGCGTTCCACATTGATGTGGCATAATTGCTAAACGTGTTTAGTCCCTTGTTTGAGCCGAATCTGGGTTTAACATGATTTGTTGAGCTTCCTCTGGTGTAGTGGTTGTGGTATTCACTGTCCTTTGGGAAGTATTTTGACATGTACATGGGTACCTTAGTCGTATAGTGTATCTTGTAGACCAGGCCCATTGCAAGTTGCTGTACTCTGTCGTCTACTCTAAGCCATCCTAGGTTGTCAAAGTGGGCAGGGGTGAGGTGGGTTCTGGGGGTAAGGTCAAGTAGTAGTCTGACCAGTTTGTTTTGTGATGTTTGTAATTTTGTTTTAAGCGCCTTTGCGGTGCTTTGGTACCATGAGGTGCACGCATAGTCGTAGTACCCTTGAATGAGTGCTCCTGCCAGAGTCTTCAGGGTATTCTTGTTTACTAGAGAGGAGATCCGGTACAAGAATCTAGTTTGTTGGTTGACTTTTTTTTATTACATTGGATGCCATTTTGTCACAGGAAAGATTTGCCTCTAGGATGGAACCCAGGTAGGTAATTTCGTCTTTCCTTGTGACAATATTGTCACCCACTGCAACTGAGAAGCCGTCGGTCTTGCTGAGTTTGTTATTTGAACCGAAGAGAATGGACTCTGTTTTGCCCATGTGTAATGATAGTTTGTTATCAGCGAGCCATATGCAGATTTTGCCTAGTTCCGAGCTGAGGGTTTTTATCATCACGCCTCTCAACCACATTCATTAATTTGCTCCCCCCGCTATCTCCTCCCCGATTTCAATGTAATGCGGAAGTGCAGTGGTCTATCAGTCATGCAGCGCAGTCAGGCCCACGCCCACCGGGGGCAGTTTTTTTCACAATCTAATATTATTATTTTTCACAAATCGATTATTTATTTGAATGTAGAATATTCGTTGACAGCCCTACTTAACAGTAACTGCACACTACATCACCGCTGAGTGGAATATGAAAAGCCAAACTTTCTCCCACTGTACCGAAAACCCGTACTGAACCGTGACTTCAAAACCGAGGTATGTACCGAACCGTGGTTTTTGTGTACCGTTACACCCTCACTTAGAAGCTTTCTGCTGAATTTAGCTGTCAGCAGCTGTCACATCATCCAGGCAGCAGATCACTCTGCCCTCAGAGTCATGAGTATTTAAGAGAATACAAAATAGATGGAGAAGACTCATCATAATTATTGAAAGATCGAGTGGGTGTTAATAGTCAACAGATTAAGTGTTGCAACCTGCACTAGAACCAAACGTGGGAGTAAGACAGGGACAGACATGGAAACATCAACCTTACCATTGTATACAACGAATACAGGGGAAACACTGTTGTACATATACTGTACATACACATACATTACATATACGGACATACACAGTGATATCCTGATGGGGAAAGACTACACTGTGTGCACACAGTACGTTAAGATACAACAGGAAATCTGGCTGTGCTCAAGCCACTTTGACAGTTGGATACTAGCAAAACTGGCATGAAGACATGCTAGTGCGTTTGGTCTCAACAGTAGCGTTGTTGACATTTACAAAAACAAGACCATTACTAAATGTAACCTATTCAATATCTATATTGATATTGGCGAATTGATATTGACAAATTCTTTGCTCAAGTTGAAACATTTTCAACTCAAGCAAACAGAGTTGGCGTCACCTAGAGCGAAGCTGTTGTGTTCATCTCAGTCTGCTTCTTTCCATTCACATTTTATGCTTTTGTGCCTGCATTTTGTTTTGGTGTTGTACTTAAACGTACTGTTCCATTTTACAGGTATAGAGTATACAGGTATACAACCCTGATATACAAATGGCACACAAAGACACCATGATGAAGACAAAAAAACCTAAAGGAACACGCCAACATTTGGGGAAATTAGCTTACCGTCTTCTCCAGAGAGAGACAAGAAGATAGATACCAGTTTCCTCTCTGTGCGTTCAGTAGAAAGCTGTCTGGCTGCACGTTAGCCTAGCTTAGCACAATGAATGGAAGCGGACATGGCCGGTTAGCCTTCGGGAGAGGTGTTAGTTGGACAATGCCTAGGCTAACCGGCCATGTCCGCTTCCAGAGAGAGAGGGAACTATTTATCTTCTTGTTTCTCTCTGGAGGAGACGATAAGCTAATTTCCCAAAATGTTGGTGTGTTCTTTTAAAGTATAGTTGAAACAAACAAACAAACAAACAAACAAACAAACAAACAAACAAACAAACAAACAAACATAAAGGAGCAACAGCAAGCTTTCAAGTCTCCTAGTGGACGAAGGTCTTTCAAGCTATGACACGACTATACCTTGAAAGCTTCCCTTCGTCGGTACTCTAGCTTGGCCATCTCGTCTGCTACCCAGCCTGGGATATCAGGGATGGCAACATGGATCACGTACTTTAGGAGGATGGCAAAGTGCTGTGGAACCACCAAGACCACATAGGTAGACAAGGCTCAACAGACAAGTCACACCAAAAGCACAGACAATCACATTATTCTGTCGATTCGATTAAGGGTAAATAACAAACATGAGCAGCCTGTATGTTCCAGTGGATTAGTTTCAAGAAGGACAGCTCACTGTTCATATTTACACACGCTGGTAGATGGGCTTTAGGTGGGATTTACCTGAAACAACCGTTTGAAGGGTACATTGCTTACCCCCCTAATAAGACTACCCACTAAAACCATTTATTTTCAGATCTGTGTACTTAAGCATTACATCACGCGCAGGAGTGGTTTGTGAAAAATAAACCATGCCTAGGGGTGGTCGTTAGACCCCCCTAGGCATGGTTTATTTTTCACAAATCACGACTGCAAGTGGTGTAATGCTTTTATACAACTGCCACATTCATCCAACCTTATTGCTATACAATAAACACACATTAATCGAAGATTTATTGAAAAAACCATCCGCCACAAAAAGTAGTTCCCACAACAACAAAAAAGCGAAGTTGCCTCCATGTGGAAGCAGCTCGGAAGTGCATCCAACTGTTCTCAGTAAGACATCCAGCAACATCCAGCAAACTAACACATCCAACTGTCTCTCAACTAAGACATCCAACGAACTAACACATCCAACTGTCTTTCACCTAGACATCCAACGAACTAACACATCCAACTGTCTTTCAACTAAGACATCCAACCAACTAACACATCCAACTTTTCTTTAGTTTTAACCTACTTTCTATAGAACTTCATTCTTAGATGCTTCTATAGAAAGTAGGTAAAACAAATTAAAAAAACGTTTCTTTGCCCTATAGGGGAAAAAAAGTTTTCTTCGCCCCCTACTTTCTATAGAAGCAGCTGGGAGGTGCGCTGTTTTAAGTGAGCGTGGGTTATTGAATTGATTGATTGCTAATTTTATTACTGTTCGCCTTGTTTCCAACTGGTTAAGTTTAGGCCCTCTTTCAAAGTTGGTTTGGAAGGAGTTTGGAACCAGGGCTGGTGGTCTATCGCCCTGCTCTAAAGACAAACTCTAACCTTAACCAACTTCGAAAGAGGGCCTAAACTTAACCAGTTGGAAACCAGGCGGACAGTAATAAATAAAATATAAATTAGCAATCAATCAATCAATCAATCAATCAATCAATCAATCAATCAATCAATCAATCAATCAATCAATCAATTCAATAGGCCATGCTCACTTAAAACAGCGCAGCACCCAGCTGCTTCTATGTCTCTCAGTCTGACTCTCCTCCGCCGTTGCAGACAGGAGTGTGTGTGTGTGTGTGTGTGTGTGTGTGTGTGTGTGTATGTGTGTGTGTGTGTGTGTGTGTGTGTGTGTGTGTGTGTGTGTGGGTGTATATGCGACCGAGTGAGTGTGCCAGACAGTGTGAGAGAGTGAGCTCTGCAGTCAGGGGCAAGGAAGGGGAAGAAAGAAAAGAAAAATTAAAAAAGAATTGCAAATTAATCAATCAATCAATCCGCGCGATTTTTATTTTGTTCCACAATGACTCATGACCCATCAATTACATCATCCAACATTGTTTAAAGAACTAAGACATTCGCCGTGACAGAATCGGATATATTTAGTCGTTATGACGCTATCTTATCCATTTGTTAAAGATTATTGTCCGCCATCTTGTTTTTTCCTAAAAATCCCACGGCGAAGTGATTGTAATTCGGTTGTGGGCGGGTCCTGGGACCAGGAGCGTGGAATTGTGAAGAATACATACGTGTAAATTGACTGTTTCAGCCAATCAGAATCGAGAAATTTGCATGCCGTTGTATAAACTTAAATAAAAAATATCTATTTTTGTGTTTTTTTTCTGAACTGCCACAATGTTAGATTTGTCAACTCTTAAAGGGATATTTCACTTTAAGAAATGTGTCAATGTGTAAATAAAAAACATTTGGTCAAAAAAAGAAGAAGAAATGTGTCAATGTGTTCTTGCCTTCACCACCTTACTGGCCAGGCGACTCATTCTCTTTAAGTGGAAACATACTCAACCTCCATCTCACAATAGGTGGGTGAAGGAGTTGCTATTGTCTATTAATCTTCGAGAAGACTTGGAGACCCTTTCTAAATCATATAGAATCTCTGCCATCCTTGCACGGAGGTGCTGATCGTAGCAGCTGAAAAGACTGCAGCTAGAGTGGCCACTCACTTGGGGTCCCTTAAAGACAACATACGTCCCCACCTGAGATACCTGGGTGTTGTCTTCGACCAGGCCATGAACCTAGACAAACATGTCAAAACACTCACACGCACCTGCTTCTTTCACCTCAGAAACATTGCAAAACTATGCACCATCATATCTCACTCTGAACTAGAACTGTCCGTGCATGCTTTTATTTCCTCTAGGCTTGACTACTGCAACTCACTTTTCACCTGTCTCACCAAATCATCCACAGATAAATTACAAATGGTCCAAAATGCTGCAGCCAGGCTACTCACAAGGTCAAAAAAATCATGCCACATCACTCCCATTCTGGTATCCCTGCACTGGCTCCCGGTACACTATAGAATTCACTTTCACTTTCAGAGCACTTCACGGTCAGGCCCCCATCTACATCACTGAACTCATCCATCCCTACACCAACACCCGCTCACTCAGATCTGCCGATCAGCACCTCCTGGTGGTCCCCAGGTCCAGGCTTAAAACAAGGGGTGATCGAGCCTTCCAGGTGACAGCACCAAGGCTCTGGAATGCTCTCCCCCTGGACCTGCGAATTGCCCCCTCTGAGAACTCTTTTAAAAAACAATTAAAAACGCATTTGTTCAGACAGGCTTTTGGTCATGCATAGGCACTTTTTTTCATGTCCTCACTGTTTTATAGTTTTTGTTTTAATTAGTGACTCATGATTTTATCCAAATTCTTTTATTCTACTTTTTCTATCTGGTTTCACTGTTTTTAACTGCTGCTTGTTGTTGTTGTCATTTATTTCTGATTTTGTTTTTATTGTGTTTTTATATTAAGCTGTAGTGTAAAGCACCCTGTGCATTCGTGCTGTGAAGGGTGCTATATAAATAAAGGTAATTCATTCATAGTTGTGACGACTGAGCCCCCCTTTTTATAAAAATATTTTATTTTATACATTTTCTTTTCTGTTATCATTTAAATTATTATCGTTGTTTTTCTGTCACATCTGTATTTATGTTTATCTATTTTTATTTATGTGTATTCTGTACTGTTGAATATGTATGTTTGTTGTTGCTCTCCATTGATGGGATGGGGTGGGGGCAAGGGATAAAAATGGAGGAAAGAAAAATGGAAGATCTCTCTCAATTACACTATGATACTTTTGTACCTGCACAACTCTTCCAATAAAGAAGAGCATTAAAAGAATGTGTCAAGTTTCAGCAGACAAGTAAGATAGCGACCACTGCTGTCCCTGTTGTCTGCTGTCAACACCTGCTTTATTTTTAGAACATCCATCGGCCTCCAAAGAGTTAGTGAAATGTTCCAGTTCATGCACCTTGTTTGAAGGACAAAGTTGCAACATACCAGCTCTGCTTTGTGCCAGACTTAAATAAAAAATATACAAGATATCTGAGGTAATATACATCAACTAATACAGGGGTGGCCAACCAGTCAGAGATTAAGAGCCACAAAAATTACTGTGGTACCACAAAGAGCCACACCATAATTATACCAGCGTTTCTCCAACCTTTTTTTTCAGTCACGGCACCCTTCATGTGTTTATAGGTCTCACCCTCTGGCCTCATTTGGGCCTCACAGGGTTAAAAGTACCCTGTGAGACCCACGGTTGCAAAATTACAAAATCATGTTTAGCCATTTAAAAAAAAAAAGTCTGTAAATGTTTATTAAATTTTTTTTAAGCACATGTATAGTCAATTGGTCCTGTTGTTCAGCCTCACAATGCTATTTGATAGTAAATGTGTTTATATGTCCCACCCTCTGAAGTTGCTAATGTCTTTTTAATTTGGGCCTCACAGGGTTAACCTCTTATGCCCGAAATATACAGTAGAAGTGTATATTTTCAGCATTACGTTTGTTTACCAATGATTTTAACTGTTATTAGTGAAATATAAGATTATAGAAATCTCAGGGCATTGAGTCGGAAACCGGCGCATATTGACAGGAGGAAGTGGAGCAGCCAAAAATGAGTGTAGTCTTTTGAAGTCTTTTCGAAAAACTACCCTACCCAGCTCACGCCAGCCCTTGTCAATCATCTGACTTCTGGATTTACTTTTTATTTCTCGGGATTATCTCCCACAAACCTGAACGTTATTGCCATAAAACAGAACGCAGTTAGTTTCTCTACCTTTCTGTGAACGTCTAGCAAAAAACGGTGTTGCAATATGATGAAAAATGGTGGAGAAATGTACATTATAAAAAAGATGGCAGAATTCAGTACTGTATCTACAAAACCTATTTAATCATCTTCCCTTTATTCATTTGCTTAGATTTTTCAGGTCTGGTCAATTTTAGCATGGTGTTATTCACAGTCAAAGATAATGTTTATTTTTTTTAAATATAATTGATATTCTCCTTTGGTTCATTACAATTTACTCAAGCCTAGTAACAGACATACTATTTCTGACACTGGGAATACATTCCCTGAGATCCATAGATGTCCCTAAATTCAGATACCAAGAACATGCAAATGGACCATTTAAAAAAAAAATCTGTAAATGTTTATTCTACGTCTTTATGGAATGAGTGACATACAAAAAAAAAGAAAAAATAATAATAATAATAATACATTTTTTTTCTTTTTTGTATGGATGGAAGAGCCACACATTGACGGGCAAAGAGCCACATGCGGCCCGCGAGCCGCGGGTTGGCCACCCCTGAACTAATATAACAAACATTAGCTAGTTCTGTAGCGTTATGGCTTCGCTCAGCACCTAGTTGCATATATCTCGCTTCAGCGTATATACACTGAATAAAAAATTCCACAATGTACCTTTACATGCCAGCATTCATCTGGCCACACCCCCATCCGCTTACCTTCATAAGCAGGGGTGGGGCCACACACTCATCTCCTTCTCAAATTTCATCCACAAGGAAGTGCCTGCTATATGCCCACTTGACGTGGAGAAAAATATTTAGTCTGAAGAAAAGAAAACAGAAGAACAAGGAGATACTTTGACATCATATCTTTATTTTCTCTCTCACTTTTTTCGAGAAAATACGGCGATATTGTCTTCGTTACTGGAGTGTCTGGTCATTCCGACCTTCAACGGCTTTTTCGTATTAGGAGCTCACGCCGCTGACATGCTTCCCAGCTACAGTCCTCCTTGCTGCGGCTGGATGGGGTTGCCCTCCGGCTACACAGCTGGACTGTAGGAAGCACCGACTGTTGTGAGAAGCGGTGGTTTCCAGGTTGGGTACGTACTGTTTTGCTTGCGAGCTCAGGTTGTTGTTGATGCTGTGGGGGTTAGCTAACAATTTACGAAACGCAGACTCCAGGCTAGGGTCCTCTGCTCGGCTTAAACGGCGGTCGGAGGATCTTGGTCTGACGCCCATGATGGTTAATCTAGTGGGCCGCGACTAGGTCCTGGTGATCCCAGGATTCTCGAGCGGATGCTTCTCTGTCCCGTGCAGGCCCCATCTTTCATATACAAATGAAAGTATACCCTAACGAGGAAATGTGGGCATAGGATCTTCTTTATCGGGAGTTCCATGCTCAAAGCCGGCTGCAGCCCGAAATGGGAACTGTGCTGGCCCTGCTGATGTCTGGATCACCGTTGAAATCTGTGTTCTGACGTTCTTTTTCTTTTCCCTCTTAGGGGAGGGACTGGGACAGAGGCCTGTCTGAAGTGTGGCTTGTTATGTCATTGTGTACAGTTCAGGTGATAGCTGCTTAGCTTGCGTGCTAGTTGTGGACTACTGTGTTAGCCAGTCAGCTGTTAGCTGCGCAGCTGTTAGCTGCGGCGTTAGCTCGCTGTGTTTACCAGGCTAGTAAACGTTAGCTTGTTGCTATCAGCCGAACGGCTGTTAGCTTAATGCTACACTGTTGAACGTTTTCTGTGACTATAACATGCCTTAAACACTCTGACTACGACGTCATCTTTGACAGAGGATGTTAGTCGAACCTACCGGGAGCCCTGCCAGCGAGGACTGCGTCAACATGGAGAACCGTAGCGGCTGGGTGGCGCAGCGACGCTGCCCTCGTCGTCAACACAGGGATGCTGTGTTCAAACTTCTGTGCCCCGTTAGCCAGATTGCAGTTCGCTTGGCCTGCGCTCAGGGTAGGAAGGTCCCGACCGGACCTTAAACACTTCTTCTTTCCTTCCCTTCTAAATGTTTTGTAATAACGATGTTTTCCAAAACGGGTGTTGCTGCAATACATTGAGGATACAACGCGTGTTGTGTGTGAATTGTCTTGTCACTGGTATAGCTTCTCTCTCCATAGAAATCGGGTTGTTGTTTTACATGTGTAAAAATGATCTGGTTAGTTGTGTTGAGAACATGTGTGTTCATGTACCGTGAACTCACAACTAAGGGGGTTAATTAACCTATAAAGCTATGCTTAGTGACATATGAGTGAAGAATGAATTCTTTTCTCAGCCTGTAATGACAATGAACAGTGTGTTCACATATTAACAGGGTTACCTGTTCAACTTGGCCGTATCAAGGGTAAGGTAGGAGGGGTGATCCCCCCGGTTTCCCTGGGGCTTCCCCACCCTCCTCTCAGACATGTTGTTTACAATATATTGTGTCACTGTGTTTGTGGGGATACGATGTAACCCTTAGCTTAATTGCTGGGGTTGTGCTAACCGCTTGAGAAACTATATTTTCCTAAAGAAAAGATTGTTTGGTCGCTTATCGTGTGTGCTTAGCAAGGCCTGTGGCCGATACATAATCGAGTATTCTGTATTCTCTCGTTATGAAAAACGGCGTTCCTCTGTAGCAAGAGTGTACTTTGCCATTTTTTGTTGTGATAAAGGGTTGTGTGTGTCTTGTGATCTACAACTGGGTTAGGTTTGGCCACAGAAGCACATGTGTAAGCCTGGTACCGGGGCTCTTAAAGGGGCCCTCTCTATTCTGTGTTTTTTCCTTAGTAAAAATCAGATAGCAGGTTAGCACATGAGCTGTGTGAAGCTGTTAGACACTTCATGTAGCTGACTATGACTGTGTCATGCTCTTTTTTGTCATTACATCGTATCATGGGTGTGGGGTCGTAAAGGGGTGAACTGGTAATCCTTTCCTCCCCTTTTTTGATTGGTCAGGGGTTAAAACCTCCTGTCCTTCAAGGTTCCTGTCACGTCGCTGTTCGGCACGTTACGGGGTAAGAGGGGGGGGGGGGGGGGGGGGGGAGTTACCTGGTCCCACGCCCTGGAAGATTGGGCGTGTGCACCGCGGAAATTCCCCCGCCATAGGGTACGTCACTGTGCGTGTCTCTGTTGGTAAGACTTCCGTGAGTTGTTCAGGTCCATGTTATGGATCTGTTTCAGGGAGTTGTCAGAGCTCCTCCTCACAAAGCTCCTCCTCGGGCCTTCTGTGAGTTAGGACTCTCCTTCCCTGTGAGGGAGCCTCCTCAGAGTTCAGAGCCTCCTCCTCAGATTGTCAAGGTGAGTAGAACTTCAAAAAGGAGCTCTGCTCTATTGTGTGTGTATTCGATTCAATTCGATTATTGAGTGTGTATTGGTTCAGTGCCTCCTCCTCGGAGAGCCCTAACCCACATATTACATAGCTCAATGTTGCAATATATTCTTTTCAATCTATACAGCTCGCGTGGGAAGTCTCTCTGGGGATTTCCGTCTCCTCCCTATGGCGAGGATGGTGGGATGTAAAAATGTAAAAAAAATTTACCCTCAGCTGCGTCACGTGGGATTCATGTCAGTCTGTGTTCTTTCTTTTTTGAATAAAAAGAGGAAGGTACATGAAGCATGACGGCTCCGTGTCGTTCTCCCAGGCGACTTGGAGGAACAATGTTTGGTGTCTTGCTAGACTATCCATTGATGTGTTTGGGTCTCGACGCATACATAGTGCTGGCTCGGTGTGTTTCTTTTAAAGAATCACACAGGGGCTAAGTGCGCCTTGGTTGCTTGTTAAAACAGCGTTATTATAGGGCAACTGGGATGGAGTTTTGTCTCTAGTTTACTATGTTGTCTCGATGAATTCTCGTTCATATCTGGGGGATGTTAACGGATGTAAATGGGACCGTCTGGGTGGCGCCCTCTTTTCATGTTTTAGATCGACACGCATACCTACCCCCTCTTCTGGAGTGGGCATGTCGGCGTGGTTAGGACACAGGACTGGTCTGGTCGCGCTGGTCCAGGTCAGTTAACCCATTGTCCGCCGGGGATGCAGATCTGCTGTTCTGGTACCCTGAGGGACTTGTGCTTTTTTCGGGGGGAAAAATGCCGGGTCGGTCTGGGTGTCACAGGGTTAGGCGTTATGGAGACCCTTTGTTGGGTACATGTTGTACTCTGCACTATCGTAATGGCTTACGGCCATACCAACCTGTACACGCCCGATCTCGTCCGATCTCGGTAGCTAAGCAGGTTCGGTCCTGGTTAGTACTTGGTTGGGAGACCGCCTGGGAATACCAAGTGCGGTGTGCTTAGGGCTGGTTCTCCATTACTTTCGCTCCTCTCTCACGCGTGGCGAAGAGGGGGCTGTTGGGGTGGTCTTGGACCTCCTCTGGTAACCCTGTGCTTCCCGTGCCGCCGGGCCCGGTCCGAAGTAAAGTTTCGTTGATACCGTAGGCCTGGGATAACCCTTTTTTCTTGAGGGGTTATAGGAACAACCACCGTCTGTACCAAGAGGGTGGTTGATTCCCTGGTGTGTTGGAGCAGAGTCAACTCCCGGGTTACCCGGTTGAGTGTGCCCCTGCACGTTCATGACGTCTGCCAATCATGTCAGCCTTCTCTGCCTCGACCCCTCTGGGTGGGTTTTTTTTTAATGGAGGCTTTGTCATGGTGATCAACAACGCCAGCATACGCCCCTTCCGCCGGAGGGGCTGTTTTCAGCTGACTCCTTTGGCGCCTGTCTCGTCCGCAGTGCTCCAGGTGCAGGTTACAGCCTGTTGCCTGGTTTCCCCGGTGGGCTGCCTGCTTCCGTTGGTTAACCTTTGAGTGCTTACGGCCATGTTGACTGCCTGTTCTGCAGGGTCAGTGTGCCAGGCGGTGTGCTATTGGGGGGAAAGGGCCCGCTCTTGGAGGGGCCTTGTCCAAATACGCTGGCGATGTGGGGGGCGGTGTCACTAAGTGACCACCTGGTGGGGTCTTGATGCCTGGCGTCATTGACCTCTCCGGGCCCCCTTTTTCCAGGGGATCCAGTCCCTTCAGTGGGTCTGGGTCTTCCTTCGTGCTCCGCTGCTACGGCCTTGCCACGGGGTTGGGTTTGCTCTTGACCCCGTGATTTCGGGGGCAGTAACGAGGTTGTTCCTTCCGTTCGTTCCCGGGTGGCATGCGGGTTGTGCGTGTGTGTAGTCGTGGGGTCAAGCCACGGTCTGCTCACCCTGTGCGTTGAGTTGCTTGAGTGCCTCTTCGCACGGTCGGATCCGTCGCCCTCCCGTGAACCTCCAATAGGGGGGGCATCCTCCATTAGGGAGGGTCAGGGGGGCTCGGTCCTCCCCGGTCTGATGGTTGTGGGGGGCCTCAGCGGGGTGTATTTGTCGGGCTATGGCTCCCGCTCAGCTCCTGTTATGTAACTAGGTGCTGAGCGAAGCCATAACGCTACAGAATGGAGGGTTATGTATATAACCCAGTTCTGTGAGTTATGGTGCGCTCAGAACCTAGGACGCCGCTGCGGCCCTTGATTTTTCATTGTGGTGAAATTTGTTGGGAAGGAGATGAGTGTGTGGCCCCACCCCTGCTTATGAAGGTAAGCGGATGGGGGTGTGGCCAGATGAATGCTGGCATGTAAAGGTACATGGTGGAATTTTTTATTCAGTGTATATACGCTGAAGCGAGATATATGCAACTAGGTGCTGAGCGCACCATAACTCACAGAACTGGGTTATATACATAACCCTCCGTTAACAATGCAACAAAGTACAGATGATTCTGACATCCAAGGTAATATAAACTGTTTAAATGACAAGGTCATAAACGATATGATATGAGTACTGGCTGAGCGTCTCGCTCTTCGCCATATCGAGATATACCTCATCTCCTGTACTTACTGTACTACATGAACGAAAACAAAGCACCCTTGCACTTGACCAGGCCCCGCCCCAGTGACCTCCTATAAGTGACCAGGCGTGGTCATACTCGCCCTTCCTCTGGAAAAGTTTTCCATCAGGGAAAAACCCCCTCAAGGGACCTCAGGGCACGCTAAGAGCGAGACGCTCAGCCAGTACTCATATAACTAGGTTATATACATAACCTATCGTTATATTCTCGTACTGGCAATCGCGTCTCGCTCTTCGCCATATCGAGATATGGGGCAGAGCAGACGCGAGGCCCGACAAATGTACCCCCTGATGACCCGCAAGCCCTACCACCAGGGGGGAGGGGAGTCCCGTCACCCCCCCTTCCTAGTGAAGAGGGTGCGGCAGTCAACTCCACCCAAGTGCGAAAAAGAGGGAACTAGAACCCCAAAACGCACAGCGCAGGCGGACCATGTGTGACACAACACCTCGTGGCACACACCCACACATCCCTGCTAACCCACCGAAAGGCGGGACGCAGGGGAGGTTCCAGACCTCAGAACCACCTGGGAGACAGAACCCCCAGTCATGTCCATGAGGTAAAACCTAACGAAGGGACCCGGGGAGTATCAGGAGGCCGCAGCACAGATGTCCTCCACCGAGGACCCCCTAACAAGGCGGCAGAGGCCGCCACCCCACGAGTGGAGTGCGCCCTGACCCCCCCAGGGGGGGCCAGCCCAGCCAACATGTAGCAAAGGGCAATGCCCTCGCACAACCAATGTGACAGGCGCTGTTTCGACAGTGCCTTACCAGCGCGAGAGCCACCGTAACAAACAAAGAGCTGTTCGGTAGCTCTGAGGTCCTGAGTCCAGCTGAGGTAAACCCCCAAAGCCCGGACTGGACACGACAGGTGAAGGCTCGCCTCTAACTCATCAGCGTGAGGAGGCGGATGAAACGCCCCTGAACCACAATATCCCTGGAGTGAAAAGAGCTCCGGGTATTCTTTGGCACGAAGACTGGATTAGGCCTCAGAGTCGCACCGCTATTGACACGAATAGACAAGCACTCAGGCCGCACCGAGAGAGCACAGAGCTCACCCACACGCTTAGCGGAGGTGATGGGCAGCAGGAAAGCAGTCTTGAAAGACAGCTGTTCCAAAGACGCCCGCTCAAGAGGCTCAAACAGGGCCAAGCAGGAAACGCTTCACAAGAGGGTGGTTGAACAACGTAACGCCCTCAAACCCCTCATGACAAGAGGATATAGCCGCAGCATATACCCTCACCGTCGAGGCCGACAGTTTATCAAAAATAGACTGAAGGAAGATAAGGACAGCGTCCAGGGGGCAGGACACCGGGTCCCAGCCCCCCACCTTACACCACTCTTGGAAAATACGCCACATACCCGCGTAAACCGCGATAGTGGAGGGAGCATGGTGTCGACCACAGAAGGGTCCATCCCCTCCAGACTCACCCTCTCACCAGCCAAACCATCAGCGGCTGGCCCAGCACAGGGAACTGCCACAGAGACCCGTGCGCTTGAGAGAGGGCCCGCGATGACCAAGGAACAGGCCACGGCAGGGCTACCAAGAGCTGGATCAGGACTGGGAACCACACAGCTGCGCCCCGGTCCGGCGCAATCAGGATCAAGGTCCTGCGCTCCCAACGTACCCGCTCCAACAACTGAGCTATCAGATGTATGGGGGGAAAAGCGTACAGAAACCCGGGGGCGGCCATGGATACATCGAGAAGGCATCCACCCCCAAGGGAGGATTGTCCCCCCGACTGACCGAGAACCACAAGGGGCACTGGTGAGACTGTCTGCTCGCAAACAGATCCACCGAGGCTTCCCCGAAGCGGTCCCAGACCTGTCTGACTATGTCTGGATGTAGTCCCCACTCGTCGTGATGAGGACCGCCCGCAACATCACATCTGCGCCCACATTCTCCCTGCCAGGGATGTGGAGCGCCCTCAGGCTGCGCAGATTGCGAGACGCCCACAGCCAGAGCTCGAATGCTGCCCGGTGCAGACGGATGGAGCGTACTCCACCCTGTCTGTTGATATACGCCGCTGCTGTCATGCTGTCCGTCCTGACCAAGACGTGCTCGCCCACCACCAAGTGGCCGAGCCGCTTGAGGACCAGGAGGACCGCCTTCAATTCCAACACATTGATGTGCATGGCAGACCGGGCAGCATGGACCGTCCAGCTGCCCCCCACTGCGTTGGTCCGACACGTCCCCCCCCATCCCGTGAGGGAGGCGTCGGTGAAGACTGTGACGTGTGACCGCCTGCTGCCCATGGGGACCCCGCTGGTGAGGGCACCAGGCCTCCTCCAGTAGGCGAGATCCCCCCGTATTGACAAGGGAACCTTCAACCGTTTCCACTTGTCTCTCACCGGGTCTAGTTTCATACTGGAAAACCACCTTTGTATCCTCCTCATGAAGAGGAGGCCAAGAGGGACCACAGAGTGAGCAGATGCCATCATACCGAGCAGGCGCATCACATACAGCTCCGTAACCGTCCCGCCAGGACGGAGACCCCTGAGCGTGTCGAGGGTAGACACTCGCCGCTGCTCCGAGAGGGTTGCCCTCATGGGCCTTGAGCTTAGACCCAAGCCCAAGTACTCCACCTGTTGACTGGGAAGAGGCGTACTCTTCTTCCAGTTCACAGCAAAACCCAGCTTGGTGAGGAATTCGACCACCAGCCTGGTATGAGACCAGGCGACCTCCTCCGACCGGCTGAGGAGCAGAATGTCGTCGAGATAGAAAATAATTCGTATCCCCTGACGACGTAGAGGCTCCAGCGCGGTCTCTACGCACTGCACGGTCTCTACGCAACCTCTGGTATTCGTACGCCACGCCCTGAAAAAGGAACCGTAGGAACTTCCTGTGAGGAGGGTAAATCGGGATGTGAAAATACGCATCCTTCAGGTCTATGGAGGTGAACCAGTCCCCCACCCTGACAGCGTTTAACAGGTGTTTGACGGTCAACATTCTGAACCGTCTCGCCACAATCAGACGATTGAACGCGGACAGATCCAGTATAGGTCTGACACCTCCCGTTTTTTTGGGCACCAGAAAATAACGGGAGTAGATGCCCGACATCGCGTCCTCCCGTGGGACCACGACTACGGCTTGCTTCGCCAACAGAGATTGGATCTCGTCAGCCAGAGCTGTCACTGCTGCCGACCCTGACAACAGAGGGTGGGGTTGTGCGAACTGCAAGACAAGCCCCTTCCTCAACGTTCTCTCCATCCACTTCGACATATGGCACTGCTGAAGCCATATGTGATGATACTCCCAGAGCGCACCCGCCGCCATTTGCCGCTGGTCCGCAAGGAACTGTAGATAGGCGGCCCGGTCCCTCCCGCTGTGCGTAGCCAACTCTGAACCCGCCAACCGTGCGGGCAGGGCGTTTCGTGGAGTCGGGACAACGGTCCCTGATACAACCCACGAGGCAATCGCACCCAAGGGGGGACCCCGACAGAAAGGGCCGGTTTGATACGGGAGAAGCTGACATCATACCAGGTGACAAAAGCTCCCCCACTGAACACCCCTCCAGAACATGCTGAGGAGTTGTTCTGCAGCTGGACATGCAAGGTGTGAGGCCCCCATGTGTTCCTACACACCGTAGCCCTGCAGTGATATTACTACCACCCAAATCACGCGCGCCTGCCAGCCCACTGCCGATTTTGCGGGAGTGGGAGGCACCAACGTGATACCCGGCCTGGCGAAGGCGAGGTCGGGGAAACCCGCGCTGAGCATTCTTTCGAAGAGGCCTCGAGTCCCCCTGCTGACAACCTTTGAAGGTGACATACGTAACACCAGGCTCACCAATCGCAGACGCATAACGTGTGGCGAGGGAGCCACGTGACAGCACAACATTCTCACGGACAGACCCAGGCTCAGCCATCAACTGGGTGTCAGCCCATGTCCCCATGAGAAGCGAAACATGGGGCCGCAAGCGCTTCATTGAAGGCCCGCGGCCCGCAGCCAAAGGAAACAAATCAGAGCCCCTTTTCCGCTGGTGTTGGGGGAGGGAGTGATCGGAGAGCGGGCTGCACACAGCAGGACGGCAACGGTTTCTTAGGCCGTGCTCATCCAATGTAGCCGATCCCTCGGCCGCCAAGGCTGTCGGCCTTGTGGACACCTGTTGACGTAACGCCCAGGGTACCTCCGGCGGGGGAAACATGGCCGCTGGTCGAGGGCCTCGCCACAGTCGTTGACGAGGCCGTGCTCTCACCTCTGGCTGCATAGCGTGAGGCGGTGTGGGGCCCAGGCCAAATACCGCCCGCGTTCCCGCAGGACAACAAAAAAGTCCTTCCGCGGAAAGAGGAGCCTTAAGGAGAAGAAACCTTTCCTCCTCCCCAAGGGAAGACTGCTCCAACCAGAGATGCCTATTAACAAGTGTTGATAGCATCCTGATCCTCCCTGCGGTTATAGCTTGCGACTGATTCAAGATTTCTATAACCCCAAAAACACACACAATGTTTTCAGCGTCGGCTGGCCCCGTAGCCCGACTACCTGACGCTAATGTGGATAGAAAAACAATCAGCTGAGCCACGACACTGGCCGCAGGTAAATTCCATCCTATGGCAGTATAAACATCATCAGTTCATACTGCCACCTGCCGGGCCGACTTGCTCTCAAGCGTCGGCTTCCGGGTGGGACACTGTTCAACCCCGCCGGGGCACAGGATCGATGCTACCTGGCTCTCCAGCCAAGGCACACCTGCCCTGCGCCCTATTGTCAACCCATTCACCCGTAAAAAGGGTAAATAAGTCTCAGCAAAACCCCCCACATTAGCTACCGACTGACCTTCATCAATGTACCGGTTAAGAGGACGGAAAAGCGGTGACATCCCACAGCGGGGAACATTAGAACAGTGACCCAGCATTATAGCATTAGTATCAGCAGCGCGCTCCAGGATAGCCTGGAAAACGTCCAACTCAAAGTCACGTTTACCCAGATATCCTGCCCCTTGTGCCAATACACAACTCGGTTGTCTCACAGGACAACAAGCAGTATTACTAACATCAGCGTTAATGCCTGATGGCACAGAGCCTACCTGAGTGCGAGGTAGCCCGATAGCTACACATCGCACGCCGTCCCTCGATCTGCTGTCAAAAGACGAGGAACACCAGGACAGACCCGACGTGCCATTGGAACATGCCGAGAAGATTCCAGGGGCTGGCAAATCTCCGGCGAAAACCCAACATTGTTCAATTTCTCTTTGCATTTCATAACACTAGTTACACAGGGTGCAAAGCACGTCCATGATGGAAAGCGAAAAAAGAGGAAGGGCGAGTATGACCACGCCTGGTGACTTATAGGAGGTCACTGGGGCGGGGCCTGGTCAAGTGCAAGGGTGCTTTGTTTTCGTTCATGTAGTACAGTTGGTACAGGAGATGAGGTATATCTCGATATGGCGAAGAGCGAGACGCGATTGCCAGTACGAGTATATAACTAGAAGATGGTGATACCAATGTACTCAATGTTGGCCAAACTGAAAGTTTCCACACTTGGCACCAATGTGCGTTCACACGCTACACACTGACGTGATGACCCTTCCTTCTTTTAGAGTTTCCTTGGCTGACAGCAGAAAACAGGGTTGCTAGCTTACTTGTAGATGCACTTACATTGAGATAAGACTGATGATTTTTGACAAGTTCTACTCAAGTGAAATATCCCTTTAACATTTGGATGTCCCTGATTTGAACAGTATGTCAAATGGTAAGAAAGGTAACACAGAATGGTAGCAATGCTAGCTAGTTAGCTGTACTGGGGCCAAACTACACAGAGCACTGAACTACATAGCACTGAACTATTATGTTCAGTTGCTCTTGCATGTACTTATTTGTGTTTCATTACACGTATATATGTTTCGCCTGTTTTATAGCAACACTACTATCACCGACATCTAAGAATGGATTTTTTCCTATTGCTAGGTTTTTAGTGAGTGCTTCCTTACCTTTGCGTGGGGTATGTCTGGGATTATACAATGGCATGCACATTTCTTGATTCTGATTGGCTGAAACAGTGAAGTTGCCGGATACGACACTCCATGGGATTTTCAAAATAAGAGTATATGAATCGATCTTTTTACGTTGCATCGATCCTATTTGATTATTGATAATAGATCGATATATCGATCTGGATCGATGTATCGTCCCACCCCTAGATACAGGTAGTAGCATATATCGTGTGGGTGTTCCTATGACTTGTATTCTGTTTACAGCTTTGAAACTCCACTTATTTCGTTTTACAATGTCAAAGCCTTTTAGATATAATAAAAACGTCCCTGTATTTCTGTCCGCTTTATCGTTTTATGACAGACATATGATGGAGTGTATGCGCCAATAATAACGAGTTGAGTTCTAACAAAGAACCTATTACATCCTGGGTAGGCTGATAGAGTAAATGCGCGTACACGCGAGGGGGAGTCGGATTCTGGCAGGGAGTCTGAATTCGGCACAACACCGGTTGTTATTTCATATAACACACTCCACGTGACCCCAGAACCTCAATGTAAATAAACCATAATCACCCTACAAAAGGTTCTGAGAATTCTGTTCCAGCTAAGAGGCAAAATAACGACACAGATACTTTTTTCACAAACTGCACTATAACCGGGAATGTTACCATCAATGTAAATAAACCATAATCACCCTACAAAAACAGTACTGTATTTGTAAATCTGGTATGTCATAAATGTATAGATGTAGCAGTACTGTCTATCTGTATGTCATGTATGTCATATATGTTAATAACATTTTCAATCAATCAAGTATGACTTCCATTGGATCTACGTTTTCTGTTTTGGGATCTGCTTTTTCTGTTTTTGAATAAATCTCCATTATGCTTCAATTACTGTGTGTTTATAATAATAATAAGGTTGAATTGGGTCATTGTATAAAAGACATTACATCACTTGAAGTCGTGTGTTATAGGAATTAGATCACGCCTAGGGGGGTCTAACTACCCTCCGCAGCGCGTCGGGCCTAACAACCACCCCTAGGCGTGATCTAATTCCTATAACACACTCTGCCGCGTGATGTAATGCTTAAGTGTTGCCTTCATTTAATTTATTTATTTTACATTCTATTTTGGATTTCCTGGAATTTTTGTCTTTGTTTTTTATTTATTGTGATGTTTCTTCTCGACTTGTAGAAGATGTGTCCGGCCCATGGGGAGATTAACGTGTGTTGTCGGGCCTTACAAATACATTTGATTTGATTTGAACTACATAGCATTGAACTACAGAGCACTGAACTACAGAGCACTGAACTACAGAGCATTGAACTACAGAGCACTGAACTACAGAGCACTGAACTACAGAGCACTGAACTACAGAGCATTGAACTACAGAGCACTGAACTACAGAGCATTGGACTACAGAGCACTGAACTACAGAGCATTGAACTACAGAGCATTGAACTACAGAGCACTGAACTACAGAGCACTGAACTACAGAGCACTGAACTACAGAGCATTGAACTACAGAGCACTGAACTACAGAGCATTGGACTACAGAGCATTGAACTACAGAGCATTGAACTACAGAGCACTGAACTACAGAGCATTGAACTACAGAGCATTGAACTACAGAGCATTGAACTACAGAGCACTGAACTACAGAGCACTGAACTACAGAGCATTGAACTACAGAACATTGAACTACAGAACATTGAACTACAGATCATTGAACTACAGAGCACTGAACTACAGAGCACTGAACTACAGAGCATTGAACTACAGAACATTGAACTACAGCACATTGAACTACAGAGCATTGAACTACAGAGCATTGAACTACAGAACATTGAACTACAGAGCATTGAACTACAGAGCATTGAACTACAGAGCATTGAACTCACTTTTCACAGTGTCAACGTGGCTGGACTATTACGACTTTTTCGTAAGGGTTAGCAGCATTTGGCTAGTGGCTAGAGAATATTCAAAGTGTGTATCTAACCCTGCACTTAAATCTTCATGAAAACGGTCCTCCACTAACTATTTATGGATACAGTAGTTGTTCATACCTCCAGTAAGACAATGGAGATGATAGTCATCTCAGGACTCAGCCAGGGGAACAGGCGCTGAAGCTGACCACACTGGCCAATCAGGTAACAGTTCACTATGATGGCTATCAGACCCATGGCCTCCATCGCCGTCTGCGACACACACACACACACACACACACACACACACACACACACACACACACACACACACACACACACACACACACACACACACACACACACACGCACACACACACACACACACACACACACACACATACACATGCACGCACACACGCACACACGCACACACAGAAAAGAGAGACCAAATAGAAACGGAGGAAAAGTAATTTGCATACCCATCACAAAGTAAGCTATTTAAAGGTTCTCCAAAGGTCATGACAACATGACAACAATTTGCAGGCAATGATGAATGATGATCACTTTTACAATAATAGAATCCACACACTGTTAAACTTGCTCCTGCTGTATTTATTGCAATCAGCGTTTCAATCAAAGAATCAGGTCCTGATAAAGATCCTTTGATCAAAAGGTTAATCACAATAAATAAAACAGCAGGAGCAAGTTTAACACCCTAACATGTGTGATTTCACCTGGATGTAAAATCTCGGTTTTCTCCACAATTAATTTCTTCAGACAATAAATGGGTCATTGACTTTGTGGAGCCATGAAATCTTTATGTGAGCTCTTACACTCATATGAGTTTTAGATTCTGGTTCAGACCGGTTGACAATACTAAAATATAAGCCTCATTTGGGTGTGAGAACTCAACTTTAACATGTTCTGTTCCATTAGGGGCTCTGCTTGGCATCACACTGCACTCCCTCGCGTATGTGCACGCGCACTGAATAAATTCCACAAATGTACCTTTAATACCAGTATTAGTCTGACCACACCCCTCATCAGCTTACCTTCATAAGCAGGTGTGTGGTCACCTGCTCTCCTCCTTCTCGCTTTCACCACAAGGAAGTACCTCGGTAGTACCCCACTTGACGTGTTGTTAGTTGAAAAGAGTTGTGACGGGTTTACATTGTGCTTAATTTTTTCTTCTCTCACATCTGTTGTACAAGAAAAAGTTGGGTCATAATGTATTCCGCGGAGAGTAGACCCGCTAGACCTACTCTTCACCAGCGGTTCTCCATTCCCGCCTCCGTCGTGCGCTTCGGTGCTGGGCTGTTGCCACCCTCGTGGTTGCCGACCCAGCCCGGGAGACTGCCGGTGGATAGTTTGCCTCACCGAAGAGCCGAGGGTTCGGTGCCGTCGCTCCGGCGATGACCTGATCTCGACTCTGGTTCCTCTGGTTCTGGGGAATCGCCCGTTGGTGAACGGGGGGTTGTCTTGGAGCCAGAGGATTTGCGACACAAACTTTTCGCGTCTGCCCGCTCACGTCGCAAGATGGTGGCGTGCAGGCGCGAACGGCCTGGGTTTGGGGAACTGCTGGAGACCAGCGAAGATGCGTCCGGCTCTGGATTTCCAATGGAGACTGAGGACTTCATGGACGAGGCGGACGGGTTTTTGTATGAGGGCCCCGTGGAGGAGAGTATCCCTCCTCAGGAGACCCCGGAGGGGGGGGAAATGGCTCCATGGGGCGCCCTGTTCGAGGATGTCGAGGAACCACCTTGGCCTCATCAGCAGGATGCCCTACTGTCGGCCGCATCAGACTGTGGCTCCTTGACCAGTCGCAGCCTGCTGTATGTGAGGGATGCGGGGTCGGTGGAGGAAGGTTCGCAGGGGGAACTGCAGGCCTTGTTTCCCGAGCTCATGGCGGTAGCCGCCGCCGCAAACGGCGTGCCGCTGCCGCTGCCATTGCCTGCACCTGTCCCTGATGACCTCATAGGCCATCCCTGGCAGCGTCCCCCAGTGAGAGGGGTGGACGTTGTCTAACCATTTTTCCCATCGATGGGGGCCTATGTTCGTCGGGGTCAGGCGGTGTCCAACATCATGGGACTAACTCCTGCCTACGTACCAGTTATGCGGGTGTCGGGGTTGGTCAAAGGTATGGGGGAGGGCGTGCCTCGGCTTGACAGTCCGATGGCCGCGCTCCTCTGTCCGGATATGGTGTGGGAACCACTATGCAAGCCGGTCCTCCAGGGGAAATCGGCTAGGCGATTGGCTTATTGGGGTGACCAGTCATTCATCGCTGGTACACAATCGCTAGCTGCGGCGTCTAACATCGCCCACCTGGCTAGATTTGTATCGGGGATAATGACGGGCGGCACGGATCTGAACGAGGTGAAATGCGATCAGATCACCCAGGCTGCGGGAGCTGTCCTGCACCTTTCCCAGGTGCTGGCCATAGCCATGGGGAAAGTGCGCGCCCTGACCACCCTGGGCCAGCGTCACCTTTGGCTGGAGCAGGCCCGTGTGCCAGAGAAGAAGAGAGCTCCTCTTCTGACGGCCGCCCTCTCCGACGCTGGCCTATTCGGGAAGGCCCTGCGGTTGATGTCCTCAACATGCAGAGAGATGGCAGAGGAGAGGTCCATTCTCCAACCCCATTTTCCGCCTCCCGTCCTTGCCGGTGGAGTCAGAAGGCTTCCGCGACGTCGAGCTGTCTCCGTCGCCGCTACCACTGCCTCCGCCGCCGCTGCTGGCCCTGCCAAGAGGGCCAGGGGACGAAACGGCGCTTCTGCCACCGCCGGCCCATCCACGACCGGAGGAGACGGTAGGGAACGTCGTGTCCAGCAGACTGTAACCTACCGTCCCTCCGGGGCTCCTCGGGGTGGCAAGACTCGAGCGGCGCGAGGTGGCAGACGCCGTTAAAAGTGACTTTTTCCCCTCTGTGTCCCCTCTCCTCTACACCCTCCCCGGCCCCTCTATGATTTTGTGCCTTGACACGCTTTATTAGTTAATAAAAAAGTTCCCAGATGGAGGGGGACTGTGTTTTGGCCGAACAAACTGTGTGTTTCTTCAAACAATTCATATGGTGGGGTTGTATTATATATGAATCTGCCCTTTTACGTTGTGGGATGAGTCGTGTTGTGTTACGAGGTTAAGCAAGGTCTGCAACGTACACTCGGTAATAGGTTCTATTTAGCTTGATGCTCCACATGCAGGTAGAAACTGGTGTTATTCCATTGCTTGAACTAAGTATATGTGTTTCACAATGCTGTGTTGTTTAGTTGCAGTAATACTCGTACACACACATTTCACGGCCTAGCCGTTTACTCTCGATCAGCGTTTTTTCCTATGTACGACATAGTCAACGGGTATAGGATTCACGCACAGGCGACTTGTGTTTTGTTGTAAAACCTTTACACATTTTTGTGGGTAGCGGACATTGTATTAGCTTTTGCTATGCATTGCTTTCTACCGGAGGTTTTTCAAGATGGCTACGGTTGTTTTTCTGTGTGTAGGGATAAAGGGTGTTTTTTCGGGAGGGGGTGTTGAATAAACCCCTCCTTTCCCACTTGATTGGTTTAGGGGATTTTTGATCTCTTCTGCTGAGCCAGTCAGGGCCAAGCCAGTGCTTGGCGGGGGGGGGGGGGGGGGGGGGTATTCTACCGACTCCTATTACATGACAGCCGGCAGGTTTCCCCGCCCGTTGTAGCGGTGTTGCTATGGCGACGCCTTCCATGAGCTGGTGTCTTAAAGATGTCGAGGTTAGGGCGTAGGGCTCACAGTTCTGCTGCGCCCGATTTATGTGTCAACTTGAGTCGATTGGTCACGTGACTCACAGTTGACATATCTTTTTCATGACTATGGTCTCATGTGGGAAGGTGTTTCTGGGAGGGTCTGGTCTTACACTCTGATTAGGAGTGACTGGATTAAAATCATGTGAAAACAGGTTTTTTACTCCCAGCTGTGCAGTTGGGTCATACGGGTGATGCTTTTTCTTTATTTTTATAAAGAGTTGGATGTGTCTATATGGATTGGAAATGAGGGTCCCTGATGGAAACAAGACTAACGTCTTTCTCAGGTCTGCCTCCCCTTAACCAATTGTGTGTATTGCCGTACTGGGTTGTACCCTTTCTGCAGTCTGTTGGGTAAACTTTTTCATTCATTCATTCATGGAGTTGATTGCATCTCGCCCCTCTTGTCGTTCCCCTGGGCGTCTTGGGGATTCAATATGGTGGTCTAAACGGCCTATTGTTGATGTGGGTATGTCAAAACGCACACATAGTGCTAGCTCAGGATGTGCTTTTGGGGCATTGGCTGACTGGCGCGCCTTGATTGCTTGGGGTTGAAACAGCGTTTTTATGAAGCAATTGGGATGGGGGTTTTTCCTCTTCCGACACCCTGTGTGGTTGTCGATGGGTTCCCGTTCATGTCAGGGGATGATGACGGAATGGGTCTGGACATATGGGGAAGGGTCTCACGCCCTAGGGGTGGGCCACCGGGCGCGGTTCGTACCGACACGTCTGGGTGGCGCCTTCTTTTTATGTTGGGATCAACACGCATATCTGCCCCTTCTCCTGGGGTTGGCAGGTCGGCGTGATTAGGGCACGGGACTGGTTCTGGTCGCGCTGGTCCAGATCAGTTGCACCCGTTGTCCGCTGGGGATGCAGATCTGCTGTTCTGGTACCCTGAGGGACTTGGGTTTTTTTCAGGGGGAAAAAATGCTAGGTCGGTCCGGGTGTCACAGGGTTGAGCGTTATGGAACCCTTGTTGGGTGCGTTGTATTCTGCACTGTCGTAATGGCTTATGGCCGTGCCAACCTGTACGCGCCCGATCTCGTCGGATCTCGGCCGCTGTGCAGGTTGGTCTTGGTTGGTACTTGGTTGGGTGACCTCCTGGGAATACCGAGTGCGGGGTGCTGGGGCTGGTCTTCCATTTTTTACGCTCTTCTCTTGCGCTTGGCGCAGAGGGGCCTGTTGGGGTGGTTTTAACCTCCTCGGGGGACCCTGTGTTCCCCGTATCACCGGGCCCGGTCCGGGCTAATGTTTCGTTGACCCGTAGGCCCGGGATAGCCCTGTTGGAAACCAGAACGCGGGCTGCGGCGGTGCCGCAGGTGTGTTTTTGGGGTTTCTTTCCTGAGGGGTTATGGGACCAACCATTGCATGGGGTAATGCCTAGGTGGTTGGTTCTCTGGTGTGTTGCTGCAGTGTCAACTCCCGGTTCTCCGGTTGAGGGTGCCCCTGCACGTTCATGACGTCTGCCGATCGTATCGGCCTTCTCTGTGGAGGCTTGGTTATGCGACAACGCCAGCATACGCCCCTTCCGCCGGGGCGGCTGTGTTCAGCTGTCCTTTTGGCGCCTGCCTCGTCCGCAGTCTCCAGGCTTGGGTTGACAGCCTGTTGCCTGGTCTTTTTTCCCGGTGCACTGCCTGCTTCCGTTGGTTAACTCTTGTGTGTTACGACCATGCTGTCTGCCTGTTGCAGGGCCTGTGTTCCAGGCGGTGTACTGTTGGGGAGGACAGGGCCCGCTCGGCTGAGGGGCCTTTGTCCGAATACGCTGGCGATGTGGGGGGCGGGGTCACTAGGTGCCCACCTGGTGGGGTCTTGCTGCTGGCATCATGGACTTCTCCGGGCCCCCATTCCAGGGAGTCCAGTCCTTTTGGTGGGTCTGGGTCTTCCTTCGCGCTCCGCTGCTACGGCCTTGCCACGGGGTTGGGTTTGCCCTTGATCCCGTGATTCTGGGGGCAGTAACGAGGTTGTTTCCTACGTTCGTTCCCGGGTGGCATGCGGGTTGTGCGTGGGTGTAGTCGTGGGGTCAAGCCACGGTCTGCTCACCCTGTGCGTTGAGTTGCTTGAGTGCCTCTTCGCGCGGTCGGGTCCGTCGCCCTCTCGGTAGACCTCTAATAGGGAGGGTGCCCTCCATTAGGGGGGGTCGGGGGGGCTCGGCCCTCCCTGTTCTGTTGGTTGTGGGGGGCCTTCAGCGGGGTGTATTTGTCAGCCAGCGGCTCCGCTTGGCCTCCCTTTGTGCAGTGTGATGCCAAGCAGAGCCCCTAATGGAACAGAACGTTAGGTTATAACTATAACCAAGTTCTGTTAATTAGGGGTGACGCTTGGCATCAGACGGCCGCTGCAGCCCTTGACCTCACCTTGTGGTGAAAGCTTGGGAAGGAGGAGAGCAGGTGACCACACACCTGCTTATGAAGGTAAGCTGATGAGGGGTGTGGTCAGACTAATACTGGTATTAAAGGTACATTTGTGGAATTTATTCAGTGCGCATGCACGTACGCGAGGGAGTGCAGTGTGATGCCAAGCGTCACCCCTAATTAACAGAACTTGGTTATAGTTATAACCTAACGTTATGGCTCTAGGTGAGCTCACAAATGTAATGGTTCTCTGTCTGATTCCTAGCTTCATGAGAGAGTAGCGCTTCTTCACAAATATCATCCGAATATGGAAGCCGAGAACGGCCACGTCTTTATTTATTATTTGATTGCCATTTTCTCGTGATAACGACTTATTATTTCGTTATCTCGATATAACAACGTCGGTTTTCTCGTGATAACGGATTCATTTATTTCATTATCTCGATATAACAAAGTCTGTTTTCTTGTGATAATGGATTAATTTATTTCATTATCTCGATATCACAGAACTGCAGAACTCTGAGATGATTGCGAGCTGGTTCATGTGATCACGCCGTCCTGATTTCAGCCTTCAAGAACTTCAACTGTTGCTGTCTGTCGTTGCTCTACTGAACAACATACTGAAAAAAATGTATACTCATAAGTTATCATGAGAAAACAGACTTTGTTATATCGAGATAACAAAATAATAAGTCGTTATCACGAGAAAACAGACTTTGTTATATCGAGATAACAAAATAATAAGTCGCTATCACGAGAAAACGGACTTTGTTATATCGAGATAACAAAATAATAAGTCGTTATCACGAGAAAACGGACTTTGTTATATCGAGATAACAAAATAATAAGTCGTTATCACGAGAAAACGGACTTTGTTATATCGAGATAACAAAATAATAAGTCGTTATCACGAGAAAACGGACTTTGTTATATCGAGATGACAAAATAATAAGTTGTTATCATGAGAAAACGGACTTTGTTATATCGAGATGACAAATTAATAAGTCGTTATCACGAGAAAACGGACTTTGTTATATCGAGATAATGAAATAATAAGTCGCTATCACGAGAAAACGGCAATAAAATAATAAATAAAGACGTGGCCGTTCTCGGCTTCTGTATCTGAACAGTCCTTGGACACAGGAATAATATTATGGGATTCCTTCGAATGGGTGGCCATCCCCTTTAAAGGAACACGCGGACATGTACGGGTAGCCTTCGGGAGAGGTGTTAGTTAGACAATGCGTATAGGCTACCCGTATATGTCCGCTTCCATTCATTGTGCTAAGCTAGGCTAACGTGCAGCCAGATAACTTTCTACTGAACGCACAGAGAGGAAACTGGTATCTATCTTCTTGTCTCTCTCTGGTAAGCTAAGAAGACGGTAAGCTAATTTCCCCAAATGTTGGCGTGTTCCTGTAAGTGTGTTGTGATAGTCCCCCCCCCTCTGACCTGCCACTGCCCGATGCACTCCACCCTCTGTCCAAAGGGCCTCTGCAGGCCGGTGCAGAGCTTCAGAGCGTCACTGCGGATCTCGATGATGTTGTTGATGAGGGCGCACATGGCCGCCAGGGGGAAGGCGGAGGAGAACAGAACCACGTAGCCAAACTGGATGAACATCTCCTGGTAGTCCTGGAGAGTGTCCTGTCAGGGTCAAAGGTCAGAACAAAATATATATATCAGTGTCAATGTTTTCAGGCCAATTGTAATGCCCATGTCATTACAAGAAACCTTTACTATCCCTGGGGGTGATATTACGTGGTTATCCGTTTTCATCATTGATTTTACGTTTAGATGTTAGTGGAGACTTCATTTTAGGATTACATGACTTCTTGTGGACAGTGGTCTACTTTGGATACAATTTGTATCTGTCCTGGTTACAAACGTAATTATTCTGTAGAAGAAATAATCATTTCTAATAATTAAAATAATTTAACAAGAGGGGGATAGGTGGAACTATAAGATCCAAAGTAGTAGTAGCCCCAAAATCTCTCCATCAAATCAACCTTTATAAAGCAGTTTTATCATGTGGTTTATAATACCATATAATCTATGTTACACTGTATTGACCTCATCAATGCTTGCTGACATAAAAATGTATTTTGTTGACCCGAGTCCCCACCTCATACGTCTGCATGCAGGACTCGATCTCGGCCTGGCTGAGGCTGACTCTCTTGGGTTCTACTGGAGGGTCGATCCAGGACTCCTTCTCCTGGCCTGGGCGCTTCTTCCTCAGAACCAGAGAGCCCAATCCATTTATAGGAGACATTGCATTGCCCTCCTTCACCTCCTGCTTGGATTACATCATATCTTGGTTATTGATTATAATAATGAAACAATTCAATAGAGGCCTTTCACATAATCTTTTAGTACAGTAGTTATCCTTCTTCCAACATGGCTGCCTGTAACCACTGGTAACCAGTTTAGAAAGGAAACACCTCCTTTCTGTGCAGTGGTAGATTGGTAAAACACTGAAGAAGCATGGTATTACTGTTCCACTGTGACTTGTTTAGATCCAGTAATAAGACATATATTTCCCATCAACACATAGCAAAGGTTGTTTTGCATAGCAACCGTTGTCTCTCCCAACATGGAGGGAAAATTGGCAAGTATTCTGTAAAAGGCCTCCATTGTACAAAATAGAAAATGAAAGCAGCACTTTCAGGATGAGGAGAACATGCCGTCAAACAGTGGAAAAGGACAGTGTGCATCCAAGCTGATAAACATTATAAACATTGCAAATGTGTTATTCAGTTTGGGAAAAATTTAGACCTGTCCGTCTGATATTATAGTGAAATAAATGTATAAAAGAAAGAAAATTACCGAAAAGGTGTAGGCTGAAGGCGAGGCTTATAATTGCCTACCCTTTTTACATTACATAATTTTGCAAAAACAAAAGGTTACAAAAGTTTCATAGTTTTATATACAAAACGTATACACATTTATTTATTTGTTTATATATATATATATATATATATATATATATATATATATATATATATATATATATATATATATATATATATATATATATATATATATATATATCTTTTTTTTGTCACGATTTTAATACAGTTATGTTATAATGACCTATGCTCCCCCAAAGAGCAAAAGGGTTTAAGTCAAGAAGTAAGTCAAGTCATGTTATAATAAGATATAATTAGGATAATAATAAGTTTCACCTTATCACCTTATATTTGAATAATTTCTTAAATGTATGTATCGAAATACACATTTTTACTTCTTTGTCACAGTTATTCCATAGTTTTACCCCTTTAACAGATATACATCGACTTTTTATATTTGTCCTTGCCTTTGCGATATTGAAGACACAAGTTCCCCTAAGTTTATACCGGCTCTCTCTAGTTCGGAACAACTCCTGAATGCAACTTGGAAGTGAGTGGTTATGTGCTTTCTACATTATTATTGCATTATTAAAATGCTGGTAGCTCAGGCTCCATATACTGTACCTGCGGTGATAACTCAGCGTCACTGTCATCGTCACAGCTGTCAAAGAGGCTGGACGGGTCCATTCCCGCCTCCACCAACGTCGGACTGTCTTCCAGGGAGTTGTCGTCGGCCATCTGCGTCTCTGCGGCGACATCCTGGTAGTCGACCTTCTCGGTGAAGCAGACCTTCCTCTGCCTCAGGGCGCTGTCGTTCATATCCCACTCCTCCTCCGTCAGCCTGAACCCGGCCTTCAGGTCCCCTCTCCTCTTGGGCCCCTGGCTGCCATCGCCATGGTGGGCGACGGGGGTCCCCCTGGGGCCCAGGAAGAAGTAGGCCTTCATGGAAGCCTGGGCCTTTCCCAGAGCCAGGCGGCTGTATTTGAGCACGATGGCCTGGAGGAGTTCCCACAGGACCTTGGGGGTGAAGACGCCCAGCTGGTGGTGCTCGTACAGGTAGGGCTGGAGGACCTCCTTGATATTCTGGAGGAACTGCCGGAAGATCAGTAGTGTGGCGAGCATCTGTGGGGAGCAGGGAGACATGGATGCTGTTAGCCTCGGGAGAGGAGGGCTGACCAAAATACTAATTAGTAGAGTCCTGGCTGCACACTGTTAAACTTGCTTGTTTGTTGAGAGATCAATGTTTCCATCACATGAGGATCTTCATCAAGGTAAAAAAAAAAAGAAAAAAGATTGATCTTTCAATAGCCACACTGTGGGAAGAGCCAGTTCAAGAGTGTGTATGGATCTCTGTCTTTACACCTGCTGGTTACCAGAGTGAATGTGTGTGCTCTGTTTTTGGAAAACTAAATTACAAAACATCACCACAGCTGATCAAAGTCTAGTAACTCAAATTTGACAGGTTTTCATGTTTGTGTTTGTTTGATGTTTACTTGAATTGAAGGTTTACAGTGTTCCCTATAGGTTAAGAAAGATGAATGACATTAGGGCCCTGTGATGAAGTTTTTTTTATTAAGAAATGGAATATGATTCTTGTATGTTTTCTTTGGCATTGTAAGCTTGGACTTAAATTGTGATTTATTTGCATGGAAATGTATGGAAAACATATGGAATTTGTGTAATATAAAACGTCTACAAAACTTGATGTAAAATGTATCATATTCATGTCAAATATCTGTATGAAACATACATTTTCTGAAACATTTAAATTTGAGGCCCATGACAACCATTTCAAATGTACTATATTGTTTCAACAATGTACCATCTGAAAATGTAAGGCTGCCTTTCTCGAATCCTCCAAATCGAATGTGTTCCCTATATAATAGTTATATAGTTATGTTATGAAACAGTCGTCATTACCTCCTTCAGTCGCTCCATGTCCTTGAGGTAGAATCCAATGTAGAAAAGGCTAAGATAGGAATTGATGAACTCGAACTGTAAAACGAAGAGGAAGTGTTACAGTTATTAAAACAATCATAGATCAACATAGATATAAAATAACTGTAAAGATGTAGTAAAGAAATGGTAGATGATGACTGTCTTACAAACACCATCTTGATGATGAGGTTGTTCTCATAGGCACTCTGAAGTCTGTAGTTCTCTGGAAGATGAGACAATTATGGGTACATGGAAATGATCATTGGATTATCCATTTAAACCAGGGCCCTGTTTCTTGTACCTGGATAACTGAGTTAGCCGGATAACTTTAACTGGATAACTGGGTTAGCCGGACTTTCCGGTTTCATGTACGTGGATTTTCCAAATCACCATGACAACATATCCAAAAGTTTGAGCCTGGTCGAAAGCAGAGTTCAAGTTCAACTTAGCCTGAACCATCGCCACGCCCCGCAAAGAAGTGACGGCCCGTTTCCTGAAACTATTCCCACAGTCTACGATCTGCATTATACCATTCTGAATTACGTTCTTGTGCTCCATTCTTCCAGAGGGGGCTTTTGAAATGTAAAATAGACCCAAAATGCTGATACTAAATTCACTTTGTCCTAAATAATGCACGTTATATATACCGTGGCGACGGTGGCGCTCGCTCGTGCGATGTACACATTATGTGGTTATTTCAATTGTAACTGGGATTAAGATGTCTGATGAGATGCGCTGTTTGACGGATTTGAGAAATTGAATGAGCCGTTGACGTCACATTAATGAATGAGGATAAAGAGATAAACTTCATTCATAACAAAGGATATTGTAAACACGGGTCTCTCGTTCATTAATGTATAAACAATGAATTTATCCCATCTGGCACAGTGGTCCAGCGGTAGTGCTCAAGCCTGCCAACCCAGCGACCGGGGTTCAAAACCCGGTCTTTCCAATATGATTTTTTTGAATATAATATTAATGATTATACGCCAAAGTAGCCTGGTTTTAAGTTAAAATATTATAAATCTACATGCATTGAGGATGTCATTCTTTATATAGCTCTCAACGTGCACCAAATTGAATTATTCCTATATTGCAAAAAGAAGGAGACGACTAGGGTCTTGAACCCCGGTCGTCTGTGTGAAAGTCAAAAGAACAACCCGTTAGACCACATTGGAGATAAGTTAAAGATTGACTATACATCAATCAATGGGTAAGAGAGCCGTATCGTAATTCTGAATAACAGTTAACTAATTATTTTCGCTAGCAAGATCTCATTTGATTATTCAATCCAGCAGGCAAGTTTAAAGAAATATAATCTGATTGATTGAGGTAATGAGGGACTTAAAATTAGCCTATAGATAACGCATTTAACTTGTCGGCGAGGCGATTGAGCCGTACTGCAATATGTTAATAAAGTTTTAAATCAATTAATCAATCAATGCCGCTAGAGAATCAGGATTTCTGCGATCGACACCTGCTGTCTTCTCAGCTGAGGCGGGCGCGCGCACTGATCCTGAGAATCAAGTCTGGCTTGAGTTAACGAGACTGAATCCACCTTCTTGGAACAGGAAAATCCCGGCTTCAAACATCGGGTTAACTGAAGCTGGATAATGACATCTTGATCGACTTAGTTGAACCACGTACAAGAAACAGGGCCCAGATCAAAATTGAATACTGGAGTGGGCTAACTGTTAAAGCTGCAATCAAATCTGACCACTAGGGGGCCGTGAGTCACCACTATAAACAAACTCCATTTTTACCAAAACAAAAGCGTCAAAAAGGTCTTATTGGCAAAACTAAGAGTAAATGAAAGAGTAAACTAAGAGATTTTCTTGTGCATGGATTACAAGATTTCAACTACAATACATACAACCTTTGATTGATTGATTGATTGAAAATTGTATTAACAGATTGCAGAATGGGTACAATACAGTACAGCTCAATACACACAATTGTTAAGGGGATGCAGACCAGAGAAAGACTTTCGTCTTGTTTACATCAGGGTCCCCCATTTTCAATTCATCATAACATATATGACATACATGACATACAGATAGACAGTACTGCTACATCTATACATTTATGACATACCAGATTTACAAATACAGTACAGTACAAATACAGTACATTTATGACAATACCAGATTTACAAATACAGTACTGTTTGTGATACAAAAGAGTGTCTAAAAAAGAGAGTATATACATTTGACGAAGAAACTGTACATTGGAGGAGGTTGGGTAGGTGGGGTGGAGGGGGGGGGGGGGGTTGGGTAGGTGGGGTGGGGGGGGGAACTGTACATTGGAGGTGGTTGGGTGGGTGGGGTGGTAGGCGGGGTGGGGTAACTGTACATTGGATTATCCGCGAAACCTTACTTGGTCCCAAGAAGAGGGTCTCGTGTATTATTGGGTTAGGACATTTACTGTACATTGGAGGGGGTTGGGTTAGGACATTTACAGGGGCCAGTTTCGAATTGCAGTCTCTCGTAGTGCTCTTTGAGAGTGGTTTTGAAAGTGGGTAGTGATTTACATTCCTTTACAGCTGTGGGTTCTCCTGGTTGTTAAACAAGGTAGGTAAATACTTCAACTACAAACGCAACAGGTCCTGCATTATTATTATTAATACTGTTCACAGTATTGATGTAATGAAGATATTCCCTGAGGAAAATGGATTATCTCCATACTTTTTGTCCAATGATCCCAAACTAATGGTTCAAGTCTACAGTATACAGTTCAGTAACTAATGGTTCAAGTCTACAGTATACAGTTCAGTAACTAATGGATCCGGTCACTACTCAGTTCTAGGCTCAGATTTGGTATCACTAGTGAAGTGGTATCAGTACATACAGGTATTTTGGTCCCAATCACACGCTTCTTACCCATGTCGTTGAGCCAGTGAGCTATCTTTTTGTACACCTCGTCACATATGGTCACAGTAATGGCCAAAACTATCTTAGGAAGGAATCTGGTAATGCCAGGAAGCTCCTTAATCTCCATTACCACCTCCTGTCAATTTCAAGGATGAGAAACAAAAACCCCCACTGTTATTTGCATGAAGAAATGCACAATCCACAAATATTTAAAGCTCATAGTTATCCTTAAAAGCTTTTACAATGAATGAGAAGCATGAGACATTTGAAAAACGATTTTGTTTATTTACAAATACCTATACCATAAACCTTATTGGGTAATTCTATATATATTTTTTACTGCATCTTTAACTCTTTCAGCGCCAGAGGCCTAGCTGCATCTTAGTTCCTACTGTGCCACCACTCTAAGAGATAGGGCTGCGTGGCGGTGTTTGCAGGGCTATATCTACATTCTTTATTATAGCTATATGGATACAATACTATGGCTCATTTGACATCAACTATCCATCGTTCAATAAAAACGATGAAAAATAATAATTTTTTTCATGTATACGTTTACGTGTTATACCGTGGTGAATATAAGTATAGTTTTAGAGTGATCCTGGCTAATTCCATAAAACGGCGCTATGGAGGAATACGTGAATTTGACTAAAAGCGTTGGCGTTGCTCGCCTGGACACGCTACTATTTCCAAATCAAATGTATATAATAGGTATTATGTTTCATCATGAATGCATGAAAGGGGGGGGGGGGGGGTCGTTTTTTGATGCTTTGATCGCCACCAACGGCATACGTTCTGGAGTACGTTACACATGGTCGCAACGATCAATGTGAAATCATGGTTGGATCAAAGCAGGTTTGATGTCATATAGTCCTTACCTTCACTAGGAGGTACCCCAAAAAGAATATTCCAATTGTCTGATCACGATCTCCAGTATTGGTGTCCATCGTGTCGCCAACATAATCCACCACAACACATGCATCGGAGGCATTGGACGCGTTTCAATGCCATCGAGTAAACTGCTAGACTCGCCTGACCAAGAAAACTGCGAGTGAATTAAACGTAACACCGGGTGTGAAGAAAATGTTTCGAAGGGTGGGCGATACTGCCACCTATCAGGATGCAGCCGGTATTGCACTCTAGCGATCTCAGAGTGGTTCCCTATGGTAACCCAGAGGTCCGTGTGAGAGAAAATATTGAATAAAAGAAATAACAATGAAAACCCGACTATACTCAGGTTTTCGGGGGTCCTGGCACTCAACGCATGGCGAGAGAACCCGACTATCCTCGGGTCTGGCGCTGATTGAGTCAAACTGACAGCAGCACTAGATGTTGATAATGAGTGTGAATAATGCATTTATTTATTTATGTATTTATTTGATTAGGTAAATCACATTAAGACCTACCTTTCAATTCCAGGTGAGCCCTAAGTACAGACACATAAAGAATATATAAAATAAAGTGCAATTTAAAGTGGAAATGAAGCAGTGCGATAAATACATATTCATAGCATCACATTAGTATTTAGATAAGCCACAGAAGAAGTCACGTTATAAAAATAAGCAGTTTCTAAGAAAAAACTATTTGTTGTGTACATTTCTGAAGCATTTAGCATTATGGGCGCGGCCATTTTGTTGCTGACGTCATACCGGGGGTTGGGTGTATACACTCTGGTTAGCTGCCTATATTGAATGGGTCAGTCAGCAAATAAAATGTTGCCTACAAAACAACGGGACCGCGGTGGTTCTGTTTGTATTGCTCCTGGCTGTTCAAACTAATTTTACCATGTGAGAGAGAGGAAAGTTGGTTAATTTCCACAAACTACCAGTGAAAAAAACAGTGTTGTTGACATGTTGGCTCGGGCTGGCTGCACTCAGGCGGCGCGACCAGCCTGTTGGACAGGGAAGGAGGATCTGCAGAGAACACTTCATTGCCTCGGATTATGTTGTTGGGGTGGGATGTTTGTCCAGAAGACCACTAATCAGCTGAAGCCGGACGCGGTTCCCTCGGTCTTCGACAGACAGACCGGCGTTAGCTCTCGGGAGCGATCGCTAGCTAGTTGGCACCAGCCGGGGCCCGGCGTTAGCTCTCGCTAGTTAGCGTTAGCAACCGGAGCGTCGCGGAGCATTCAGCCTGCTGGCTACACAGCTTGTGTAGCCAGCAGGCTGAATGCTCCGCGACGCTGGTTGAAGTGGGTCTAGGTAGCCAGCAGGCTGAATGCTCCGCGACGCTGGTTGAAGTGGGTCTAGGTAGCCAGCAGGCTGAATGCTCCGCGACGCTCCGGTTGCTAACGCTAGCTAGCGAGAGCTAACGCCGGGCCCCGGCTGGTGCCAACTAGCTAGCGATCGCTCCCGAGAGCTAACGCCAGTCTGTCTGTCGAAGACCGAGGGAACCGCGTCCGGCTTCAGCTGATTAGTGGTCTTCTGGACAAACATCCCACCCCAACAACATAATCCGAGGCAATGAAGTGTTCGCTGCAGATCCTCCTTCCCTGTCCAACAGGCTGGTCGCGCCGCCTGGGTGCAGCCAGACCGAGCCAACATGTCAACAACACTGTTTTTTTCACTGGTAGTTTGTGGAAATTAACCAACTTTCCTCTCTCTCACATGGTAAAATTAGTTTGAACAGCCAGGAGCAATACAAACAGAACCACCGCGGTCCCGTTGTTTTGTAGGCAACATTTTATTTGCTGACTGACCCATTCAATATAGGCAGCTAACCAGAGTGTATACACCCAACCCCCGGCATGACGTCAGCCATGACGTCAGCAACAAAATGGCGGCGCCCATGTTGAAAACAGGGATATTATATTATATTTTTCAGACAAATAAGATAGATTTCACATTTGATTATAGAACCCTGTCTTACACAAGGTACACAACAAACAAACTAGGATCACATTGCTCACTGCTTCATCTCCACTTTAAAACTGTTAAATGGGAATTCCGGTATTTTTAAACGTGGACCTTATTTTTCCATCATTTGGAATCAATAATGAATAATAGGGACAACAATTAGTTTTATTGGTCCAGTATTGAGAGATTGTTTTTAGCTGCAATGGGTTACAATTAGTGCTGTCAGGCGATTACATTTTTTTATCTAATTAATCACATTTTAATCGCATAACCATTTTATGCCTGATATTCTATATTCTATAATCATATTTCAAATTGCATGTGTCCGGATGGCAGAATTCAGTACTTTATCTACAAAACCTTCTGTTTAATCATCTTCCATCTATTAATTTGCTTAGATTTTTCAGGTCTGGTCAATTTGAGCATGGTGTTATTCACAGTCAAAGAAAAAAATATTTATTGATATTCTCATTTGGTTCATTACAATTTACTCAAGCCTAGTAATACATTCCCTGAGATCCATAGATGTCCCTAGAATCAGATACCAAGAACATGCAAATGGACCATATAAAAGTCTGTAAATGTGTATTCTACGTCCTTATGGAATGAATGAGATAAAAAGAATATGTTATTAAAAAAATAAAAATAAAAAAAATCTTTTTTTAAGTAATTCGTTTTGAGTTAATTTTCATAACGCAATAATTTGCTGTGTAATTAATTAATCTAATTAACGCGATAAACTGACAGCCCTAGTTACAATATAATCATAGTAGTTCAGTACAGTGTTTGTCTGACCTGACCTGTAGTTCTATTGACAGTACAGTGTGTCTCTGACCTGTAGTTTAGTACAGTGTGTCTCTGACCTGTAGTTTAGTACAGTGTCTCTGACCTGTAGTTTAGTACAGTGTGTCTCTGACCTGTAGTTTAGTACAGTGTCTCTGACCTGTAGTTTAGTACAGTGTGTCTCTGACCTGTAGTTTAGTACAGTGTGTCTCTGATCTGTAGTTTAGTAGTGTGTCTGACCTGTAGTTTAGTACAGTGTCTCTGGCCTGTAGTTTAGTACAGTGTCTCTGACCTGTAGTTCAGTACAGTGTCTCTGACCTGTAGTTTAGTAGTGTGTCTGACCTGTAGTTTAGTACAGTGTCTCTGGCCTGTAGTTTAGTACAGTGTCTCTGACCTGTAGTTCAGTACAGTGTCTCTGACCTGTAGTTTAGTACAGTGTCTCTGGCCTGTAGTTCAGTACAGTGTGTCTGACCTGTAGTTCAGTACAGTGTCTCTGACCTGTAGTTTAGTACAGTGTCTCTGACCTGTAGTTCAGTACAGTGTGTCTGACCTGTAGTTCAGTACAGTGTGTCTGACCTGTAGTTTAGTACAGTGTCTCTGACCTGTAGTTTAGTACAGTGTCTCTGACCTGTAGTTCAGTACAGTGTGTCTGACCTGTAGTTTAGTACAGTGTCTCTGACCTGTAGTTTAGTACAGTGTGTCTGACCTGTAGTTCAGTACAGTGTGTCTGACCTGTAGTTTAGTACAGTGTGTCTGACCTGTAGTTCAGTACAGTGTGTCTGACCTGTAGTTCTACTGACCTGTAGTTTAGTACAGTGTCTCTGACCTGTAGTTCAGTACAGTGTGTCTGACCTGTAGTTTAGTACAGTGTGTCTGACCTGTAGTTTAGTACAGTGTCTCTGACCTGTAGTTTAGTACAGTGTGTCTGACCTGTAGTTTAGTACAGTGTGTCTCTGACCTGTAGTTCAGTACAGTGTGTCTGACCTGTAGTTTAGTACAGTGTCTCTGACCTGTAGTTTAGTACAGTGTCTCTGACCTGTAGTTTAGTACAGTGTCTCTGACCTGTAGTTCAGTACAGTGTGTCTGACCTGTAGTTCAGTACAGTGTCTCTGACCTGTAGTTTAGTACAGTGTGTCTGACCTGTAGTTCAGTACAGTGTGTCTCTGACCTGTAGTTTAGTACAGTGTCTCTGACCTGTAGTTCAGTACAGTGTGTCTGACCTGTAGTTTAGTACAGTGTGTCTCTGACCTGTAGTTTAGTACATTGTGTCTCTGACCTGTAGTTTAGTACAGTGTCTCTGACCTGTAGTTTAGTACAGTGTCTCTGACCTGTAGTTTAGTACAGTGTCTCTGACCTGTAGTTTAGTACAGTGTCTCTGACCTGTAGTTCAGTACAGTGTCTCTGACCTGTAGTTTAGTACAGTGTCTCTGACCTGTAGTTCAGTACAGTGTCTCTGACCTGTAGTTCAGTACAGTGTCTCTGACCTGTAGTTCAGTACAGTGTGTCTCTGACCTGTAGTTTAGTACAGTGTGTCTGACCTGTAGTTTAGTACAGTGTGTCTCTGGCCTGTAGTTTAGTACAGTGTGTCTGACCTGTAGTTCAGTACAGTGTGTCTCTGACCTGTAGTTTAGTACAGTGTCTCTGACCTGTAGTTCAGTACAGTGTGTCTGACCTGTAGTTCAGTACAGTGTCTCTGACCTGTAGTTTAGTACAGTGTGTCTCTGACCTGTAGTTCAGTACAGTGTCTCTGACCTGTAGTTTAGTACAGTGTGTCTGACCTGTAGTTCAGTACAGTGTCTCTGACCTGTAGTTTAGTACAGTGTGTCTGACCTGTAGTTCAGTACAGTGTCTCTGACCTGTAGTTTAGTACAGTGTGTCTGACCTGTAGTTCAGTACAGTGTGTCTGACCTGTAGTTCAGTACAGTGTGTCTCTGACCTGTAGTTCAGTACAGTGTCTCTGACCTGTAGTTTAGTACAGTGTGTCTGACCTGTAGTTCAGTACAGTGTGTCTCTGACCTGTAGTTCAGTACAGTGTCTCTGACCTGTAGTTTAGTACAGTGTGTCTGACCTGTAGTTCAGTACAGTGTGTCTGACCTGTAGTTCAGTACAGTGTGTCTCTGACCTGTAGTTCAGTACAGTGTCTCTGACCTGTAGTTTAGTACAGTGTGTCTCTGACCTGTAGTTCAGTACAGTGTCTCTGACCTGTAGTTCAGTACAGTGTGTCTGACCTGTAGTTCAGTACAGTATCTTTGACCTGTAGTTCAGTACAGTGTGTCTCTGACCTGTAGTTCAGTACAGTGTGTCTGACCTGTATTTTAGTACAGTGTGTCTGACCTGTAGTTCAGTACAGTATCTTTGACCTGTAGTTTAGTACAGTGTGTCTCTGACCTGTAGTTCAGTAAAGTGTGTCTGACCTGTATTTTAGTACAGTGTGTCTGACCTGTAGTTCAGTACAGTATCTTTGACCTGTAGTTCAGTACAGTGTCTCTGACCTGTAGTTTAGTACAGTGTGTCTGACCTGTAGTTCAGTACAGTGTGTCTCTGACCTGTAGTTTAGTACAGTGTGTCTCTGACCTGTAGTTTAGTACAGTGTGTCTGACCTGTAGTTCAGTACAGTGTGTCTGACCTGTAGTTCAGTACAGTGTGTCTCTGACCTGTAGTTTAGTACAGTGTGTCTGACCTGTAGTTTAGTACAGTGTGTCTCTGACCTGTAGTTCAGTACAGTGTGTCTCTGACCTGTAGTTTAGTACAGTGTGTCTCTGACCTGTAGTTCAGTACAGTGTGTCTGACCTGTAGTTTAGTACAGTGTCTCTGATCTGTAGTTTAGTACAGTGTCTCTGACCTGTAGTTTAGTACAGTGTGTCTCTGATCTGTAGTTCAGTACAGTGTGTCTGACCTGTAGTTTAGTACAGTGTGTCTCTGATCTGTAGTTTAGTACAGTGTCTCTGACCTGTAGTTTAGTACAGTGTGTCTCTGATCTGTAGTTCAGTACAGTGTCTCTGACCTGTAGTTTAGTACAGTGTGTCTCTGATCTGTAGTTCAGTACAGTGTGTCTGACCTGTAGTTCAGTACAGTGTCTCTGACCTGTAGTTTAGTACAGTGTCTCTGACCTGTAGTTTAGTACAGTGTCTCTGACCTGTAGTTCAGTACAGTGTGTCTGACCTGTAGTTCAGTACAGTGTCTCTGACCTGTAGTTTAGTACAGTGTGTCTCTGACCTGTAGTTCAGTACAGTGTCTCTGACCTGTAGTTCAGTACAGTGTGTCTCTGACCTGTAGTTCAGTACAGTGTCTCTGACCTGTAGTTTAGTACAGTGTGTCTCTGACCTGTAGTTTAGTACAGTGTGTCTGACCTGTAGTTCAGTACAGTGTCTCTGACCTGTAGTTTAGTACAGTGTGTCTGACCTGTAGTTTAGTACAGTGTCTCTGACCTGTAGTTTAGTACAGTGTGTCTCTGACCTGTAGTTTAGTACATTATGTCTGACCTGTAGTTCAATACAGTGTCTCTGACCTGTAGTTTAGTACAGTGTCTCTGACCTGTAGTTCAGTACAGTGTGTCTCTGACCTGTAGTTTAGTACAGTGTGTATCTGACCTGTAGTTTAGTACAGTGTGTCTGACCTGTAGTTCAGTACAGTGTCTCTGACCTGTAGTTTAGTACAGTGTGTCTGACCTGTAGTTCAGTACAGTGTGTCTGACCTGTAGTTCAGTACAGTGTGTCTGACCTGTAGTTTAGTACAGTGTCTTTGACCTGTAGTTCAGTACAGTATCTCTGACCTGTAGTTTAGTACAGTGTCTCTGACCTGTAGTTCAGTACAGTGTGTCTCTGACCTGTAGTTCAGTACAGTGTCTCTGACCTGTAGTTCAGTACAGTGTGTCTGACCTGTAGTTCAGTACAGTGTCTCTGACCTGTAGTTTAGTACAGTGTGTCTGACCTGTAGTTCAGTACAGTGTGTCTGACCTGTAGTTTAGTACAGTGTGTCTGACCTGTAGTTCAGTACAGTGTCTCTGACCTGTAGTTCAGTACAGTGTGTCTGACCTGTAGTTCTACTGACCTGTAGCTCCAGGCAGAGCAGCATGGCCAGGAAGACGAAGCAGAGGCAGAGCAGGCAGATGGGCAGACTGACCAGCCACCTGAACATGGTCCTCTTCCAGGGAGGGTAGTAGAACTCCTCACAGCCCGTTATAGGACTGCACCGCTTCACTCCCTGGGGCACGAGAGGGAGGGGAACAGAGAGAGGATATTAGACCGCTTAGAAGCCGTCCCTAGATTTTTGGGGGCCCTTTGAAACAAAGAAACAAACAAAAACATTTGGAGGCCCTTTGGCACCAGAGGGGTACGGCGGTTTTGATATTTTACTGTCGAAATAATATTTTACATGATTATTGACGTTTCAAGGGGCCCTCTGATTGGTCGGTTGAAATGATGTTTGACGCGATGATTGACGTTTCGAAGGGCCCTCTAATTGGATGTGTAAATGCAGCTGTCGCCTATAGAGGGCGCATGTTTATTTTTATATTTCATTTTATCTCATGTGACGTAGCACGTCCTGTCTCACGCTCTGCCTTGCCGTAGTTTGAGCAGATCTGGCAGAACGTGTCCAGACTTGTAGGAGAAGACAGTGCAGCAGATTTATGCACTTTATTTGTCAAAGCTAAAAGACTAAAATACTAGAGTTTTGAAGATAACCCCTCCCATTGAGCTGCAAGCAGGCCAAAGTGGTTAGTAAAGTTTATTCACACTTTTCGTTTTGTTTTTGTAATTCTATTGACTGAATTGTATGAGCATTGTTATTTCCTGCATTGTAGTTCTACGGTGGTGATGAACGTGATTTGCATCAATAAACAGCCATCTGTAATTAAAGAACTCGGAGTCCTCGTTGTGCATCAATGGGCGGCACAGTAGAACACTGGACTGTGAAGTTGAAGACTCCCAAGTGAGAAATGAATCGCGTTGGCTATGAGAACGTCGGGTAGAGGATTGTCTGCAGTCGAAGATGTATCGTCATGTCTGGGGAACTTTTGTGCTGGGAAGGAGCTGCAGCAGTGTGCACACGGCCAAACAAGCGAGCTCGTGGAAGAAGACGGCTCGAGGTTGGCGCGGGTACAGGACTCTGCAACTGAACTTTTCCACGTATCAGTAAGATTTCGCAGCATCCATCTTAAAGAAGCAGCAGACTTTCCCCTACATTGAAGTTGAACTGCATAGGCAAATGCCATTCACCAAGTTGACTGACTACACGTCTCAGGTATTGACTTTTCAGAGAGAAGTATTGTTGTAGGCTACAATTGCATTGCAAGTGCGCACATTCTTGAGACTGTATATAAGGTTGTTTACAGTTTAATATTTTTGGCCATTTAAGAATAGGTTGATATTCATTAATGAAGTCTAGCTTTATAAGGTTAATTTAGAAAAGGCCAATCATAAAGGGTATATTCGAACTTGATAGTTTGCATTTTCATAATAGCCTACTAGGCTTACATTTTCATTTTGTTTTAGAATTTCATATTAGCCTACACATTTTACCAGTTATATCCCAGTATAGTAAGCTACTATAATATAAACCTAGGCCTATGGTTTATTTGTTATTTTTCGTGATTTGTATTTCACATTGAAGAAAGGTGTAGATTTGAATTAGCCTACAATGTTCAACTAAATTAAGCATTTTATTTTTGAATACTTAAGACATTTGTTGACACTTTTCATTATTAGGCTTACACATTTCTTAGACTGAATTCATATTAGCCTACCCCTCTATTTACAGTTCATATTTCCTATTTCCATAGATATGGTTCATAAATATTTAATGAATACATAATTGATTTATTTACTACACAGTAAACATGTCACAAAGGGGTGAGATAGAGCAAACTGAATCTCAGATTGAGTCCAACAAGCTAGACGATAGTGAGCCAGTCGTATTTACTGAAAAGGGACAGGCTTGTGGGGTTTTGTCCGCTGCTCACCAGCTTTCTCTGTTTTCTTTAAGCCTACTGTTGGAAATTCCCTTCTCACTCACTCTCTCTAGCCCCCACCCTCTCGTTCTTTACTCTCGTTTACTCTCAGTGGCCACACCTGGACTATTATCAATTACCTCTCGCACCTGTGGTGGCAGGCTAATTAGTTCCCCTGTGGGCTTTAAATACCAGGGCTCTTCCCCTCGTTTCGGCGTGGGGTCGTGTTGTATTCATGCTGAGTCATATTCTCTAACATCTAGACTCTTTCGGGAGATCCTCTGGTCTACCAATGCTGTATATGGATTTCTCCAGCCTTGAGATGTTTTGCTCCAGCCTTCGTCTGCTGTCGCCGTAGCCTGTGGAGGAGACTGTTCTGCGCTCCCTGTACTTCCACGGGAGGCACCCCAGCGCTCCACTGCAGACCCCAGCGCAGCTGTTCGTCCTGACGCACATCTAGACCAACGCGCATCTCCCGGACCCTCGGGCTTGGCACGCTCTCCAGTCACCAGCGCGCAACGCGCATCTGCAAGGGCTTGGCACGCTCTCCAGTCACCAGCGCGCAACGCGCATCTTCAAGGGCTTGGCACGCTCTCCAGTCTCCAGCGCGCAACGCGCATCTTCCAAGGATCCTCGTGCTTGGCACGCTCTCCAGTCACCAGCGCGCAACGCGCATCTGCAAGGGCTTGGCACGCTCTCCAGTCACCAGCGCGCAACGCGCATCTTCAAGGGCTTGGCACGCTCTCCAGTCTCCAGCGCGCAACGCGCATCTTCCAAGGATCCTCGTGCTTGGCACACTCCTCCTCGCAGACGCACCCCGAGGCGTCTCTCGGTTCCGACGTGCACACCAAGGTGTGGCGCGCCACTCTGTTCCTCGGCTCCGACAGCGGCTACCCGGTGGACGACACCCTCGCCACCGCCGCTGTTCCAGCACCCTGTTCCTCGGCTCCGACAGCGGCTACCCGGTGGACGACACCCTCGCCACCGCCGCTGTTCCAGCACTCTGTTCCTCGGCTCCGACAGCGGCTACCCGGTGGACGACACCCTCGCCACCGCCGCTGTTCCAGCACTCTGTTCCTCGGCTCCGACAGCGGCTACCCGGTGGACGACACCCTCGCCACCGCCGCTGTTCCAGCACCCTGTTCCTCGGCTCCGACAGCGGCTACCCGGTGGACGACACCCTCGCCACCGCCGCTGTTCCAGCACTCTGTTCCTCGGCTCGGACAGCCAGCTACCCGGTGGCGACACCCTCGCCGCCGCTGCTGTTCCTGCACCATTACGCATACGCCTGGGTGAGTTTTGATTGTGATGTCACTCACCCAGCGTAATGCCTCTTGCCCCCGTCCCGCTGCTGTTCCTGCACCATTACGCATACGCCTGGGTGAGTTTTGATTGTGATGTCACTCACCCAGCGTAATGCCTCTTGCCCCCGTCCCGCTGCGTTTCCTGTACCATTACGCATACGCCTGGGTGAGTTTTGATTGTGATGTCACTCACCCAGCGTAATGCCTCTTGCCCCGTCCCGCTGCTGTCCCTTTACCATTACGCATACGCCTGGGTGAGTTTTGATTGTGATGTCACTCACCCAGCGTAATGCCTCTTGCCCCCGTCCCGCTGCGTTCCTGTACCATTCCGCATACGCTTGGGTGAGTTTTGATTGTGATGTCACTCACCCAGCGTAATGCCTCCTTTTCTTGTTCTCACTTAGTTAGTAGTTTGGACATTTCATCTCCCACTCTGTTTTTGTTCTCACTTAGTTAGTAGTTTGGACATTTCATCTCCCACTCTGTTTTTGTTCTCACTTAGATAGTATTTTTGGACATTACTTCTCCCCCTGTGTGTTTGTCACACGAAGATATTATTACTTTGTTACTTTGATTATTTGGACTGTTCTGCATCTGCTCTGTTTGTTCCCTTTTGAATATTAACCCTCTCCTCTGTTCTGCAGAGCGGCCCAGATGTTTTCCCACCAGTCCCCAGTTCCTCCCTGTCCCCAGCCCGCCTCCGCGGGCCTCAGTCCCCTCTGTCCCTAGTTCTCCCCTTCTAGTTCCACCTAGTTCCTGGTCCCAAGTTCTCCCCTTCTAGTTCCACCTAGTTCCTTGTCCCTAGTTCTCCTAGTCCCCAGTTCTCCTGTTCCCTAGCTCTCCTTGTCCCGACATCTCCTAGTCTCTAGTTCCTCTGTTTCCTTAACCTTCCCCTAGCGTTCCTTTAATGTTTCCCCTAGCGTTCATTAACCTTCCCTTAGTGTACCCTTTTCCTGCCCGCCTCTTAAAGGCACCTAGTTTTTCCCCTCTTGTTATATTCCTGTATTTGTGTTCTCCCTTAAAGGGACAGTGCCCTTTTTTCCCTGTCTCTCAATAAATATCTGTTTCTTGGCAAACCATCATACCTGTCTTGTGTTGTGCGATTGGGGTCGGTTACAAACCATAACAGTACGACCCCACCAAATCGACGACCCCAGCCAGCACAGACGGTGTATGTTGAGTTTGCCTTTTTTTTTCTTGTTCCCTCTAGCTCCCCTCTAGCTTCCTTGTTAGCCTGTTAGCTCCCCTGTTAGCTTGTTGGTCTCCCCGGTTAGCTCCCCTGTTAGCCTGTTGACTCCCCCATTTGCTTCCCTGTTAGCCCTGTTTAGCTCCCCTCTTAGCCCTGTTTGACCCCCCTGCAGCTTGTTAGGCCTCTACTACCAGCATGGCCCTGTCTGCTAGCTTTGCCTCGGCGGCTAGCACAGCCTCTATGTTAATGCAGCCCTTACTGCTGGCATAGGCCCTGTAGCTAGCCATGCCCTGGCAGCTAACCCAGTCCCTCAGCAGAGCCCCAGTCTGCTAGCTTAGCCCCGGCTGCTAGCACAGCCTCTATGTTTATGCAGCCCTTGCTGCTGGCATGGGCCCTGTAGCTAGCCATGCCCTGGCAGCTAACCCTGTCCCTCAGCAGAGCCCCAGTCTGCTAGCTTGGCCCCGGCTGCTAGCACAGCCTCTATGTTAATGCAGCCTTGCAGCTGGCATAGGCCCTGTAGCTAGCCAGGCCCAAGCAGCTAACCCGGTCCCTCTGCATGGCCTCCACTTTTTTGTGTAGTTTATCCCACTGCTAGGACTGCCCTTTCAGCTAGCAAGGTCAGTTTATCTCCCACTGCTAGGACTGCCTTTTCAGCTAGCAAGGTCAGTTTATCTCTCACTGCTAGGACTGCCTTTTCAGCTAGCAAGGTCAGTTTTTCTCCCACTGCTAGGACTGCCTTTTCAGCTAGCAAGGTCAGTTTATCTCACACTGCTAGGACTGCCCTTCAGCTAGCAAGGTCAGTTTATCTCACACAGCTAGGACTGTCCTTCCAGCTAGCTTGTTCTCTCATGCTGGTCCAGCCCTGTCTGCCAGCCTAGCTCCGGCAGCTAGCGCAGCCTCTATGTTAATGTAGCAGTACAGCTGGCATAGGCCCTGTAGCTATCAGTGCCTTGGCAGCTACCCTTTCCCCCTGCTAGCCTAGCTCGGCAGCTAGCGCAGCCTCTATGTTGATGTGGCAGTGCGGCTGGCATGGGCCCTGTAGCTATCGGTGCCTTGGCAGCTACCCTTTCCCTCTGCTAGCCCTTTCCCGGTGCTACCACGGTTACCCCTTAGCTACCCTGCTTGCCCCTCGGTTCCTCTAGACCAGTTCCTCTGGACCGGTTCTCTAGACCAGTTCTCTGGGCCAGTTCTCTAAACCAGTTCTCTGGACCGGTTCTCTAGGCCAGTTCTCTTGGCCAGTTCTCTAGGCTAGTTCTCTGGACCCAGTTCCTCCTGACCCGGTTCCTCTGGGCCCGGTTTCCTCTGGGCCAGTTCCTCCTGTTGCCCCTCTGCTACCCTAGTTGCCCCTCGGCGACCCTGTTTCTTTTGCTGGCCCCACTCTTGTGGTGGCTTCCCCTGCTGGCTTGGCCAGTGCCTTTTGTTTTTGTCTTGTTTTGCCCCCTGCCACTCTGTCTGTGTTTGTTTTGGGTCGCCGGGTGGCTCCCGTTGGGGGGGGGGTACTGTGGGGTTTTGTCCGCTGCTCACCAGCTTTCTCTGTTTTCTTTAAGCCTACTGTTGGAAATTCCCTTCTCACTCACTCTCTCTAGCCCCCACCCTCTCGTTCTTTACTCTCGTTTACTCTCAGTGGCCACACCTGGACTATTATCAATTACCTCTCGCACCTGTGGTGGCAGGCTAATTAGTTCCCCTGTGGGCTTTAAATACCAGGGCTCTTCCCCTCGTTTCGGCGTGGGGTCGTGTTGTATTCATGCTGAGTCATATTCTCTAACATCTAGACTCTTTCGGGAGATCCTCTGGTCTACCAATGCTGTATATGGATTTCTCCAGCCTTGAGATGTTTTGCTCCAGCCTTCGTCTGCTGTCGCCGTAGCCTGTGGAGGAGACTGTTCTGCGCTCCCTGTACTTCCACGGGAGGCACCCCAGCGCTCCACTGCAGACCCCAGCGCAGCTGTTCGTCCTGACGCACATCTAGACCAACGCGCATCTCCCGGACCCTCGGGCTTGGCACGCTCTCCAGTCACCAGCGCGCAACGCGCATCTGCAAGGGCTTGGCACGCTCTCCAGTCACCAGCGCGCAACGCGCATCTTCAAGGGCTTGGCACGCTCTCCAGTCTCCAGCGCGCAACGCGCATCTTCCAAGGATCCTCGTGCTTGGCACGCTCTCCAGTCACCAGCGCGCAACGCGCATCTGCAAGGGCTTGGCACGCTCTCCAGTCACCAGCGCGCAACGCGCATCTTCAAGGGCTTGGCACGCTCTCCAGTCTCCAGCGCGCAACGCGCATCTTCCAAGGATCCTCGTGCTTGGCACACTCCTCCTCGCAGACGCACCCCGAGGCGTCTCTCGGTTCCGACGTGCACACCAAGGTGTGGCGCGCCACTCTGTTCCTCGGCTCCGACAGCGGCTACCCGGTGGACGACACCCTCGCCACCGCCGCTGTTCCAGCACCCTGTTCCTCGGCTCCGACAGCGGCTACCCGGTGGACGACACCCTCGCCACCGCCGCTGTTCCAGCACTCTGTTCCTCGGCTCCGACAGCGGCTACCCGGTGGACGACACCCTCGCCACCGCCGCTGTTCCAGCACTCTGTTCCTCGGCTCCGACAGCGGCTACCCGGTGGACGACACCCTCGCCACCGCCGCTGTTCCAGCACCCTGTTCCTCGGCTCCGACAGCGGCTACCCGGTGGACGACACCCTCGCCACCGCCGCTGTTCCAGCACTCTGTTCCTCGGCTCGGACAGCCAGCTACCCGGTGGCGACACCCTCGCCGCCGCTGCTGTTCCTGCACCATTACGCATACGCCTGGGTGAGTTTTGATTGTGATGTCACTCACCCAGCGTAATGCCTCTTGCCCCCGTCCCGCTGCTGTTCCTGCACCATTACGCATACGCCTGGGTGAGTTTTGATTGTGATGTCACTCACCCAGCGTAATGCCTCTTGCCCCCGTCCCGCTGCGTTTCCTGTACCATTACGCATACGCCTGGGTGAGTTTTGATTGTGATGTCACTCACCCAGCGTAATGCCTCTTGCCCCGTCCCGCTGCTGTCCCTTTACCATTACGCATACGCCTGGGTGAGTTTTGATTGTGATGTCACTCACCCAGCGTAATGCCTCTTGCCCCCGTCCCGCTGCGTTCCTGTACCATTCCGTATACGCTTGGGTGAGTTTTGATTGTGATGTCACTCACCCAACGTAATGCCTCCTTTTCTTGTTCTCACTTAGTTAGTAGTTTGGACATTTCATCTCCCACTCTGTTTTTGTTCTCACTTAGTTAGTAGTTTGGACATTTCATCTCCCACTCTGTTTTTGTTCTCACTTAGATAGTATTTTTGGACATTACTTCTCCCCCTGTGTGTTTGTCACACGAAGATATTATTACTTTGTTACTTTGATTATTTGGACTGTTCTGCATCTGCTCTGTTTGTTCCCTTTTGAATATTAACCCTCTCCTCTGTTCTGCAGAGCGGCCCAGATGTTTTCCCACCAGTCCCCAGTTCCTCCCTGTCCCCAGCCCGCCTCCGCGGGCCTCAGTCCCCTCTGTCCCTAGTTCTCCCCTTCTAGTTCCACCTAGTTCCTGGTCCCAAGTTCTCCCCTTCTAGTTCCACCTAGTTCCTTGTCCCTAGTTCTCCTAGTCCCCAGTTCTCCTGTTCCCTAGCTCTCCTTGTCCCGACATCTCCTAGTCTCTAGTTCCTCTGTTTCCTTAACCTTCCCCTAGCGTTCCTTTAATGTTTCCCCTAGCGTTCATTAACCTTCCCTTAGTGTACCCTTTTCCTGCCCGCCTCTTAAAGGCACCTAGTTTTTCCCCTCTTGTTATATTCCTGTATTTGTGTTCTCCCTTAAAGGGACAGTGCCCTTTTTTCCCTGTCTCTCAATAAATATCTGTTTCTTGGCAAACCATCATACCTGTCTTGTGTTGTGCGATTGGGGTCGGTTACAAACCATAACAAGGCTCTTGTAGACGATAAGGTGATGGATCTAAAAGTGAACTTCAAAAGGACATATGAGAGGTGGAAGCACAACATAAATGGACTGAAAATATCCATCAAGTATAAGGGCGACTCTGACCTAATGAAGATAACCCCCTCCATCGGCGTATTTAGACCACTATCAGTAGGGCACGTGCCCTACTGATGATCATCTGTGCCCCACTGATTAAAAAAATAAAAATAAAAAAATTTACAAATGTTTTTTATTTCCCCTTTTTTAACATGATCAAATGATCATTTAACATGATCAAATAATTATTATAATATTTTTTACTTCACTTTGAAATATTATAGTGAAATATTTTGCAATGTTGTCGCATTTATCTTGTTGAAATCCTCCAACAGGCTATTTTTTGTAAGTTGACTGGTTTGCACACCAATAATACAGTGCAATAATAGAATAGTAGAATAGATAGTAAAATTATGCAATATAATGGCCAGAGTAAAATAGTGCTACAGTACAATCAACAGCGGGGTGTATTAGAAGGCTATGGTGAAGAGGTACGTTTTTAGCTTATTTCTGAAAATATTAAGAGATCTAGCTTCCCTAATGTCCATAGGTAGTGTGTTCCATAACTTTGGTGCATAGTTAGCAAAGGCTGCATCCCCGATTTTCTTTAGACTGTGGCTTGGAACATTCAATAGTAGATGATCGCAATGTTTATACTTTGTATATAAGGAGGAGGACCTTGAAATCAATTCTAAATGTTACCGGTAGCCAGTGTAGGTTATTTACTTGTAACTTTGGGTTTGATCCAAGGATTAAGTTGCCCCATATTGCTCTGTAACATTTCTCTTTTTGTTATAGGACCGACTGCGTAGTAGGATTTCAGTTTTGCCCTCATTTAATTTTAGGAAGTTGTTCGTCATCCATTTGTTTATTGCTAAGAGACAGGTGGAAATGGAGTTTATAGCTGTGTGATCCTTTGGTTCAGCGGAGATGTACAATTGTGTATAATAACTAACTATAACTATGGAAACATACATTGTGCTTTCTAATGATGTCTCCTCAATGTTCAATGTTCAATGCAATGTTCAATGCAAGTAAAGCACTTTAAACTTTAAGTATGACTAAATGCTTTCTTGACTATATATATAGTAACTGTTCCAAAATGCATAGATTTCTATGTATTTTAGGGGTTTGGGGGGCTAGCTCTTTTTAATATAAATGTCAGATTGTTTTATTTATTTCATAGATTTCTATGCATTTCAGGAGTTTGGGGGGCTGGCTCCCCCAAATAATTAAATAACATAACCCTAACCTAACCCTAAAACCGACAGTTTTTATTTTTTTTAAATAGTTACAAAATCCACCCGCCCACAAACCGGCCAAAACCGGCCAAATTTTTTCCGCGGTCGTGCTACGCGCTCCCGCTTCATAGTTTTTGGTGCCCTTCTGTGCCCTACTGAAGTGCTGGGTCTAGATACGCCCCTGACCCCCTCCCATATAGCCAGAATAAATTCAGCCCAAATTGAGGTTGATGGTATTTATCTAAAAATTAGAGACACTTTACATCCGATCATCCAGACTCAGAAACCTGTAGAAGGAATGATACATGCCAATCGCTCACCAGGACTGTTAATAAAAAGGCTCAGCAGTTCCTCAACAAGATGAGAACCAGGACTGCTAATAAAAGGGCGCAGCAGTTCCTCAACAACGGTGGTTCTGAAATCTCAGTGTCACACAACGCAAGACGAGCTGCAGCGGAAGCAGCCGCAACTACAGAGGTACTAAAATTAATGAAAAAACGGAATGAGCAAGAAGAAGAAATCCGAAGACTGGAACAGGAAGATGAAAGGCGGTCGGCTGAAAACAACGCAGAGAACGCCAAGATCCACGCAGAGAACGCCAAGATCCACGCAGAGAACGCCAAGATCCATGCAGAGAACGCCAAGATCCAGGCAGAGAAAAGAGTTCTATTCATCACGGAAAGTGCTGCTAGGAAAACAAAGCTAGAAGCGAAAAAGAGAGAAGTGGAACGGTTAGAGGAACTCAAGAAACTCAACGCAGCTAAGGCAAGGCTAAAGGTTTACACTGAAAGCGTTCATAATGATGATGAAGAAGATCATCTGTGGTCACCTCTTCTACACTATCCTTCAGCACATTCGCTAGCTCTCACCCCACAAGAAGAACAGCGTCCTCTTGCGCCTCCAGTGTTCCAACAAGGAGAGAGCCCGTCTCAACAAGGAGAGAGCCCTTCTCAACAAGGAGAGAGCCCTTCTCAACAGAGAGAGAGCCCGTCTCAACAAGGAGAGAGCCCTTCTCAACAAGGAGAGAGCCCGTCTCAACAAGGAGAGAGCCCTTCTCAACCAGGAGAGAGCCCGTCTCAACAAGGAGAGAGCCCGTCTCAACAAGGAGAGAGCCCTTCTCAACAAGGAGAGAGCCCTTCTCAACAAGGAGAGAGCCCGTCTCAACAAGGAGAGATCCCTTCTCAACAAGGAGAGAGCCGGTCTTAACAAGGAGAGAGCCCGTCTCAACAAGGAGAGAGCCCTTCTCAACAAGGAGAGAGACCTTCTCAACAAGGAGAGAGACCTCAACAAGGAGAGAGACTATTACTGGAAGCAGAGTAAAGGCTCATTGAAACCTTTTTTTGTTTTTGTGTATCTGGTTTGTTTAAAGGGTTCCCAATGTTTAAAGGGTTCCTGATGTTTTTAAATGGTTATGTTGAAAATCACATGTTATGTGATTGGTGGGAGTGTAAATGCAGCTGTCGCCTATAGAGGGCGCATGTTTATTTTTATATTTCATTTTATCTCATGTGACGTATCACGTCCTGTCTCACGCTCTGACTTGCCGTAGTTTGAGCAGATCTGGCAGAACGTGTCCAGACTTGTAGGAGAAGACAGTGCAGCAGATTTATGCACTTTATTTGTCAAAGCTAAAAGACTAAAATACTAGAGTTTTGAAGATAACCCCTCCCATTGAGCTGCAAGCAGGCCAAAGTGGTTAGTAAAGTTTATTCACACTTTTCGTTTTGTTTTTGTAATTCTATTGACTGAATTGTATGAGCATTGACTGTTGTTATTTCCTGCATTGTAGTTCTACGGTGGTGATGAACGTGATTTGCATCAATAAACAGCCATCTGTAATTAAAGAACTCAGAGTCCTCGTCGTGCATCAATGGGCGGCACAGGATGATTGGCCTTCCTATGACAAATTTCATATCTAAGAGGATCTTAAATAATTCCACTACTAATCACAGTCACTGAGATAATTTTTTAAATGATATCTTTCAAATAGAATTGTGATTGGTTGGGGGCCCTATTAACCCTTTCACTGCCACACAACAGCAGGTTAACCCGTTCACTGCCACACTACAGAAGGTTAACCCTAGACCTGTTGACATCACTCCACTCTCACACGCACGCACGCACGCACGCACGCACGCACGCACGCACGCACGCACACACACACACACACACACACACACACACACACACACACACACACACACACACACACACACACACACACACACACACACACACACACACACACACACACACACACACACACACACACATACTGTATACGTGCACAATTAATCGTTCCAGCAAAGTAGGCTTCTATTATTCGAATGACTTGTTTTATTAGGTATTATAGCAGTACGTCGTAATGTAGAACATGACATATTAGCATGACATCTCATTTAGTAATGTCAATACTGAACGACTGCACGATTGGCTCTTGACAAAAGCCTTATTGGCCGCCGCAGTTGTTGATCACACTCATGTGAGAGGCTAGAGCAGAGAAACATGGCAGATGAAATCAATTTATAACAGCATCAATAAGTAAGGTAACCATCAGTAATATATTTTCAGATGTACCAAAAGACAGAAAGTCTCACTGTTAAAAATAACATAATTTGTTTTAAATACATAAACCTAGCTTATTTATCAACCACATCGAACTATAAAGGAAGGAATCTCTGTGTCTGTCCTCTCTGCTCATCTGATCGCACACACTCATTGGGGGCCCCAAGTAAGCCCAGTGTTGAGTTTGAAGTTGATCGGATGGGCAGTAAACAGCACGCATGAATGGTGGCTGAAAGGGGGTATATCCGCGAACCGCCCAAATTCTCCCAAGTTTGGTGGAAATCGGATCAGGAGATACACTCATTTAATAATAGTTACATTATTAATAATGGTGGTGCTAGAGGAAAGGTCATGGGGTCACCAAAATAAATAGGATTCTTCCTCTAGGGGTCACAAAGGTGCACAGCAAGTTTGGAAAGATTCAAACAAATGGTATTCGAGATACGCTAAT